>NC_137054.1:35381014-35586014 GCF_032717465.1 Coenobita brevimanus
TTCCTCCACTTCATCTTTTGTCCTCCTTTGAGACTTTTCCTTTTTAGGTCATTTAATATTTCTTGCAGAATCCTTGCTGTTTCTGAGATTAGGACAATGTACATTCATCTTCAAATCCCAACTTTTCTCCATTCATGTTTACTTTGTTGTATCAGTCTAGTTTTCTGAAAACTCTTTCTTGGCATGCTGTAAGTAATTTTGTTGAAACTGTATCTCCCCATGATGCGCACCCTTCTCAGTCTATTTTTTTCCAAGTCTTTATGTCATTTGCCTGTAGCAATTCCCTCATTATATATGTTTTCGAGCAGTTTTACACTGTTCTCATTTACTCCTTGTTCCCGCAATGAATTTAGTACTGCTATGTGCTCCACTGAGAGGAAAGAGTTTTTCTGATCAACTAAACCTAAGCACTGTGTTTTAATATATATATATATATATATATATATATATATATATATATATATATATATAAAAAATATATATCTTTATATATATATATATATATATATATATATATATATATATATATATATATATAGGGGTACCCGGCTTTGCTGGGTCAAAAAGGCGAACGTAATCCTATTTGTTCTAGTTCAGTCGTTCTTTCTTCTCCAGAAAGACCATGAACCCCTTATGTTCTTGAAGAGGGATTGTAAGAGGTCCAAGAACTTTCTATTTCAGCTTTCGCAGACTAAAGCACAGTACTTGTTTGCAGTGGTTTACTAATACTGGTGACCTCAAATAACCTCGGAAGACAATCTCACATAGCATATTTCCAAACTGGAGGTCATCTGAGTCTCCATGCCAAAAAATGGACTGCAGGGGTACCCGGCGTTGCCCAGGCTTAAAAGGGCGAACGCCCTACTGGTGACCTCAAAAGACTCAGATCTGAATTTTGATCCCCTAAAACCATCCTTGGGTCACCCTGATTCAGAATATATATATGGGTCTGGGGGTCTGTGGCCCTTTGTTTGAGCAAGATTAAAGAACAATCAAACGAACAAACAAACAACGCAGCTCATATATATATATATATATATATATATATATATATATATAGATAGATAGATAGATAGATAGATAGATAGATACATACATACATACATACATACATAAGTAGATAAAATACAAACACACACACACACACACACACACACGAGAGAGAGAGAGAGAGAGAGAGAGAGAGAGAGAGAGAGAGAGAGAGAGAGAGACAGAGACAGAGACAGAGAGAGACAGAGAGAGAGATAACACACTCTCTCTACCTATCTATCTATATCTATCTATCTATCGATCTATCTATCGATCTATACAATAGATAGATAGATAGATAGATAGACATAGATACAGACAGACAGATAGATAGACAGATAGACAGATATGAAACAATATGAAAAACTAACTGCAGAAACAGCCAAATAGTGAGTTAATGAAAAGTTTATATATATATATATATATATATATATATATATATATATATATATATATATATATATATATATATATATATATATATATATATCCGTATTTATCACTGAGTAAAAAAAAACACACTTACAAGTTAACTTACTGACCCCTTCCCATAATAAGTCACGAACACGGTGGGTGGGGAGGCGGACGAAGAGGAGGAGAAGGAGAAGAAATAGGGTTCGATGGAGGAAGAGGACGAGGAGGAAAGGCACGAAGGTGAGGAAAAAATGAATGAGAAGGAGGGGGATGGGAACGTGTAATTGAGAAAAAAAATGAGGGAAGGAAAAAAGGATGAGAAAGAGGAGAGAGAAGATGAAAGAGGATGTAAGTGGCAAAACGAGAAGATACGAGGAATAAGGGAAGGGGTGAGATAGAAAAATACAAGAAAATGCGAGAAGAAAGGGTTAGGACGGAGAAGGAGAGATAAGACATTAATTAAAAATGGAAGAGGAAACTATTATTAATGAAATAAATAATTTAACAACAATTTTGGATGGAGAAGTAAAGATGAAAAAACGCAACGGTCCTATTAGTCTTATCGAGGCAGCTATACTGTAGGCTCTAACTAAGATAACAGTGCTTTAAGTCAGACTATAATAAGAAAGCTAGAACCCTACCCCCGCAAACTAGTACTTCCAGCAAAACCCGGCAAGAAAAAGTGAGAATGACCGTGCTTCAGTATGGTAGAACTGTTATGGAAATCTCAGAGAAAAGGTACGTTACATCTGGGAGATGATGCCATGAAATGTTTGGCCTCGTTGTCTATCTCTGGCATTTGTGCCTGGGGCGGATCATTCACTTACTGGCCTCAGATGCAAGGTGACTGGAGCAATGAGCTTATCAGAGTTACCTCCCCTCGGTAATATCTTAGATACCTACTTTTACTTACCTGCACACGAAGGTTGGGTGGACCCATGGGTTGTGTTGTACCAACTGCTGATAATAGGATTCAGAGTTGGGTGACACTGACTTCACTTAAAAGGGAATGTGATACCATTAAGATTTATAACAATGTTGTTCTGTGGTTGTACTCTCTAGACCAGGGGCTCTTAACCTGGGGACAAAGAGCTTTGGGTATGGGAGTCGTTCTGTGAATAAGTAAAAAAAAAAATATTTGCCGTTTTTCCAAAAGGAAACAAATAGGATAAAATACTAATGACTTTCTTTCCCACAATGTTACTAGTTATCTATATGTAAAGTAAAACCAAGCAATTGGCATCTTTTGAAGTCATACTGGCACCTAATGGGACTGGTGATGATGATGATTACCATGAACTGGCGAAGGAGGTAAGAGGACATCGTAGAAAATCCACTGGGGGTCTGGGCAGGGAAAAGAATTAAGAACCATTGCTGTAGACCCTGTACTGTAGGAAAAATTTTACTTGAAAAAGTATTGTTCAGGACTGATATATTATGAAACTTATACGATTCTCTGACAGCAAATCCCACTTCACTATATCAAGGTGTATTTCAGGTCAGCGTCTGCTATTATATGGAATTTTCCGTTGCTCAGGAGGCACTTGAGTTCATTATGAGTATTTCCAAGGCTAAGAGCATTGAATGATAGTTCTTTACCTGAATTTTTCTCAACAGATAGCGTTGGTTGTACGGCTAATCTAGGGACAACATCCTCCTGGGAATGGGGGAAAGGATTTTGTTATCCTGAAGAGGTGTGAGTGATTATTGTACGGCAGTGGGATCACGCAGAACCTTAACTGGTTTATGAAATGCCTTCTCTAACACTGGATGGAACAGAATAATCCAAGATGATATAGAAAGCCAAGGTAACACATTCACCTAATTAATGTAGTACTGGATACACAGCACCAGTTCGTAACTGATAAATTTTCGCCTTGTAAACGAACAAATCAACTTTGGTTCGGTCCTAAATGTAAACTTGCATCTGGTGACAAGCACTGTGCATGGATTTGATATACTTGCAAATGATTGCCAACAACAAGAAACAAAAATCTTCACTGACAAATAGCAGCAAAAAATGGAATGAGATCAGAAATGGGCAATACGTAGATAGAAAACTGATATGGAGAACAAATTAAAAGGTGGACAATTTGGTAGCAAAATGTGGCTGAACATTGCAAACAACAAACAAGGAATCCTACGTGAAGAAACAGTACAGTGCGTTCTTTGGAAAGAGGAAACAGAACAGTGGCAAGACTACAGTTGTAAAATATAAGTTCGAGCTCAGTACTTTATCTGGATGATGACTGCACCAAACCCTCATCTTCAACTCCCAAAACTTTCATCAGTAACGATAAATAGAAAATATAAGAATTATGTCAACTACTCAGAAAGAAGTACATAGATTATTGCACTGTTTAGATGAGAGAAGGTAGTAGGGCGTGACGGTGTTAGTTCACGACTGCTTCACAGGTGCACAAAACAGCTATTTCATCCTCTTGTGAAACTCCTCAATAATTGTTTGCGGTCATGAATATGTCCTGATAAGTGGAAAGCAATATTGTGCCATTTTACAAACAGGCAGCAAATTTGAAGATAAGTATTATCATCCGGTGTCACTTCTGTTGATTGTCAGTAAAATTTTATAAAAAAAAAAAAAAATAGCCTCCCGTTTCAAGCAGCATTTCAAGAAACATCACATAATGAGCAGGAATTGGTTGGGTTTTCATAAGGGTTTTTATTCATTTGTTTTCCCTCTTCTGTTATGTTATCTATTAAAAAAAAAAAAACACTAACAAGATGAAACTTAAAAACTCTAGATAGATAAATGACATTTACAACACATGTAGAAATAAGGCTGGTATTGAAGAAGCTACTTACACTGAGGAGGACATTCTGACTTCTGGACAGAGACAAAGAGAAACGTTATATAAAGTACATATCGGATCAGTTATGGAGTATTTCTCTTTCACGCTGGGTGGTGCAACCAACAAGCATCTCTGCCTTCTCGACAATATGCAGGAGTGTGCCCATGTATAACTGAGAAGTGAGTAATAACGCCACAGACAGGCATGGACTGTCTTCAAAATAGAAAAGTCGTGGCGGGGATAAAAACCATGTACAAGATTCAATACCAGCACATGCTCCACCTAACCTACCACCACCGATATTAACACAGCAGAATCCTCTATGCACCACGAGAAATGTGGGGCAAAGAAATGCTGCTCTACGGGAGCCTCACCATCACACCACCCATTACCAGCGACAGTTTAAATATAAATATTATAAATCATGGAGCAGACTTTCATGTAACTATAGTGACCTTGATATATGCTCACTATAAATGTTCAGACTTAGATCTATTATAATTCTGGCTTTGCACACTAAATATAAGACAATAATCATCTCTCTTCTGTTCAGGTTTTAACCCTTTGTGGCCGCTAACGTCAAATTACATTTTACCGTAGCGTGGTCGCCAGCGTCGATGCAGCGCAACCTGTAGAAAACTGCAAAAATTTGGGGGGAGTGAACTAATGTCGGGGGTATGTTAAGACTGACCTACGCTACATTCCAACACACTCCATCAGTCAGTTCAAAGCCTGCGGCCGTGATGAGTGGAGTATCGATTTTTTTACTCGTGGCCATTCCTAAACATGCACAGCTACACCCATTATCTCGACCCAGATAAAAATATCATCTTTCTTTTAGCTTGTGAAGCACACACAACTACCCTGTTTACGATTGTAAAACATGTAATAGGCATCCACACTGAAAGTGTGGAATGTGTTCAAGTGAGCGAACAAACTAGTCAGGCAGTGCTGAGTATCATCTCATGTGGCTCGTCATCTTCCTCTGATTTCCTGACCTGAAAATAATAAAGAACTTATTAGGTTACACCAAAAATATTCCCTCACACTTCCTAAAACCAATACACCTCTTGTATTAATTTTAGGTCTAGCTCTAGGGCTTGGGACTTAGCAGGTTAATAATGACTTTGCACTTTGCTCACTCACAAAAATTGCTTTCACCAAATCTCTCAGTGCCTCCGATTAGAAACAGAAATAAGAAATTCAGAGTTTCTTTCGTCGATCAGGGTATTGTATTAGTCTGACTCACATTCAGTCAAGAATTTCCAAAAAAACAAACAAACAAAAATTATTATTTGTTTTGAAAAGGCAAAACCTGGTTGCTCTCAGCAATCGTTGGAAAATACTGCTGCGCTACTCATGCAACCTTAGACCATTAATTGTTGTGCAGGCGGCTGTTACACTAATCTTATAAAGAATCGTTTCCTCGAATTATGGAAAAACTATTGGAAATTATGGGTTGTCTAAAAAATGAAAACAATTGATGATTTTTATGTGATTTCCAAATTGGTGTCTATCTTGTAGCTTCAAAATTGGCAGAGATATCCAAAAAAGTTCGCTACTGTACTGCAGAGTTTTCCTCCCGACCCCTGCCCCCATTTCTTGCTGATGCGATAAATCTTTCGCTCGGGTACGTATTTCGGGGGTCCAAACTATGACTAAAGTTGGTGTTCGAACAAGCAAAGCAAGCGAGAACAACAACTTCTGGCATAAACAAAAAATGACATGAATATACAGAAAAATACTTTTTTGTCTTGGTATCTCTACCTATTTGCTTAGATTTGTTGTAGTGGTCTGGATCATTTGATGCAGTGCGACTTGTAGAAACTGCAAAAACTTTTGGGAAGTGAATGAACGTCTGAGACATCGTAAGACTGACTTTGACTATACTTCCACCCCAGATCTGTCAGTTCACGTCTCCTGCCCTGACGAGTGGATGTACGATTTCTTTGCTCGTAGCCATGCCTTAAAACAAACAGTTATACTCATCACCCCAACCCAGACAGAAAACATGATCTTTCTCCTCCCTTGCGAAACACACACAATCACCCTGTTTACAATTATAAATAAATACGGGCATAAACAAAAAAAGACGTGTATTATATATATATATATATATATATATATATATATATATATATATATATACAGTATTGGTATCTTTACCTATTTGCTCAGGTTTGCTGTACTGGTTAGAATCATTTTACATATTTTTTGCCTTGCACTAACATCACACCAACGTTTGCCGTGATAACGTGATATTTTGGTAGATGGAGGTGGGGGCGCTAACCATCCACTCACTCGATGTAGTGCTACTCTCGGGTGTCTGCCCTTTCCTCTCCTCCTTCTTTCCTTCCATCCATTTCTGTCTTTCTTTCCTTCAGTCTTTCCTCGTCCTTCTGCCTACGGGTGACTTTACACTCCCTCTTCTGTCTTTCTTTCCTACATTTTTTCCTATTCCTTCTGCCTGTGGGTGACTACACTGAATGACAATCTAAATGGTTTCCTGTACACCAGGAAAACATTTACTATGCTGGGTGGTAACTATATATCCAAATAATGGCGGCTGTTGGTTTAGTGGGTAATTATTGTGCTCCAGTCGGATTGAGCTGGTGAAGACTGATATCCAGGGGATGGTTGGGGATTATTGCTCACATGATGCCACTCGGGGATGAGCGAGGCTGGTCACTCTTATCTTAAATGTCAGGACCAACTGCCTAGCACCGGGCTCCTACGCTCCTCCTGGAAGAACGTAGGACCGGATGATGATACATGGATGGAAAGGCCTCCCTTCTTTTACACCTCTAACCATCTACTGCGAGGTGTGAATCGCAGGTCCTCTCGCATTTCAACCCTCACTGTTCAGACTACATTCAAGGGATGACCGTTATCTCAGTTAGGTCTAAAAATATTATCTCTCGCCTCCCTTTTTCCACACACTCCACTACCCACAGGGCAAAAGTAAGTCGATAATACCATAAACACCAAAAAAAAACACTAAATGTTATTTTTTAAATTGAAACCTCACCTATTATGTACTGATAAACTTCGAAATACATATATCTAGTAATTTTACACCATATCATCACCACTAACATTGTTTTTCCGTAAAAAGAAAAAAGAAAAAGAAAAACCAAGCATCACAGCAATACCTAGGTGTGACTGATATCATTTGCGTAAATTTGCGCGCTTTCCTCGCTGTATTGCGAAGCACAGGATGGGTCTAGGAAGCTCAAAATTGCATTGACAGGTGTATCTGACGTTCCTCTTTCGTGTCATAAAAAAAAAAAAAAAAAAAAATTTCAAAACTTAAAAAATAGGCCCTGGGGTCGGCCAGTATGTCCGGACAAATAACACACGGTCGGCCACGGAGCCTGTGATATATACTGTACATATTCATCCAGCAGTGGTAAGAATACAGTCTGAAGCAACATTATACTATACTGTAAGAGAGAGAGAGAGAGAGAGAGAGAGAGAGAGAGAGAGAGAGAGAGAGAGAGAGATGATATGAAGGAATAATAACATGGACAGACAGACAGACAGACAGAGAAGCGATATGAAGGTAGTATTTCAAATATGAAAAGGGAGAGGGGAAGGGGACTGAATCAACATGAAGGAATAATCCCGAGAGAGAGAGAGAGAGAGAGAGAGAGAGAGAGAGAGAGAGAGAGAGAGAGAGAGAATTATAACGCAGTATAAAAATTAGTTGATAAAAATGGACGTCTTTCCTTTCTTACCCAACTCCAAAAGTAGGTGTGAAGGAAGAGAGAAAATGATTGATGACCCAGAAGGGAAACCGTACATTATGGAAATTCCCAAAAATCTTGCATCTGGTTGTGAGGTTTGAATAATGGCCGAACAGTTTTAAGGAAGAAAATACTGGGTCTTGCAAAATATTAGGAACAAAAATATTAAAACAAGTAAAAACCGACCGCTGAGGAGAGACTGAAAGATGGGACTGAGTGGCAGAGGGATTAGGGATCAGAGGTGGAAGGAGAATCGGTGGATAAAGGAAACGCACGGGGAAGGTAATAAGAGTGGAAGCACAGTATTAAAAAATTAGTATGCAGCAATTTTTGTATTCTTTGGTAGCCCTTTTCTATAGATGAGTCGTTGAATATGGTATATATTTTGCGTGTAAAATAATAAGGATTTTGGAACAAATAAAGAAAGAATGCTCTTCACTTCTGCCTTCTCGCCCTCCAGCACCACCACTGGCGAAGCCGACAGGAAAAAAAAAAAAAAAAAAAAAGGAGCATTTTTCTAGTGAAATTCCTAGGAAGTGATTGAGTTAATATAATACAAATATTATGTTATCATTTGGCGTAAAACGATGTCGATTTCCTTTTGCATCCTCCATGATCTGGAGAAGATAGAAATCATTAGCTAGTATGTAATTTTTTTCTCTAGTGGTTGGTGATGGCGACCACCATCCACTCACTCGATGTAATGCTGCCTACATCTTTTTTCACTTTTATCATTCCTTTTCTGTGTCTGCCCTCCTCTCTTCCAATTTCACCCAGCATTCCTGTCACTATACATTGAGTGACAAGCCTAATGGTTTCCTGTAAACCCGTGATCATCACAATAGAAGCGTTCGCGCTGAGTGGAAAATCTGCCATACACCACCAGAAACTGTGGCTCATTTTCGTTTTGACGGGCTAAGGGGGTCTTAGTTAAACTTCAGCGTTCTTTTTCTGATCGATATTTACGATATTGGTTAAGCAAATACCTTTAAAAAAATGTAAATTACTCTTACTTGTGCTATTTCACCCAAAATATCGCCTAAAAATTCGTATATTTATATATTCTTCCCTAAGAAGGTTAGGACAGTATCTGTCAATAAGACTGTTTTTGGACTGTAAGAAGCAAAAAAGGCGTATGAATAATGACATTCGTATATAATCTGACTTGTACAAAAAATGGCAAATATGGTCTATCCATAGTTTAATATTTATTAGACTCTAAAATGTTACGGCGTATCGAAGCCTAGCGCTGCCAGACGTACAAAGTAAGCCAGCTGATGGAGTAGGTCACAGTGCGAGTAAAGACACAACTGTTTGGTTTGCTTGGAAAACTTGTTGTACCGGAGGCAGCAACTAAATATCGACATGCTTTCTTGAAGTGAATTAAGTTTTATTCTTACTCACAGGGAGTTTAATATGTTAGTATGAATTATAATCAACTATTATTGTTGGTTAAAGATATACATATATATTTCTATGCATGCATAAACCAGGCTGCAACCGCTGTGAAATATATTTTATATTACTATATTTTTTCATGCTGCATTGACAAAGCACTGTTTTATAGAGAAGAAACAGAATATTTACATATTTTTACAATATACAAGAAGCATGAAAAAGGCCATTCAATCATTGCCCGACATGTGATTCTTTTTCCGTCCGAAAAATTAAAATACTGGTGATATCTGGCATTTCTCCAGTCGCGCGAACGCTACTATTATAACCAACAATACGTGTTTCCTATGTGTCAACAAATGGGTTGGCGGAGAGCTAATGCCCCTCCCCGTGAAAAAACTAACTCAAGAGACAAACGGCCACCCCTTACAGTATAATTACGTCTGGCTATTGATAGATAGAAAATTATTATTACTGAGATTGTCAGTTATGCCTTTTAGTACGATGTAATCTCTTTAGTCTTACTTTCACCAGACGATATATTTTTTTCTAGTTTGGAGAAACTCTTCGAAATTGAAAGGGTCATTATCACATGCAAAAATTTTCTTAAAATTTACATAATTGTTTGGTAGGAGATAAATAAAGTGGAACAAGAATGAGCATTTGGAAAGTGTAACACTTGCCCCCACCAAGTGGTCTAAAGGCCTGGGTGACTGCCATGTTACCTTGATCTACGACTGATGGCCTTCAAATCGAATTACTTCATTCTCGGGTAATTCTTTGCCCATTAGCCAATTTTGGTGTAGATCAGTTCAAAAGTGATTGAGTTAAGTTTGCCCAATAATTTTGGCTTTTGACCTTTCTCTGTGACACCGATCTATGGGTATGTTCCGGGAATCAAATCGCTTTCTCTTCATTTTAATGTAAATCTTTCCGCAAAGCTTAGTGGAAAATAAAACAAAAACCGATAAACTGACATTCCAATGTGACGTTAATGTATGGCTTATTGTCATAAAAAAAAAAAAAAAAAAAATCGGTGATCCTAAGTTTTGCCCAGAGATTGATTCAAATTATTACCCGTCCCCATCCCGGACGGGCTCGGGAGCGGGTATGTTTTCACTCGGTTTGTCTGTTTGTTGATTTGTTTGTCTGTCTGTCTGTCTATCTGTCTATGAACAACTTTACACGAAAAGTGGTGGTGCGATTTTGACTAAAATTACAGGGATGATGGGCTAAGACGTTCTGATCACCTGATTAAATTTTGGGCCAAAGTGGGCCAAGGCCCAGGCTGTAGGCCCCAAAAATGTAGAATAAAAGGTAAACAAAAATAGTTTCTTTCTCCATAACTCCTTTCAAATTCGTCATATAGACATGAAACCAAAACCTAAACGTGCATCTTTCAAATCTGCATCCTATAACATGCCTCATTACATCAGAGGGGTCACCCCGCTGTTAGCGGTTGGGGGGGTAATGTCAGGTGGGTCGGGCCTAAAATTTCAAATAGGCATAAAATCATTAATTTTTCACTCGACTTACTTCAGATATATGTGACATTTTTTACTAGATATCCTTTTGTGATTGTAGGTCAGCACTAAAATAGCTGCCGGGGACGGGTTTGCTGTGCCTCGGCACCGCTTCTTGTTTAACTCTCCCCATCCTGACGTTTTCTGGGCAGTGGTACGCCCCAGTCCCGACATTTTTGGACCTTTTTTTTTTTTTTTGGCTCAAACATCCGCTTTTGGTGAGAAACATCGAATATTCATAGAGAAATCGCTCACCTGAGGTTTAAAATACTCGATTTAGGTACGAGTACTTCCTTACCTGACTGGGTTTTCTAACAGACTGGCACCAAAGAAAACGAGTTCTATGGGAGGGTAACTATTTTATCCACTCATAAACAGTATTTATTTATTTATTTGGTACGAATTTATATGTAGTACAAGAGTATATTGTTTTTCAAACAGTAATATAGGCATTTTAAGCATTGTTTCACTCACTAACTCATCACCATTCATGACCTCTTTTTTCCCACATTACCTGATCATCATTTCTGACTGTTTCTTCCTCTAATGCCATGTAAACTTTGTCCTCCACATTGTCATCGATTGGGGAATCACTCTGGCCCTGAATGTCTTTATTGGCCACGTCACTGGTAACAGGTAAATTGCCGAGACAATGGCGTGCAGTGGGGGGGAGAGGTTATGTGGTGTAAGGCATTGTCCCTGCTTGGCATCTTGTAGAGGAATAGAGGAAGGTGTCCCGTGTATACGTGCCAAAAATCACTCGCGAAATCACTCGCGAAAATTGAAAATTGTGCAAATTAGGGACCTTGCAATGTTGCTGCGTTAATTCACGTCGCCAGGACATGAGTGCACATCATGTGCGGACTTTAATTCACGTCACCGGGACGGCGCGGGTTAATATGATTTGGACTAAACTTGGCAGAAAGCTTGAGGGTAAAGTAAAAGTGATGGGGTTCAATTTTGAGAACAGTTAGTTAGAGGTCAAAGTCTCATACCAAAGACAATATCGGCCCGTGTCTTTCTATATGAAGAAAATAACTAGAACAATCCTGATATGACTTACACCATGCTTGGGGAAAGAGTTAGAATAAAAGCCAGGGAGATGACCTAGTGCTTTTGAAAACAGTACCGTAGATCAATTGCTAAGGTCTCATGGCAATGTTTACTCAAGATTTTTTTTTTTTTTTTTTCGATTTACACCAACCTATGTAGAAGTGCTTCGTGTAAGGCAAAGATTAAGGGACTCAGAGTTGGGAACAATCAAAGATCTAGTTCAGTGTGAAAGTACAAATGTCATGGTTACAGAACAAGGTCAACTCAAACTGTTTTGATCTGATTTGAGGCAGACCTGGTGGAAATGTTAGGATCAAGGAAAATGAAATCATTCGGATTTCTGAAGAAATAGTTGAAGGACAAGGTCAGAGGGCAAAGTCACATATTCAGCGAGAGCTCTTTTATATATATATATATATATATATATATATATATATATATATATATATATATATATATATCTTTTTAATTAACTCCAATAAATTCCACCTGGTTTTCATCTATGGTTCATATTCTTTAAAGTATATTTAAGTCTTTAATATGGGTACGTCTTCCTCAGTCTACTCTTGCTGTCACCAGATGATTTTATTAATCTTGTGTTAAAGAATGCTTTATCTGATATACCCAGTAGAAAAATAAAATCTCCCCTAAGGTTAATGAAATAGCTTAAAGATAACAACGAAAAATTAATGATGACTTCGCTGGTTTCAAGGGATAACTTAATTCCTGCAGCTCGTATTTATTACTTTGTATATTCAGAAACCGAGACAAGAAAAGAAAGTAGGAAGGTAAGGAGAAATTAGAAAAATATGAAGAACAGGCAGAGTGTAAGAAGGGGGAAAAGGAGAGTGGGGGAGAAAGGGGAGAGAAAATAGGAAGGGAGAGAGAAATAAACACCACAGGAGGGAGGAGGACGGAAAGGAATAAAATTAAACAAGAAAAAAGTAGAGTTTGTGAGGTGGGAATGGAGGAGAGAGAGAGAGGGGGGGGGGGGATGAGGTAAAAGGTATATGAAGAAAGAAAACCGAAAAGACAGAAAGTATTAAGGACAGAAGGAAAGAGATGTAAAAAGTGGATGAAAGAAATGAAGAACACAGGAATGGGGGACAGAAAATGTGGAGAAAATCGTGAGAAATAGACACAGTGAAAGCACAGGATGACGGAGAAATTGTAGGAATGACACAGTAGGCAGACTGAGCGCGGGACAGGCTAAATACAGTGAGTGATGAAATGAGCGATCGTTGGGGGATGCAAAAATGAAGAAAATGAGAAGGGCGAGTGTAGGCTTCAGGGCAGAAAGAAGGGATGGGTTAGGAGAATAACGAGAAGGGGAAAAAAGAGGACAGAGGGGCAGGGAAAAGATCGGAGGAGATAGGGAGAAGGAAAAAAACTGGAGGAGAGAGGGAGAAGGGAAAAGACCTGAGGATTGAGGGAGAAGGAAAGAGTTGGGGCTAAAGAGGAGTATGAGGAAAAAGTAAGGGAGAAGCGGAATAATTTAACGTAAAAGAGATACGTTGAAAGAATGGGATGAGAGAAGAGGGGGAGTGCAAGTGAGAGAAGGGTTGAGTCATAAAGGAATAGGTGAGGGAGGGACAGCGAAGGAGAAGGGAGGAGAAGCAGAAGTGCGGAAGAATGGAGAGGGGGAAGAACGGTAAATCTCAGAGAATGGTTGACGGTGTGGAGAGGGGAAGGAATAGGCGTAGGAGGTGCAAAGGAGGGAGGAGAGCGAAAGTGGAAAAAAGATGAGAGAGAGAGAGAGAGAGGGAGACAGACAGAGACAGAGAGACAGACAGACAGAGACAGAGACAGAGACAGAGAGGACATTCATTGCCTCCGCCAACGAAGTTGGGCGGAGGTTATGTGATCACCCGTGTAGGTCTCTTTGTATGTCAGAAAATATCTTCAAAAGTAAGTCGAATTAAGATGAAATTTTCGGGAGAGGTACCCTATTGACCAAGGAAAACTCGAGTAGATTTTGAGGCGGATCTGGATCCAGATGCAGATCTCTTGCAATAACTTTGTAAGTGCTTGTAGTGAAGTTTTGTAGATCAGTTATACATATATTAGACTCGTGGACGAGCGGTTGTTATACTTGAGTAGTTTTGTAAGTAGATAATCTTCGTTACCTTTTTGTTATGCAATGACAGGAGTGGTAAAGATGAGTATGGGACTATTTTTATTTGTCTTGGAAATATTAACCAAGTCTCTCACACACGAGTGAAGTATAGAGTCCCGCGAGCTAACCTCCCTGTCTCGCTCTCTCTCTCTCTCTCTCTCTCTCTCTCTCTCTCTCTCCCATGTTGCTAGGATCCTTCTCCCTACAACCTGTCGGTTCTATGGCTAGCCTCCTTCTGAGCTCTGCTTCCTAAATTCTGGTGTAGCAGGGGTCGTGTCACGTGTGTTACACTGTTGTTGAAATGTTCTAGAAACCTGTGTGTGAGTATGTGTGTATGTGTGTGTATGGTCACTAGACGCTGTCGTGTGCCTATAAAGCATTCCTTGAGTTAGAGTGTGTAAGCATGTTTAGCATTGCTCGATTCTTGCAGACACAATACCTGTCTCATCCTCTGACTTTCTGCTTCTATCTGTCTGTCTGTCTATCTACCTATCTATCTATCTATCTATTATGATTTGTAATTATAATATGGAGTCCTGACACTGCTCGGTCACGCACTGGAGGTCCTCCGACAGCAATCATCATTGACATATGCTAATCTATTAGTACATAATATTGATTATAATATTGTATACACATAATATTCATTTTAATATTGTACTGATCCAGTAATATTACATTTTAAACAAGTTGTATACATAATTGAACAAATGCAATGGTTGTTGTATGACATTTTGTAAGATGTGTATATATAACAGACATACGCATATAACTGTGCAATGGTAATACTGCTAGGTTATTACATTACATATTGAGTTATCCCTTTAGTAATGTCTAATATTTCACTTAACTTGTATGATGATTCTGGTAATACAGAATTGTGGTAAAATTGTATGACTTTACATAATATTGTAGTAACATTGTGGTAATACATAATTGTAACATTGTGAATTGTTACATAATTGTAATTGTTACATTGTGGTAACATTGTAGTAATACATAATTGTAACATTTTATGAATTGTTACATAATACTATGGTAATGCATAACTGTGTTGGCCTTATAATTGTAGTTACATTTTGTTAATGCAATTGTTACATAATTGTGTTGGCCTTATAATTGTAGTTAAAGTTACATAAAAGTTACATCTTGTTAATGCAACTGTTACATAATTGTTACATATTGTTTGTAATTACATAATTGTAGCAAGTGTAACATAATGCAATCGCTTGTCGTTACATAACTGTTACATATCCTTTGTCGTTACATAATTGTAGGAAGTGTAATATAATGCAATCGTTTGTCGTTACATAATTGTTACATATCGTTTGTACTTACATAATTGTAATAATTGCAGTCCTGACACTGAATCCGGTCATGCTGCGGTCGATGATAGTGATGATGTGCCATGCCAATGGCTCGTGGAGACAACAATTTGCTTTTTGTTTCACTTATAGAAGGAGTTTATGTGATGATGTGCCATGCCACTTGCTTGTGGAGAACACTAATTATCTTTTTGTTTCACTTATAGGAGTTTATGTGATGATGGGCCATGCCACTTGCTTGTGGAGAACACTAATTTTACTTTTTGTTTCACTTATAGAAGGAGTTTATGTGGTATTTTGGCATTTGTAGTAACACTTACGCTTATTTTCATTTGTTTGTTATGTGATCGTACTGTTTTTTTTTTTTTTTTGTATGTATTGATTTTCTATAGGTTGTTTTTCTTCGTTTGTCTACGATTTTTCGGTGTTGTTCGAGGTTGCATAATTGCTGGCTAATTCCCTTGGGACCCTTTTTTAAGGTGTAGTTTATATTGCACAGATATTACTGAAAATGATATTATATAGCCCCATATTTTGTTATTTTATACAAAAAAAATATATATACTATATACAGTATTAACTATATACACTGACTTGTTGTTCACTTGTACCTATCGTGGGCAATATATGTGTCAGCACTGTGTGGAAATCTTTGTCTTCACGATTGTGTTGAAGATGTTCATTCATGCTAACGTCATTTGTGTTGGCCATTTTTTTTTTTTGTAACTTAATTTATCTGTTTCCACTAGGTAACATTAATTAATAAATGTTTAATACAATTCTTTTAATCGCTCACTGAGTAACTGTGATGGTTTATTTTCCTTATTACTTTGTAGATGTAATAATGTATAGCTGTATGTATGAAACACGTATTTTATGTAGGTATAAATGGTAACACTCGTTGGTAGTAAATAAATTCTATAATAGATGAATGCATATATACAGTGTAGAATATTTATTGTTGGTGCAAGTATATAATGATTGAATTATGAAGATAATTGAAGTAGGTATATGTTTTTAAGTTGTAATTATGTAGCACGTTTTATATGTTTGTGCAGTAGATTTTTTTTTTGTTTATAACTGTGTCGAGTACTGTGTATTGTATAAATGAAGTAACTATGTAACTCACTAATTTTTACCGTGGTGGGAATGGTGTTAGTGATGGTGCAGGTGGTGAGTTGATTGACGTGGCGTCGTTTCAGCAAGCACACATGATGACGTCGATTTCCCACCCTGGTAGCCGTGGTGAGTGAATGAGTAGCGATGAGTAACTTGAGTGAACATGAGTGAGTAAGATGAGTCGTGAATATGGACTTGGTATTTGCTTCATCGTCTTGACCTCTTCACTCCTGCGTCAGCGGTGGAGGTTGGGTGGAGGTAGCAAAGAGAGGAGGGTGAGGTCTAGTGGTTGTGATTTGTGAGTTGTCCCTCAATCTTCGTTTGTTTGTTTTGTTTTTCTTTCGATGTATTCTCGGTCCTTTTCTCTTGTGATTTACTCCTTGTGGGATGAAGACTGCCGCTACTTGTAGGTGCATGTAGAAGATTATACAGACGACTCATAGAGTTGTTACTTGTAGTTGATTGTAGATGGTTGTAGTTCATTGGTTCGTCATAGAAATTGCAAGATTGTTTGTATCAGTACATTGTTAAACTACTGACAAGACGTCCTGTGACCTCTTCACCTCTAAATCAGCGTGATGATCGGGGAGACAGAGGGGGCTGGTTGGAGAGAATACTGTCAGGAGCTGGTTATGAGTTGTTTGTTGTAAGAGGTATTTTTTTTGTTTTCAGTCATGATAATGCAGAATCAACTGTACACTCGTAGACTCGTTGACTCGCAGGCTTGTAGACTCATAGGCTTGTAGGCTTGTAGACTTGTAGACTCGTAGGCTTGTAGGCTTGTAGACTGTATTTTATAGGAATTCACTGTAGATTCGTAGACGACGTTCGTATGTTCGCTGCCACCATATCTTACAATAACTTTGTAAGTGCTTGTAGTGAAGTTTTGAAGATCAGTTATACATATATTAGACTTGTGGACGAGCGGTTGTTATACTTGAGTAGTTTTGAAGGTAGATAATCTTCGTTACCATTTTGTCATGCATTGACAGGAGAGGTAAAGATGAGTATGGGACTATTTTTATTTGTCTTGGAAATATTAACACAGTCTCTCACACACGAGTGAAGTATAGAGTCCCGCAAGCTAACCTCCCTGCCTCTCTCTCTCTCTCTCTTTTCCACCCTCTCGCCCATGTTGCTAGGCTCCTTCTCCCTGCTACCTGTCGGTTCTATGGCTAACCTCCTTCTGAGCTCTGCTTCCTAAATTCTGGTGTAGCAGGGGTCGTGTCACGTGTGTTACACTGTTGTTGAAATGTTCTAGAAACCTGTGTGTGAGTATGTGTGTATGTGTGTGTATGGTCACTAGATGCTGTCGTGTGCCTATAAAGCATTCCTTGAGTTAGAGTGTGTAAGCATATTTAGCATTGCTCGATTCTCGCAGACAGAATACCTGTCTCATCCTCTGACTTGCTGCTTCTATCTGTTTGTCTATCTATCTATCTATCTATTATGATTTGTAATTATAATATGGAGTCCTGACAGATCCAGTTTTTTTTTTTTTTTTACATTGCGAGATTGTGCAATTTTGCAGATTGTTTTTTTTTCCATAAAACTAATGTCCAAAACTTCTTGCAAAAGCTCAGACATGGGTGGTGACAGCGTTGGCGTTGGTACCGGTATACGCTCTCTGAGTGCTTTCTGGTTGAAAAGAAAAGAATTGGAAATAAGTGAAGAAACAAAGCCTGCAAAACAGAGCAGAAGCCAAAAGAGGAAAAGCAACCAAGAACAATGTCTGAGAAAAGGAAAGAAAAAAAAAAGCAGAAAGATTACAAAGGAATCAATATGAGAGAGAGAGAGAGAGAGAGAGAGAGAGAGAGAGAGAGAGAGAGAGAGAGAGAGAGAGAGAATGTGAACCATTATTAACGTAAAGTCTAAATACTTATTTTGCGAAGAAAAAAAATCCCGTGTTCAGTGTTTCTTCTTCTTCCTTCCGGTCACTGCACTGTCATACACACTTTCAATGCCTTCACTCTGTTTTCTTTCCCTGAATCTGAAATACACAGCCAAACCTAATCATGACCCATCGTCATAATGCTAGTTGGTAAGTACATGAAACTGAGAGCTGAAACGAATATCGTTTTCCCCATCCATGTCTTTGTGACCGTATATATTATGGTAGCTAAGTATGCTCAAAACATCCGATGAGAAGGAAACATCAGGAGTGTTATTCTTTCTTTTCCCACAGCCACACCAGTTCGTGTGGGATGAACGAGTTACTGTTTATTGTATCCCTGCCGTAGGAAACGGAGGCACGTAGGCGATGTTTTATTTTTGGCTGGTTCACACTCTTATTAGGTTGAATGCACAATTTTTTACTGTTGAATGTATCCATACACAGGAAACGCTGGCTATGTTTTTCTCCCTTCCTATACTCATTAAATCGTCGAAAGTAAGAGCTTTTGCTGAATTTCTCCCAGGAACGAGATACGATTAAAATATGTTTCCTTTCCCTTATTTCCTTACACACTGTGTTACCTAATCGAGTATGTATCTCAGCAGCAGGAAATAACGATAGTTTTTTTGTATCTTTCCATTCATACTATTGGGGGCGACTATCAGCCACTCCCTGGATGAGTACTGCCTGCAAGTAACTCTGCAGTATGTGGAAAGGCAAATGGTTTCCTGTAATCCATGAAACCATTTACAACGCTGGATAATAACTATATAACCTAATTAAGCCTGGTGGTAGGCATGGTTGGGATCTATTCTCACGTAATGTTACTTGGGGAAAAATGGGGCTGGTCACCTCGCCTTAAATGTCAGGAATGAGTAGCCTAGCCCCTGGTCTTTACGCTTCCGATGGAGTAAAAAAGGACTGAGCGATGAGTGGCTGGAGTAAATCCCAGCAGTACGAACTGTTGTGATGTTCTTTTCGCTTTTCCATGCACACGAAATTAGCTAAATATCAAGTATGCTGGTAAGTTTATCACAACCAGAGGAAACAGTAGCGATGTAAATTTTCCGCTTATTCATACACAATAAAGAGGGTACATGCATCCAAAAAGAAAGAAACGGCAGTGATATTATTCTTCCCGCTTCCCATATACTAGTACACCAAGACGTACAATATCTCAACAACAGGGAACGCGTCCATCAGTCGATGGCTGCATTTCATTTGGGTGAAAAATATCTTTCAGTTTGGCGCCATAATAAACTTCATTTGGGCGCCGAGTTTAGGAAAATCATGAACTTCATTTGTGCGAAAATGGCTCAGTAACACACTTAACACTAACTACAAGGAAAACAATTTGTTGAATAGTTTATTACCAGTGTCTCAATAAGTAAAATACATCTAAAAATCCTTATTTAAACAGTCTGTTTACACATCCAATATGGGTAAAATACATCAAAAATTCTTTATTTAATCAATCTGTTTACACAGGGTAAAATACATCTAAAAATCGTTATTTAATCAATCTGTTTACACATCCAATATGGGTAAAATAAATCTAAATATCGGTATTTAAACAATCAATCTGCATATCCAATATGGATAAAATACATCTAAAAATCGTTATTCAAACAATCTGTTTACACATCCAGTATTGGTAAAATGCATCTAAAAATCTTTATTTAAACAATCTGCTTACATATCCTATATGGGTAAAATACACCTAAAAATCTTTATTTAAACAATCTGTGTACATATCCAGTATGGGTAAAATACATCTAAAAATCGTTATTTAATCAATCTGTTTACAGATTCAATATGGGTTGGAATTTGCAGCCAACTGCTCAGATATACTGTGTCCTGCTAGTTTCTTTATTTTCGTACTAGTGGAACTGTTGTGAACATGATTGGTTTTGGGGGTGTGCAGAGAAGGAATGCAGTACCAGGAGACGTGACACTCACGCAGGTGAAGACTGCTGTAAAGCGGCTAAAAAATGGGAAAGCAGCTGGGGTTGATGAGGTGTATGCAGAGATGCTTAAGTGCAGTGGAGAGAGTGGAATGAAGTGTTTGTTGGAGATATGTAAGAAGGCATGGATGAGTGAAACTGTGCCCACAGAGTGGAAAAAGGCTGTGATTGTACCCCTGTACAAAAATAAAGGTAAGTGAAGTGAGTGCAAGAATTATCGTGGCAAAAATGTCATGAGTGTCGTAGGAAAAGCATATGGAATAATTATTACAGAGAAAGTAAGAGAGATGTCGGAAGTCCTAGTGAGTGATGAACAGGGTGGCTTTAGGAGTGGCAGAGGATGTGTGGATCAAATATTTGCAGTGAGACAGATAGCAGAGAAGGCTTGTGAGAAGGACCATAAGGTGTGTATGGCATTCATGGATCTGGAGAAATCATATGACAAAGTAGATAGAGAGGGATTGTGGAAAGTTTTGCGCATGTACGGTGTAGATGGTAAGCTGCTAGGTGCTGTCAAGAGGTTTTATGATGGTAGCGAAGAATGTGAAAGGGTTAATGGGCAGCTAAGTGAATGGTTCACGATCGGTGCGGGCGTGCGACAAGGTTGTGTTCAATATATATATGGATGGGGTGATGAGAGAAGTAAAAACACGAGTAATGGAGAGAGGGATGGCGTTGGTAATGAATGGTGATGGACGGAATATCTCAAATTTGTTGTATGCTGATGATGCAGTACTGCTTGCAAGTACCAAACAAGAACTTGGTAGGCTAGTGCAGAGTTTTGCTGATGTCTGTGAGCATCGTGCCTTGAGAATAAATGTAGAAAAGAGTAAAGTGATGGTTATTGAGAGAGAAGGTGACTCCCAGTGTGATGTTACAGTGAATGGAGAGAGACTGGGATTGGCGAGAGAGTTCAAATACCTGGGTACAGTGATAGAAAAGAGAGGAAAATGTGCAAACGAAGCTGAATGTAGAGTGACACAAGGAAGAGCTGGTACAATGACGGCCTTGATAAGAAACAGAGGCTTAAGGCTTACATGAGGGAGTGTTAGTGCCAACTTTAACATATGGTTGTGAGACTATGGTGTGGTATGAAAATGAAAAGTCAAGAGTAAGAGCAGTGGAGATGGGACTGCTGCGGAATGTATGTGGAGTACAGACGGTGGATAGGATACGAAATAACGTGATTCGTGAAAGGTGTGGAGTGAGGAAGTCAGTGGACACCTGAATTGAAGAGAGTGTACTGAGATGGTATGGTCATGTGGAGAGAATGGATAACAATAGAGTGGTGAAAAAGGTATATCTGAGCGAATTTGAAGGAGGGAGTAGGCGAGGTAGGCCAAGGAAAAGGTGGGGAGATATGGTAGATGAGTGTGTGAGGAAGAGAGGTTTGGAAGTCGGTGAGGCCAGGGAACTGGCAGGAGATCGAGCTGGCTGGATGAATGTTGTGAGGAGAAGTGCATGATCAGGGATCTTGGCACCCTTTTTTTACGTGGCAGTGTCCGGATTGACTCAATCAGATACGTTTGTGTGAAGCTACAGTACGTGGTGAATGTTTTTGGCGTATCCGGTAGAGCTAGGATTCCTGGGGCTTAAATGATAAGTAAATGGAAGCGTGGCCCATTGGATTGGGCAAATTTTGGGCTGTCTGGATATTGCTACTCCTCACCCTACCCTTGGGTGGGAAAGGAAGTCCGGATGATGATAGTGATGATGATGGAACTGTTCAAGTAAGAAGTCTACCTTTTGTCTTTCTTTTCATCTTATAGGTGCAGGAGCATAGATTCCCCTGATTTTGGTGTATATGACGGTTTGTAATTTCTGCAGAACATCGAGGAAGCTAAACTGTAAGGGATGCGGGGAGTAGATCTGCTGGTTGAAAGTGAAAAGCCTCCAGTCCATTGTTCGTTCTCTTACTGTTGACTGACGGCACAGCAACCCACATGACTGGTGGAAATTTGGGCTCTTCCGACACATAACTGTCAACTATGTAGTCGGCAAATGCAGTGCACCGTCTGTCGTTCGGAATATCTTGCATCACATCAACGAAACAGTCTGATACTTCCCCTGGAGGTAAGAATGGAAATCCAGAAAATTTAGTCAGCCATTGTCCAATTATTCCTGTTTTATCTTTGTATTCTTCACTGAGTGCATGTTTCTGAATATTACACCACCATGATTGTCGTAAGTGAAACCGGCAACACTTGATCATCGCTTCAGGGAATACTGTTTTTATTACATTTATCATAGCTTGTTCAAAGTCAATATGAATAGAGGCAGGATTTAGACTTAGGTTTCTCTCAGTACAGATCTGAATTACATGATTCCAAAATTCACTGTAAGAGTTTTGTGTTTTTGTCGGCAGTAGAGCATATATTAAGGGTACGTAACTTCCATTTCTACAACCATGAACAGTATACAGTTGACCAAAGTACTTGGGACAACATTTGAAAGTTCCATCAACAAAAATGTCTTTCATGTCACCGCAAAGGCATTCAAAATTACTGTAAGTGGAAAATACAATTATTCCTGCCTGATCACCATTCACAAGTACAAATTTTTCATCTTTGTTTTTACTTCAGTTTCAGACAGATAAACATGAACTTCTTGACGACTCTTAGGCAATACCGGAAAATTTCGTCTGTGCTCTATGTACACAGCAAGGGAAATATTTTTTAGGTCTTGTGGCTGAAGTCCCCTCAGGGACTGCACTGCGCAGTTGCCCCTCGTGCGGTGTGGTGCGATGAGGACCGGTCTCTTCTCGCCTTTGGGGCTAAGAATTGAATGCATGTGTTTGAGTGGATGAGTAAATTGGGAGTGTATCGTCCTGTCTCGGCTACCTCCCTTTCCCTGGGGAAGCAGCCTAGGTATATAGATAGATAGATAGTGACTGAAGTAAATTATCATAAAAATTCTGAAGTTCTTTTCTAATCTAGCATTTCTGTCCGTGTTCGCACATCTTTTCACTTGCACTCTGAGTTGTTGTTACTCATTTTTTTTTTCTATCACTTGAATGGTTATGTTCGGCAACTGCTTTCACAAATGTTTGTCCACTATCATCAGTTCTGATTCGAGCTTTACAGTTGCTTCTGTTGTTTGTGCTCCTCCACGATATATCACCATTTGTCAGTACCCTGTCGACTCTAAACGTAAAACCATCATATATCAAACTCCGCTTTTTTTTATTTGTTTCTGAGAGTTGGCCGCCCATGGTTATGGTGCTGTGTTGGTGACCCGCTAAGGAATGAGCAGCTAAGCTCAGCCACTCAGCCGGCAAAGTGAGAAACCCGGTGACGATAAACAACAAGCAGTTCCGTGTCAGTCAAACTGCTCAACTATGCCAAGCCACTTGACAAAAGTGATACAACTTGTAACCACTTATACCATTTTCGTGGTCATAGAATTGCCCCGATATGTTGGCGCCCAATTGCAGTGGAATACTGGCGCCCAATTGAAATAATTGCAAACTGGCTTTTGCGCCCAAATGAAATGCAGCCCAGTTGACTGATCTTTTGATAACCGATGGTCCAGCATGATCTCATGCGGTTCCCATCATTTAGCCTTATATGTATGTCATGTCATGATCAAGAGTCAGGATACCTCTAGTATTTTATTCCACCTAATGTTAGGATATTTTATTCAGCTGAGTGATTAAAAGAACTGGATTTTGTTCATGCTGTCATTATTAACCTTTTCATGGTCGGGGAAACTCTAGCAGTTTATGATGGTTAACGCCAGGTGACTTTATGCAACTGACAATGAGTAAATGAGCCTTAGTGTTTTAATTATCACTGCATTCTGAAAATGTACTGAGCTGACCAATATCGATTGGTGTTAGTGAAATAAGTTATAAATTTTCTCAGTTTTCGGTCACAACGCCTAACAGGACTCGGCTAGGTAATATCACCTGTAATTATTTATAATATATAAGTACAAGGAAGTCCCTTTACCATCCAGAGTCTTAAGGTGGGAAAAAAATGATACAAGGAAGACGATGAGGGTTATTCATTTCCTGTTACAACGTCTCTTGATTCAATTGTCTTAGCCACGTTTCTGTTGCAGGGTTTTCTGGGTGAATACTTCGTCAGGCATTGGCGGAAAGATACGCTCCTTGGTCTTGCCTACGACGTAGGGAAAATCCGTGGATTTTTATGCTTTATTTTTTTATTTTTTTTTTTTTTGGCAGCAAGCGTCTCACCAGATAAATTAATCTTTATCGTCCATCTTCCGTTCCTGCCTTGCTCCTTCCTTAATTTCATCATTCGCACATTGTTTTTCTTCATTCATTTCATCTCTCCCCTCTCAGTTTCCACTTTTCTTTTATTATCATTATCTTCTTTGTCTCTCCTTTCCTTGCTTCCTCCCTCCTGCTGCTCGCTAGATACCTTCTTTCAGTCAGCCTTCTTTCCTTCTCGATAACATCCCTCCCTCATTTCGTTCCCTCCCTTCATCAGTTTCTTCCAGTCTTCTTCCATTTTTTTCCCTATCACCTTCCCAACTATTCGATGCCCTCTCTCTCTCTCTCTCTCTCTCTCTTCCCACCCAGTTTTCTCTCTTCGCCTAACCTCTTTTCACATACCTTTTTCTTTCCTTTACTTTCTTTTCTTTTCCATTGCTTCCCTCTTATGTTTTTCTTTATACCTCTCTCCTCCCACCCTTGTGAAATTCCATCCCCATCTACCTCCATCCATCCTTCTTTCTGTCTCCACTTTATTCCAGTCCACTTACCTCCTCACGTCTCGCTTCCACGTCTTTCCTTACCTCCCGCCTAATGTTGCTTGCCTCCCCTACACGTCCATAACCCATCTTCCCACCTCTTACCCGCGCTCTCCTTCCCTTGCCTTACCCCACAACCATTCCCTCACCTCTCAACACTTTCCTCTTCCCTTTCTTATCTCCCCAGTTTTTCCTTTCCTACAGCTTCATCGACCCCACTACTCCCCCCCCCCACCTCTCCACTATGTAAATGTGGCCAAGGAATGTGACTCAGATACCTTGAAGACACCTCTCAGTGTCTGAGAGAGAGAGAGAGAGAGAGAGAGAGAGAGAGAGAGAGGGGGGGAGGAGGGTGTGGACAGTGAAAGGAGGGATTGAAAGAAAAAATGAAGAGAAAGAAGGAGGAGGTTTATGACGGAGGAGAGTGAACTAGAGGAAAGGAGGAAGTGTGAGGAAAGTGAAATGACTGAAGAAATGGAAGAAAAAGAAACAGTTGACGAAGATCGAGAGGACATGAGCGAGTAGATAGAAAGAAAGGAAGGAATACGAGGGAGAAAGAGAGGAATGGAGACAGGCTCAGGAAGGAGAGGAAAGGATAGAGCATTGGGAGAAGGAGGGATTGAGAGAGGGAAGTGGTTTAGGAGAAACGAGAGGGGGAGAAGGGAATATAGAGACTGTGATGAATGGAAAGAAACAGAAATAAAGGAGAATAAAGACTGGCGAAAGTAAAACAGACGAAGCCCAGGAATGAGAATGAACGGATAGAGAAATTAAGAGTTATGAGGAAAAGATTTGAATGGGATGATAAGTAAATGCGTGAAAGTGGGAGTTAGAGGAAACTGGATGAATGGGATTAAAATGACTTATACAAGTTTATGCAAAGATGAGGATAAAAAGGAGGAGGATTGGAGGTGACCAACTGATAAATGTTAGCTGTATGATAACAGTGATTAAGAAGAGAAATGAGAATGAAAATGAAGGAGGAAAAGGGGGAAAGGAGAGTGAGAATGATTAATAAAGGGGAGATATGCGTTAAAAGTGATCAAGAAGAGAAATAAGGACGAAAGGAAAGGTGGATGAAGGCGCTGAGAAATTAGGTTTGTGAGATCAGAGGGGAGGAGACAGAAAGGACTAGTAAAGAGAGAGGGAGAGAGAGAGAGAGAGAGAGAGAGAGAGAGAGAGAGCAAGGAGAGGGAAAAGGATACGAAAAACAAATTAACTGCGAGAAAAATGGAAGATAGTTTTGAGTGCAAGTAAAAATAACAGGAAGGACAAAGGTACAAGGAAGGGGAAGGGAAGAACAAGACAAAGGACGGATGATGTGAGAGAAACGGAAAAGGAAGTAGACAGAAAAGTATGAGGAGAAGAGAATTGGAAGGAGTAGGGTAGTGACGGAGGAGTGTGGAGAGATGGAAGCCACGGTGAGAGAAAAGGACAGATATGGCGGAGAATGAAGAAAAAGAGGCAAAATTGAGGAAAACGAGAAAGGAAGCAAGAGGAAGGTGAACAAAGTGGGTAATAAGGAAAACAAAGAGCACCAGAACTATTCCTTCCTTCGAGGCTGTTTTTTTTTGCAGGATAAGCTATATCTTACGTAATTAATTTCTCGGACAAAGACACAGACAGGAGAGCAGGAAGGCTCACACCACCCACCAAATCCACAAGCCGAAGCCGGCAGGAAATTGTGAGGACCACCTTGCTGTCATGAAAATGTCATGGGAAAGGATGAAAGGAAACTATATTCAATACTGTTTAAACTGCAAGAGAAATGCAGGTAGCCAACATCAGGAACATGTTGTCCTATGATTAATGGTACACGCTCCATGTTTCGAACTGCAAAACTTAATTCATAAATTAAGGCTATGATTCTGAGGTGAATTAGGTCAGCCTGGGAGTAAAACACAAACACCTATCAAAGGATTTTTAAAACGATAATACCGCATATCAGTTAACCACATTAGGAGGCAACTGGTTCCATAATATTTACAAGAAAATGTACTTAGCTTTTAGCGAGTGGAAACACTTACTGAGAATTTTGTTTCCATTGCCTCCAGCATAATTTATCCGCTCTACTGTGAACTACTTTTGAACAGACATATCATCATGTTTCTCGAAGATTGTGTACACTTGAATAAAATCATCCCATAGTCTGTGCCTACTTACGGTAAACAGATTCTAAACGTTCCTCGGATGGTATAGTCCTCAGTCTAGGTACCATTTTGTCACTCTTCGCAGTGGTTATTCGAGTTCCTGCATCTTTTTTTTTTTTCTTCTTTTTTTTCTTTCATAATAAGGCGACCAGACTTGGACGCAATACTCTACGTGTGGGCATACTAAGTAATTATTTAAGGTGAGGATGGTATTTTCTTATTAATTTTCCCATACTTGCCAAACCCAATAAATTTATTGTTTTTTTTAACAGTCTACACCTATGTAGACTGTTGTCTTAGTATAAAATTGTTATAACTACAGTCATATTCACAATTTACACTATCAAGGTGAAAATTATTCATAATATAATTGGCCCTTCTTTTTTCACTGCCAGTGTTCACATCTTTACCTTTATTAATGATGAAGCCCAGTTACACAGTCGCTCAAGATCTCTCAGTGTTACCTAACTCTGCGATGCTGTGTCAGCTATGTTACCTAGGTTAGTAACATCGGCAGTTAATGAACCTTACAGCATAATTCTAGGTGATTATTGCACACACACACACACACACACACACACACACACACACACATATATATATATATATATATATATATATATATATATACACACACACACACACACACACATGTATCTCTCTCTCTCTCTCTCTCTCTCTCTGTATATATATATATATATATATATATATATATATATATATATATATATATATATATATATATATATATATACTGCTCTTTAGTAATAAGTTAAAAAGCTCGGTTGGTAAAAGGTTTTGTGTTCTGTAGACCATATAACACACGTATAAATATTTTGTCTGGCCAGGGTGCATTATGCACCTTTGGTTTCCTGATTGCAAGTCGTGCATTTCTTTCATTAACTGTACTATCAATATGTTGACCTCTTCTATAGGACTTGGGGAAGCTGCAGAAATCCTATTTGTATTTTGTATTGTAAATATAGACACAAAGAAATTATTAAGAACTCTCGCCATCTTTGTTTCATCATCAGTATACCATCCGTTATCTTTAATAAGAGGTCCGATTGTTTGCGTTATTACCATTTTGCTTCTGATGTACCTGATTTTTTGTCCTTTATTTATTTACCGGCAATATGTACACCCGCGAACCAAAGTTTCGGTACCCCCCTCGATGGAAGGAAGTGGAAGTCAGGGTTAGAGAGACGGCAGGTGAACGGACAACCGTGATTGGTACTTTGGAACTGAGCTACGAGGCGAATAGTGAGAAACCTAATGACACTGGATTCGAAACATTTCCATGCTATTCACCTGCAAAACATTATGCGTTCGTAACATACATACTGTAACATATAACATAGACTACTGTGTTATCATGGTGTCCTGTGATACTGACCCATCTGTTTCGGATCCTCATCACACAAACAAAGCACCGAGCCAGTTGTATATAAGTTGCAACTTGTCATTATAACTGCAGTCATAATTTCTGTGAATGTTATCCCTGGATTGTCTAAGGCTATAATATAGAATGATTGTGAATTTAATGTTGATTCTCACAGTAGTTGTGCGGATGGTTATATATGTGGCAATTATTTTATGTGGACGACTAAACCACATTGTGATGGACAGCGGAGAGCATTCGCCAATGATTTACTATAACTAGATAAAATTAGATGCAAACAACACAAAATATTATGAGACAACGAAGACACAGCTGTGGTATCCTGCTCCGCCTTGTTATCAAGGCCTTAACTGGGGCTTCACCTCATACGTGCATTATTTTCCTTCCGTCTCTGCCTCTTTTATTACTCTCACTTCCCGGTATCCTCATAGTGCGAGTCGTCATAATCCTTGGAGGGTTTCTTGTCGTCCGGTCCTATAACCCGTACTGTATTACATTATTCCTCGCATCATCACTCCCAGACAAACAACGTTAGCCCAAGACTGCTGCATCTGTTAATACCATTATTGCCACTGCCACTACTATTCCCCCTTTCCCCATTGTGTCTATTGCAATTCCCCTCACAGTACTACTACTGCTACTCCTATTACTACTCAACTATAAATCTGTATAATAATACATATGATTGTCCTTATGTCTGTGTATCTGTTAATCATATTGTCCCTGTCCCAGCGTCGACAACTCGTCACTTACCCCGCACCGCTACCCCAGTTGCACCCCACCCCCCTCTCTCCCACCCGCCATGAGCTCTTTTCCTCCCCCACTCCGAACCATTTTACCCCTCACCTCCTTCTTGGGCCACCAGGCCTGTTGTTCACCTTTTACCGGTGAATATACGTGGCATGCATTAATAAGAATAATTATAAAATTGACAGCAACAACATACATCTGTAGTATTCCGAACATTACATAATTATAAAAGTCGCAGACCCAAACGTGCCTATATTACGGAGCTCTGATATATTAACCACAGAACCGACCACAGACCGTTCCTATCATTGCCACTGGACCTTACCTGTAGCACTTCACCATAGTAATACAACCCACTGAAGTCCTTTGTGGGATCACTACACATGTTTGGGAAAAATAACAGCGCACAACATGCCTACAACCCATTAACCCGCCCCGTCCCGACGACGTATGGGTACGTCACCACGATTTGCATTTGCCAGTCCCGGCGACGTACCAGTACGTCGTGCAATTGCAAGGTACCTAATTTGCACAATTTTAAATTTTCGCACGTGATTTTTCGTATGTATACACAGGACACCTTCCTCTATTCCTGTACAAGATACCAAGCAGGGACAATGCCTTACACTGCATAACCTCCCCCCTCCCCCCCTCATGCCATTGTCTTGGCAAAGGACCTGTTACCAGTGACCTGGCTAGTAAAGTTATTCAGGGCCAGAGTGATTCCCCAATCGATGACAATGTGGAGGACAATGTTTACATAGCATTAGAAGAAGAAACAGCCAGAAATAATGATCAGGTAGTGTGGCAAAAATAGGTCAGGTATGGTGATTAGTTAGTGAGTGAAACAATGCTTATAATGCCTTTATTACTGCTTGAAAACCAATATACTGTCATACTACATATACATTCGTACCAAGTAAATAAATAAACACCATTTATGAGTGGATAAAATAGTTACCCTCCCATAGAACTCGTTTTCTTTGGTGCCAGCATGTTAGAAAACCCACTCAGGTAAGGAGGAACTCCTACCTGGATTGGGCACTTTAAACCTCAGGTGAGCGATTTCTCTATGAATTTTCGATGTTTCTCACCAAAAGCGAAGGTTTTAGCCAAAAAAAAAAAATCGAAAATACCTCGGGACTGGGGGATGTCGGAGGTGCGGAACACCTCGGGACGTGACGGGTTAAAATACACCTGTGACGTTTCACTGACATCCATTAAATTGCCTAGAAGTTAGCGGACAAACAAACACACGGCTGGACATAGACTGAGGCCGAATGTCTCGCATCGGTATATGACAACCTGACAAAATATTACGATCCTGCTTTGTAGGTGTTATCATAGTTATAATAATAATAATAATAATAATAATAATCGTAGTATTAGTAGTAGCAGTAGTAGTAGTAGTAGTAGTAATAGTAGTAGTAGTAGTAGTAATCACATGTTAATATCCATGATACAGAGGAGGACAAACACCATAATCTCCCTGATAAAACAAGTGAAAACAGCTGTGACATATAAAACCAAACAGTGCCATAATATGCTGTAATGGTAGGGTTATAGTAATACTAAATTAATGTTTGACCGCAACCCAACCTTCTGTCATGGCAAACAGATTCTGCATTGCGTCGACACATGCTATTCCAGTGTGTGTCCTTCTCAGTATCGTGCCTAATAACATGTGATTAATTATTATTATTATTATTATTATTATTATTATTATTATTACTGTGATGACACCTGCAATGCAGGATCACAAGAGTTTTGTCAGGTCGTTACATACCGATGCGAGACATTCCGTTTCTGTCTGTCTGTGTCCAGTCGTTTGTTTGTTTGTCCACTAACTTCTCCTAGGCTATTTGATGGATGTCAGTGAAACATCATATGCTTATTTTAGTGGTTTGTAGGCATGTTGTGCACTGTTCTTTTTCCCAAACACGTGTAGCGATCTCACAGAGGACTACAGTGGGTTGTATTACCATGGTGAAGTGCTATAGGGAAGATGCAGTGGTAATGATAAGAACGGTCTGTGGTCGGTTTTGTGGTTAATATATCAGTGCTCCGTAAAATAAGCACGTTTGGGTCTGCAGTTATTAAATGTAATGTTAGGAACACTACAGTACACATCTACGATGTTGTTATTATTATATTATTATCGCCTACCTTTAGAAGGCAGAGCGATCATGTTTTTAACTGCATCTGTGTGTGTGTGTGTGTGTGTGTGTGTGTGTGTGTGTGTTCCTATTATATCTCATGAACGGCTTGAGCTATCAACATGAAGCCTTCAGCGAATCAAGATATGGCCAAAATCTTGGAGGAGTTCGAAAATGGCAACTCGGGGTCAAAGTCAAGGTCACCAACCTAACTGGTAAAGGTCAACTAGTTTTTTATTGCCTGCCTTTAGCACCATTAAATCTCATGAATGGCTTGAGCTATCAACATAAAACCTTCATGGTATCAAAATATGGCCTAAATGTTGGACTTGGCAAACAGAATATTTTAGAGGGCGATTACTTTTTAGCTCTCAAATGCCTTCTTTTTTATTATTAATGCATGCCACGTATATTCACCGGTAAAGGGTGAACAACAGGCCTTCTGGCCCAAGGATGAGGTGAAGGGTAATGTGGTGTCGGAGTGCGGGAGGAGTAGAATCCATGGTGGGTGGGAACTGGAGTAGCGGTGCCGGGTCAGTGACGAGTTGTCGACGGTGGGACAGGGACAATAATTATGATTAACAGATAGACATAAGGACAATCATATTTATTATTATACAGATTTATAGTGGAGTAGTAATAGGAGTAGCAGTAGTAGTACTGTGAGGGTAATTAGACACAATAGGAAAAAGGGGATTACAGTAGTAGTGGCAGTGACAATAATGGTATTAACAGATTCAGCAGTCTTGGGCTAACGTTGTTTGTCTGGGAGTGATGATGCGAGGAATAATGTAATAGAGTACGGGTTATAGGACCGGACGACAAGAAACCCTCCAAGGATTATGACGACTCGCACTATGAGGATACCGGGAAGTAAGAGTAATAAAAGAGGCAGAGACGGAAGGAAAATAATGCACGTATGAGGTGAAGCCCCAGTTAAGGCCTTGATAACAAGGCGGAGCAGGATACCACAGCTGTGTCTTCGTTGTCTCATAATATTTTGTGTTGTTTGCATCTAATTTTATCTAGTTATAGTAAATTATTGGCGAATGTTCTCCGCTGTCCATCACAATGTGGTTTAGTCGTCCACATAAAATAATTGCCACATATATAACCATCCGCACAACTACTGTGAGAATCAACATTAAATTCACAATCATTCTATATTATAGCCTTAGACAATCCAGGGATAACATTCACAGAAATTATGACTGCAGTTATAATGACAAGTTGCAACTTACATACAACTGGCTCGGTGCTTTGTTTGTGTGATGAGGATCCGAAACAGATGGGTCAGTGTCACAGGACACCATGATAACACAGTAGTCTATGTTATATGTTACAGTATGTATGTTACGAACGCATAATGTTTTGCAGGTGAATAGCATGGAAATGTTTCGAATCCAGTGTCATTAGGTTTCTCACTATTCGTCTCGTAGCTCAGTTCCAAAGTACCAATCACGGTTGTCCGTTCACCTGCCCTCTCTCTAACCCTGACTTCCACTTCCTTCCATCGAGGGGGGTACCGAAACTTTGGTTCGCGCGTGTACCCTAAGCTTTTCATACTTTGCGTTATTAATCTTTTGACTTTCTTCCATAGTGCATCATATATACATATATATATATATATATATATATATATATATATATATATATATATATATATATATATATATATATATATATATATATATATATATATATATACTGTATACACTTAGTGCAGTGATACTCTATTTTTAGGGTATCTCTACAATGAGTAGCTAGCCAAATGATTTCCTGGAAACCAAGAAAGCATTTAAACGCTGGGTGGTAACCTTATAACCAACCAACGCTTGTTCCCTACGTGACAACAAGTGGATTGGCGGAGAGTTAGTGCCCCTCCCCAGAAAACAACTAACTATAAAAAATACGAACAAGAAGCCTCGGACCAGCACTGACCAAAAGGTGACGACTAGGGACTAAACAAAGGACTTGATACGGATAGTCACATGGAACGTAAGGGGTGCAAATGATAAGGGGAATAAAAGAGAGATTGTCCAGGTGTTTGAGGGTGCAAAAGTGGATGTACTGTATGTGGATTAACTGAAACTTAATGACGAGGTGAGACTGTGAGAGAATGAGAGTATGGATGGGGTATATGCGTGGGAGTAAGGGTGAATGAGAGGCAAAAGAAGGAGTGTGTATTGTTGTGAGTAACAGTTGGAAAGAAAATATAAGAAAGAATGGATCAGTTGGCTCGAGGATTGTGTGGGTAAGATTGAAAGTTGGACTACAATGTGGGCGATTCTGTGCATGTATGCGCCAGCACAAGATCGTGCAAAGCAGAGTGAAAGAAGAATTCTGGTCAAATGTGAAAGTAGCATGGAAAAGTTTGAAAGGAATGAGGGAGTGTTTTTGGTTGGAGAAATGAATGGAAAAGCAGGGAATGTGAAGGTGGATGGAGTAGTTGATGAGTGGGGTGTGCCTGCAGAGATGGATGAGAACATCAGTGCTTTAGTGGACATTTGTACCAGGAGGGGGTTGGTGTTAGCTAATACCCTCTTCAGGCACAAAATGATCCATAGTATACATGGTAAGTGAAGAGAAAAGTGGGTGGTGAACTGAATGAACGGAAGGCAATGATTGATTATGTGTGTGTGGAAGAAAGGATGAGAAGGTGTGTAATGGATGCAAGAGTATATAGAGGCTGGGGGAGTGGACTTTTGGACCACCACTTGGTGTTGGTCGGAATCAAAGTCCAAATGAAATGGAGAAATAGAAGAAGGTAAGGACAGGAGGAAGTATTTCATACTAGGAGGGTGGAAAAGTTACAAGAGGATGGAAAAAAGGTAGACTATAAGAGGGAAGTGGAGGAGCGATTAGGTAAATATAGACGTGGAAAGTGTGTGCAAAATATTCACAGAAGAAATCTGTGGATCATGTAAGGTGGTATGTGGGATGAAGAGAAAACGAAAGGGGTGCAGGGAACAGCAGGGTGGAATGAGGAGGTGAGAGAGGCTGTGGCACAAAAGAAGAAAGCATATAGTAAGTGGATGAGAAACAGGGGCATGTACGAAGTTGAAAGACGGTAGAGAGAGTTATATGTAGGGAGGAACAGAGAGGTAAAAAGATTAGTAAGAGAGAGTAAGAAGAGAGTGGATGAGGAATTTGGGAGGAACTTGTGTGTAAAGTGGAGGGAATGTAACAAAATGTTCTGGAATGAGTTAAAGAGAGTTAGACAAGGTGCCAAAGAAGAAAGCTGGGTAGTGAAAAATAAAAATAGTAGATTACTAGTGGAGAAGGAAGAAAAATTGAGCACATGGAGAGAACACTTTAAGGAATTGTTGAACATAGAGAATGAAAGTGATGCAAGGATAAGTGGCTGGGGAATGAATGGGAGGAGAAGGGATGTGAGAAGAGAGGAAGAAATCAATAGGATGGAAGTTGTTGCAGCAATGAAGAAAGATAAGTTCGGGAAAGCCCCAGGAGTTGATGGAGTGTGTGGTGAAATGCTGAAGCACTGGGGAGAGATAGCAGTAGAATGGATCTGGAAGATGTGCAGATTGGCCTGGGTGGAAAGTAGAGTCCCGGAGAATTGGAAGTCGGTTATAATTATTCCCCTGTACAAAGGAAAAGGGGAAAAAAGAAGTGTGTGGTAATCATAGGGGCATTTGTCTTCTTAGTGTAATAGGAAAAGTATATGGTAGGGTACTTAATGACAGAGTTAGGGAAATAACATAAGAATTATTGGGAGAAGAACAGGGAGGTTTTATGAAGGGAAGAGGTTGTGTTGATCGGATTTACATTCTTAAATCTTTAGTGGAAAAGTTTCTGGAGAATGGAAAGAAGTTGTATGCGGCCTTCAAGGACTTTGAGAAAGCATATGACAAGGTGGATAGACAAGGATTGCGGAAAGTATTAAGAATTTATGGAGTAGATGGGATGTTGTTGAAGACCGTGAGGAGTATGTATGGGGGTGCCTGCAGTGCATGAAGGCAGTGAACTAAGTGATTTTTTTTCTATTTGAAGATAGGATTGAAACAAGGGTATGTCATGAATTCATGGTTGCTCAGTCTGTATATGGATGAGGTTATAAAAGACACAAGGTAGGGCAGTGGATGTTGAAGCGGCCCTTGTGAGAGAGGGCGTGTTTGGAAACTACCTGTACTGTTGTTAACAGATGATACCGTGTTGTTAAGCGAAGACAAAGGGGAGCTGCAAGGCTCGGTGGATGAGTTTGGGAGAGTGTGTAAGAAACGGAATCTAAAGGTGAATGTAGGGAAGAGTAAAGGTATGGTCTTCGAGAGAAGTGAAGTCAGTGAATGTACTGTACAGTGAGGCTGGATGAGGAAATGGAAAATGTGAGTGCATTTAAGTACTTGGGTAGTGTGATGAGTAAGGATGGAAGTTTAGAGGGTGAACTGCTTGAAAGGGAACAACAGGGAAGAAATGTTGCTGCTTCCTTGAAAGTTGTGATAAGAAACAGGGAAGCGAGGATGGAAGTGAAAAAGGTACTAAACGACGGTACCAACTCGAACGTATGAAAGTGACGCTTGGACCTTGTTGGAGGGACACAAGTCAAGAGTGAGAGCAGTGGAAATGAGTTATTTCAGAGAAGCCTGTGGAGTCATATGGAGAGACAGACTGACAAATAAGGAAGTGAAGGTGAGTTGTGATGTGGATGTGGATGTGATAGGAAGCGTTAGGAGAAACGCACTGAGGTGGTTTGGTCATGTGGAGAGGATGGGGAGTGAGAGACTGACAAGGAGAGTGTATGTGAGTGAGGTGGAAGGGGGGAGAGGGAGGGGAAGGCCAAGAATGAGATGGATGGATGGAGTGGAAAGGTATATGAATGAGGGGGACGTGAACGGGGGGCAGGGCAATGAAATGGCATGGGACAGGGCGACATGGAGGCGATTTGTTTGTGACCACTCTTTACGGGATTAAGGCATCTGGCACTATATATATATATATATATATATATATATATATATATATATATATATATATATATATATATATATATATATATATATATATATATATATATATATATATATATATATATATATATATATATATATATATATATATATATATATATATATATATATATATATATATATATATATATATATATTTCACTTTGATTTCTTGTGACTTTATAATTTTCTTTTGTGTGTACGATTTTTTGCTAACAGAATGTTTAATATCAGAGCTCCATCATTTGGGTTTTAATTTTTGGCAGGCCTTTTGTCGCAGAATGGAATACATAATTTAACAGCTCTGTTGACAGTTGCTGCTAAAATTTTCCATGCATCACTGATATATATAATATCGTCGATGGTGTACCATATACTGACACCAACATTTTCTTTTCATCAGTTCTCTTATAGTGAGACCCCTTTCTCATAAGTGACGTTAACACTCTCTTCACAGAATTACGATGGTCGCTCGTACTGACAGACGAAGGGTAATACAGGAAGTATGTGAAAGAATGGAGGAAAGAAAGAAGTAAGGCAGGCAGGAAGGCAGGCAGGCAGGCAGGCAGGCAGGAAGAGGAGGAGGAGGAGGAGGAGAAAGAGGAGGAGAAGGTAAAAAAAAAAAAAAAAAGGATTAATCCCCGAGCTAGACCTCATCAGATCAGTAGCCCTGCTAGGGTTACAAGAAAGCGTTACTCCTCCTGGCACAGCAGCCAGCGCGCGGGGCGCGAACTCGCAACCTCACGATCACTGAGCAACCGCGCTCCTCCTCCTCCTCGGAGGAGGAGGAGGAGGAGGAGAAGGAGGAGGAGGAAGTAGGTGAACTGAGGAGAGGGATGAAGGTGAAAGAGGGAAGTAGGTGAAGTGAGGAGACGGGCGGGGGAGTAGAGAATGCCCAGGAGTACAAACAAAAAAACAAAAAGCCCTATTATACTTTTCAGTGCGGTATATAATACGGTAGGTTATAACAAGTGCCAATGCTATGAGTAGATGACATGGATGGCAAAGCGGGAAGGCTCCTATACCCTTTTGACCCATCTGAAGCTGGCAAAAAAAAAAAAAAAAAAAAAAAAAAAAAAAAAACCTACTGTTTAACACAGAAAAGTTGTCGTGGAAACTCAATAGGAAAGAGTGAATGCAAATCACAGTCAGCGCTATCATAACCTGAAACCGAAATAGCAGCATCGAGCCTGTGCGCACTGGGATGTTGTTCCACTTGTCATCCAAGTTTTGTTATGCAGAAAATATTATTGTTATTATTATTTTTGTACGTGTGTGTGTATGTGTGTGGATGTGCATATAATAGCAATTCCTCCTATCGGATAAGAAAGAAGTTGTTCCTAGTAAGTGGTATACTTCATCCTCCATGTAGACAGGCTTTAAAGCTGGGTATGGCCAAGTACCATATTGAAATATCCGTCGTCTGTGGTGTTAAATTGTTTCCCGCGTAATGTATTTCATTACTTTTTGTCTAAGCGTATAATTATGAGAACACAGGCAGGGAAATACTACCTCCATCATCTCCATTTAAATGTCCATCATCGTCCACAACTTACGCCAAGTTCAGATGACAGACAAACACGCTACGCACCCAATCACGGATGGTCGAATGCAAGAAGGGAATAACTCAATACGATACAAAAGGGCAGGTGAGAAAAAGCGAATTGGGTACTTACTACTAGAATCATTTGTCTCTCCCCCTATTCTTCTTCACTCTCCATCTCTTCCCTATCATCATGATCATCTTACACCCCCACTTCCTTCTCCTCCTTCTTAGTAATTTTCCTTTTTCCTTATTATCCTTGGATATGAACAAAAAAAATTGGAGTAGGAAGAAATGAATGAGAAGGGAGGAGGAGGTGCAGGAGGAAGAGACGAGAAATACAGCTAAAACGAAGAAGGAGGAAATGGATTAAGATATTGGAAAATGAGCGAAAGAGGAAAGGGGGAAGGAAGAGAGGAAAGAGGAGGCACACTGGGAGGAATAAGGAGCAAGAGTGAGTGGAAGAGATAATTAGAGGATAAAAGTTTTAAGATTAGAATCAGAGATAGGAGTGACACGAACGAGGAGGAGAAAGAAGAGGAAGAGGAGGAGGAGGACAAGTGATACGACGGAGTGATTTTGGGAGGATAAATTAGAGAACGAAATATATTTAGATCGGGGAGAAAGTGCAGAGGAACGAAAGAGAAAGATAGAAGGGGAAGAACGAACAGGGAGAGGAGGGAGTAGTTTTTATTGTTGTTGTTCATGAACAACCCCAGTCTTTCTGGCCAAGAAGATCCAGCAACCGTTCTTTCGGAGTTGTTCCATGCAGTGAACCCATGTGTCCTTGCGGTTGACAGCGAAGCGCTGGGATTAGTGTGGAGGTTTGATTCCTGGATGGATGCTGCACTTGCGTCTCTCCACCTAGTTAACAGGGGAAGCATTGCAGGCTCCACTTCGCCCTGTAATTTGGTTTTATGGTTACCACCCAGAGTTGCAAATGGTTTCCTGGGTTAGAAGAAACCATTAGACTTGTCATTCAGTGTAGAGCCACCTGAAGTGGCAAGGAGAAGAACAAAAAGTGACCGAAAGGAAAGAGCGAAGGCGGCAAAGAGGAAGGCTGACGCAAAGGCAGAATGAAAAGGGGGAAGGAAGAAGTAGGCAGCACTACACCAAGTGAGTGGATGGTAGTAGCCACCACCTACCACCTAGGAGGGAGGAGGAGAGGGAATGTACAAAGGAAAAAAAAAAACAAGCAAGAGGAGAAGTTGGTTAGAATGGAGGAAAAATATTGGAGAAAGGAGGGAAGAAGGAAGGAAAAGGTGAATTCTATAGAGATTGGAGTTATTTAAAAAGTAAAATGTAAGCAAACAGCACCAGATCCGCCGATTCTTTCGGCGGATCTGGTACAGATGAGGTGTGACTTCTGTAGCCATTTCAAAAATCCAGTGAAAGATAACATAGCAGAAAGACCCTATCACACACCAGAGGCAACAGAAATAAGTGAGGAGAGCTGTCTTGGTGCATAGAACAAATAGTATGGGGACTTCAAAGGAAAGTGTGAATCAAAGTAATGTTCTGCACTATCCAAAACTGTAAGGAAAATTAACTTCGGCAAGAATAGGTTTTAATCGCTCTTGTTACGCAGTTGCCTTCAGTGTTTTGTGTTGTAGAAAATACTATGCTTCACAAATACATTTCAGGAGAGAATACATGTAGCTTGGGATTAGAAACAAAGCGATTTAAATGATAATACAGTACTGCATAACAACATTACTGTACATAGAAAATTAATTTACAGCTTTTTGAAATGTACAGAAGTGTCCAGCACTCTTTTCTTTACAGGGAGGGAAGGGGAGAGAACCCTAAGAGAGTCGTGAGTAATTTCCGGAAGGGGGGTGGAACCGAAAAATTATGACGAAAATAACAATGAATGCCCTGAAGAATTTACACAAAGGCGAATGACTTTGATGCATCTGGTGTGTCCCCACCCCACACTGCCACAGGCTCCAACAGCAGAAGTTCAGTATAGGAAAGACGTTGCCCAGTGGGTTGTTCTTCCTAGAGGTAGTCTTTTGGTGTACAGCACACAAGATCAGCTGAGGCATTGAAAATAGACACTGGCTTCTTAAGTTAACTGTCTTTATTCTCCAAATAATTGCACTGAATGCTTTCCAGCTTCACTATTCTCATAAGCACTGGAGCTATACCAACTTTACTAACTGCAATTACACTTAATTCTTGACAACACTTAACTATTTTTGACACGTACCGATGATATACTTCAATAACACTTCACTGTTTGCCAATAACACTTCACTGTTTAAATTGACAATGCACTGCACTACATTCAAACTGAACTGAAAACCGACTGCATTTGTTCTAGTCTCCTCCCAATCATTATATAAGCTTACATTACTCGAGAAACTTCTAGCATAAACTCGACGGCGCAACAGTTAACAGGTATCAACTAGGAGACATCAAAACATGCCAGTTCTCTTACATTACTTAACACTGTAAATTATTTAGCATACATACTTATATTAAATTACATAATTTAATAATTACGTATTTAAAACATTGCTGAGAAAATGAACACAAAAATTTATGCACAACTCAAGAAACAACTAAGCTCACCAACAGCAGGCAAACTGGCAACTCTCACTCGTACCAGAACCTATGGTAAACATCAGGAAACGTTGAGAAGCTTCTCAACCACCCAACTGGCACATCTCATTTCTTAACACTACCCCCTCCCTAGTCCTTTGTCGTCTAGACAAAGCTATGCAGTATATACAAGCATAAACCTTAATCCTAATGAAACATCTAACTATACACAAAATAATCCTTCAGCTTATCACGTCTTCTTCTATGCCGCTTCCGATGACGTCCTTGCTCCTCCACATAGTCCACTCCTCCTGATAGGTCTTGGTCCTCTTCCAGATTCACTTCTCTTGAGAAACTGTCACCATTCTCATGCACTTCAGCTCCTTGGTCCTCCTTAATATCCTTGGCTGCGGGAGAGCACAATTCCTTGGAGACGTCCCAGCTGTACTGTCCTGGCCCATGGTACTGCCACAGACGGTTCACGTGTACCACCTTTGGGCGAGACTTCCTGCCTCCCCAAATCCGATACGTTACGACTCATAGGAGGTCCAACACAGTGTAAAGTCCGTCCCATGGGCTCTGCTGCTTCGGTGACTGTCCCTTCCTTTGCTGAGGATTGTATAAGCTCATCTCACTTGCCTTGGCATTGTACTTGCACTTCATCACTTCTGAAAACTTAAGGGCTCCTCGCACTTGATGATGTACCTCAGCCAGCCTTTCCTGTAAATGCTTCACATAGCTGGAGGTGTCTGTAGGCAGCTCTTCACCAGGTGGTCTTCCCATTAACAAGTCAATAGGTAAGCATAACTCGTGGCCCAACATCAGTTTTGCAGGTGTGCAGCTGGTAGATTCATGGGATGCAGACCGATATGCCATCAGCAACACAGGTAATTTCTGGTCCCATTCCGTTTGTCCATCTATGCAGTACTTGGCCAGTTCTTGTCCTAGGGTCCAGCTGAATTTCTTCACCAACCCATATGACTGGGGCATTAGTTGGGTTGTCCTGGTCTTCTTGATCCCCAATAACTTGCAGCACACATGGAACACAGCAGACTCGAAGTTTCTACCCTGGTCTGAATGTAGTTCTTGTGGCATCCCAAAACGACAGAAGAACTGGTCAACCAGCACCTGAGCAACAGTTCCAGCCTCTTGATCAGGGATGGTGTAGGCTTCAGGCCACTTCGTGAAGTAGTCCATGGCTACACATGTATACTGGTTTCCTCATTCAGTGAATGGCAAAGGACCAGCAATGTTCACCACGACTCTTTCCATCGGTGCACCCACTTGGTACAGCTGAAGAGGGACGCAACCTCGTTTCTTGGGTCCCTTCTTGTCACGACAGGCCTGACACCACTCTTCAGCATCATTCCAACAGCATGCCAATCCAGTAGAACCTCTCTCACAACCGGCTTAGAGTTTTCCTCACTCCCAGGTGCCCACTAGTGATCTGGTTATGGGACTCATCCAAGATCTCGGACCTCATTTCCTTTGGAACCAGCAGTTGCCAATACTCGATGAGGACATCGGGCGTCTCCCACTGATGCTCCAGTAGTCTGTTGTTCAAACAAAGAAGGTCTCACTGACTCCAGTTGCTCTTGGTCACAGGGCTTAACCTAGAAACTTCTTCCCAAGATGGTCGCACTGTACTCCGCTGCAGCCAGTCTAGCATTGGTTATAAAACTACAGCCTCCACCTGCATCCTCTTCAAGTCTTCTTCATCTGACACTGGCCCTGTCACTGCAGTATGGCTGCATTTCTTACTATGATCTTTTATACTACACTGCTGGCACTCTGGATCACAGGGCCGATGACTCAGACTGTCAGCATTGCCATGTACTCACCCAGGACAGTGCTGCACCTCATAACTGTGCTGGTCTAGCTTCCCGAGCCAGCGTGCCAGTTGTCCTTCAGGATTCTTTAGCATTTTCAGCTACTTCAGTGCCGTATGGTCTGTCCTGATGATGAAGTAGGACCCATACAAGTACGGATGGAAGAAATCAATGCTCTTCATCACTGTGAAGAGTTCCTTATGGATCACACAGTAGTTCCGCTCTGGTGGGGTGAGCTTCTTGCTGTAATACACCACCACATACTCCTTGTCATCCTTCTTCTGTGACAGGACTCCACCAATACAATGGTCACTAGCATCACAGCCCATGATAAATGGCTGATTCTGGTCTGGGTACTGCAATACTGGAGAGCTTGCCAACGCATGCCTGAGTTCACCAAAGGCCTTCTGAGTCTCTGTTGTCCATGCAAACTTCTGCCTTTTCCCCAACAGCTTGTGCAGAGGCACACCTATCGTTGCAAAATCCTAGACAAACACCGGTAGTAGGTACACAAGCCAAGGAAACTCTGTAGCTCCTTCACACAAGTTGAAACTGGCCAGTTTTCCACAGCTGCCACTTTCTTCAGGTCACTTCAGACGCCGCTTTTGCCTACAGTGTGTCCCAGGTACTTTACTTCCTTCTGAAACAAGTAGCACTTCTTGGGGTAAAGCTTGAGGTGTGCTGCATGGATCCTGTTCAACACCTCTGACAGCCTCTCCAACTCCTGGTCAAAAGTCTGTCCAAACACAATTACACAGCCCAGATAGATGAGAGCTGTCTGCCAGTGCAGGCCTTCAAGTACACGGTCCACGAGACGCTCAAAAGTATCTGGAGAATTGCATAGGCCAAAAGGCATCACTTCATAAACCCCACCCATATGGAAAGGCTGTCTTCTCGTTGTCCTTCTCAACAACCTTGAGCTGATGATATCCTGCCTTCATGTCTAGGGTGGAGAACCACTTAGCACCTGACAGAGCATCCAGGATGTCATCAGTTCTTGGCAAGGGGTATGTATCCTTCACTATCACATCATTCAGGGCTCGATAATCTATACAGCACCTTACTGAGCATCCTTTTTCCTTACCAGTACCACTGCTGAAGCCCAAGGACTGCTGGACTTTGCTATCACTCCTTGACTTTGGAGACTCTCTATCACCTTCTCCATTTCTTGTCATTGGGCTGGTGACATCCTCCGCATTGGCTGTTTAATCGAGCGGTGATCCCAAGTGTCTATACTATGCTTCACCAGATCAGTGCACCCCAGGTCTAGGTCTCCGGTAGAGAAGACATCAGCAAAATTTCACCAGCAGCTGCCTCAACTTCAGCACTTGTGCGCCATCCAGGCACTGGCACCTCCTTGAGGAAAGGTCTTGTAAGTGCTCCAGCAGATACCCATCTTCTTTGACTACACTCCTTTCATAGGCCTTCCTCTGGTGCCACTCAGGGTCCACCGCCTGGAACAGTCCCACAATTTCTCCCTCATTGATCTTCTTTGGCTCATGGGACTAACTGGCCACCACAACTGGCAATCCATATGCACCTGTTTCCACCAGAGTTCTCTCCATTATCACTCCGGCCTTTGTCTTGCACTGTACATCAGGCTCCACCACCCCCATACAGCTGTCAAAAGAGCCACTCACCTTACGCTGGAGCGACAGTTCTGATTTTGGGGTTATCACCGTAATGAGGAGCACCCTCACCTCGCCACCAGAACTGGTACGTTTCACTGCCGTGACAGGAACCAACCTTCCTCGTACCTTCAGCCTCATGGAGCAGAAGTCCAGCTTGAAAGTGGACGTAGTTGGTTCGTTGTTACTGCTAGCCACCAATGAAAGTAGACATAGCCAAGGAGTGTAATTATACAGAGAAGGTTATCTGGTTGTATCGTCAATGGGAGAGGCACTAGGAGAGAATAATGGTGAGGGGTTCAAGGAGATGTCAGTGTAGGCCTTCTCTGTTCCATTAACCTCTTCGTATTTTAAGTGGGGTGATGAAATAGGCATATTTGGGTCAATGGAGTTTATTGAGACAGTTATATGAATAAAAGTTAAGAGCTTGGTGTGACCCATGGAGCCTATGGTTAGTAGCAGTTGGTGCTAGCTGCAGTCCTCCTACTTTACTCTCACTCTTCTACTCCCTATCGCTCTCTGTTCTCTCCTTGTCTAACTAACTTTCCTACATGTGATATCGGACTTATATCCCCCTCTAGCTTCTGGTTAAAGTGTATGGGCATGCTTTTGCGTATGTTTGTGCGTGTGTATGTGTCGGTCATGTTTCTGGCACATGATCAGGAGTGTTTGGCATTCTTAATTAGTCTAGTGTAAGAGGATGTTTAGTTGTCTCTTCGTGGAGAACTCAGACTTAACTACCTGTTTTACATATCGTTATCTGTAATTATATAGTTACATACTGTAGTTACATATAGTACTGTGTTTTAACATGTTATGCCTACATATCACTTGGTCACGCTCACTGTCGTACGAACAACAATAAAATAATATTGTCATACTATATTAGTACATACATATACACATTACAATTAATTTGCAAGAAATTAAGTGAAATAGATACTGTATGATTTACATAGCTGTGATAATGTACTGATTATGATTGTAGTCACTTTAGTAATATAAATATAACATAATAAAACTGTACATATATAATAGATATATAAGTATAATAGCAATATTAAAATAATACAATGGCAACTCTACTGTAGTCAATTATACAATATATAAGAGAAGGACTTGCTGTATATATTCACATATCACTGAAACATAGTAGTATAATATAAGTAAGGCTATATTATGTGTAACCCATATTTTATTTTATAAAACATATACTGTATATACAATACAGTATTTACAATATTTACACAGTTTGTCTCACTTGTACAGAACAGTTCTTAAACACTGATTTCAGGTTAGCAATCCTAGCTTGCATTCTGTGCATGGCCAAAAGTAATATAGCAAATATGATGGAGAAAATTACAAAGATTACTGGAGCTGGGCTGTATACATACTATGGGTTGAACATAATCCTACTGTATTCTTCCCAAGGTTGTATTGTCTGATTTATCAGTTGCATGGTTTCAATGTTGGGTAAAGTCAACTTAATGCGTGCACTTATATTTAAGTTCATCCTAGATAATGGCTGGAAGTACTTGTGTGTGTGGCTGAGAATGGCATAATGGTTTCTAGTGGGCAAAGTGGATAGTATAGGTGTCAGAACTGCACAATAATCTGGCGAGATGTACGGTACGGTATAAACCAGTTGCTGATGTTTGGGCTGGAGGTGTGTCTGGACAAGTCACAAAAACTGATGATTTTGAGTGAAGTAGAACTATGAATGTCCAAAGCACTGATGACAGATGAGTTTATCTGGAGCGAATGTGAAGTTGCAATGATGAAGGATGTAATGGCCATTTATGATAGCCATTTCACAAGGGACTGTCTCAGCTGGCTGAGACGTGAAGATGTACGCCGGACAAAGATGAAATGCATGTAATGATGTGCGACATTTGTGTTCAATTGTTGTTTCATTAGTGAAGTGACAGCAGGCTGTTTCTTGGAGACCATGATGACTTCTGTTTTGATGTTGATGGTGACTAATGAGTCATTTTTCTTAGAAGGAAAAGGGTATATTTGAGATAGAATGTGAAAAAATCATCTGTTACGAACGGTACATAAACTACTATTGATGTTGTTGTGAGTGTTGCTTCCAAATATGGATAATATAACATCAGATTTCTTTCCTCGAACAAAGATTTTAAACCATGCATATGTATGCCTTGACCAATTATTGATGGAGGTTGTGAATAGGTAGTAGATTAATGGTGATCCTTCTGTTACCAGCATTAGCAATTCCTTTCATGAAAGACTGATAATGAGCTCTAGTATTGTCTAACTATAGTATTATTAAGTCAGCGTGTTCCATGATCACTGAGAGATGATGGAATAGTGTACTGTTTCCTTCTAGTGCATTTACATTCTCCACAGTTCCTAGACTTGAAGCTACTGCCTTCCTTAGGTTCTTTACAATCATCAGCATTAAGGTGTTCTGGCTGTCAGGGAACTTATGTTGATATGAGAGAATTTGTGCAGTTTTGTTAAATTTGATATTTATTTCCTCTAGATCATTTTCTGTAGCCAATCCAAAAATGTTGCCTATAATTGTTCCACCCAAGTCAAACAAACCACATCTGTTATGTGTATTTGTGATATCGTTTCCTCCCCTAAGTGTGTTACTCCCAGCTGATGGCATGTCCTGGATCACGGTGACCATTATATGCTTAGCCTGTTCTAGCTTCCAGTCCGTTAACTTCATTAACCCCTAAGCGCCACTTCACATCATATGACAAGCTGTCGACTGACAAAGGTTCATGTCATAAGACGTTTCCATTTTTCGTGGGCATCTTCGATCTTCCCAGCATGCCAAACTGACTCAAAGTATTGTCACGACCTGTCTGGTGGGCGGGGTGACGCTGGCTGGCGGTGGTATGGGGCCAGGGTGAGGGTGGGGGAGGGGTGGGAGGGTGGCCCAGCCATGAGGAGAGAAGTGTGGTGGAGGGTGGTGGGAGGCCAGCATAGGGAGAGTGTGTCCTTGAAAGCCAGCAGCAGAAAATTAGTATGCATTTTTTATGTGTTTTTTGTCAGTTGTGATTGATTTGTAATGGAAAAAAAAATATATTTTGAGGAAAATCGAAATTCCAAAAAATAGTCCAGTTCTGGGATGTGGATAGGTTGATCCACCCCCGGCTACTAGGGGTTAGTTCAGATACTTCCTGTGTGGGGCGATCCTGTGAGGAAGGGCGTGTTAATACCACTTCCAGAGATTTAAGTGGTCCTGATTTTTCCTGCAACATTCCTGGTAGGTTGCAGTACGTCCAAACTAATTTTGATACTTATTATGTTCTGTGCAATTGCCGTTGAGGCTGTTGGTGAAATCAAGCACCCACCTCTGACTACATGTTGAGGGTGTAAGTGAGGAGATCCTCTTGACACCAACAGGAACATGATCCATGGAATAAATCGCTTCATCTTTACCAACCGAAAGAACAACTGTATTAGATATCTAATCCACTATTGTTAGCAAGTTATGCTAAGGGTGATGATAGTGATGATGAATACAAGTTATCTCATCCTGGTTAATCTTATTACCTATAAAAGGAGTCTAAATCGATTCCTAAGTCATGTAAATGCCTTGTTATAGTGAGAGCTGTATTGGTTGCACCTATGTTTGTCTGTTTGTTATGTGACCACAATCTGTTCCAATATGGGTTAATTGTTTCCAGCTTATTTTCACCGTGTGTACTAATTTTCGGTCGTGTCCAGTGCATTATAGTTGCAAGCTAAATTTCTTGAGACTTTTTAAAAGTGATCAATATGTATTTCTTTTTGTTCATCACTCGATAGTGACTTAATCACTACCTTATTGCCTTTTCTCATAATTACTCTGTATGGGCTTTCAAATGTCGGTGACAGTTTATTGTCTTTAGTGTGAATGATGCCAGAGACAATAGCACCTATGCTGATGTTTGATTCTTTTGCCTTCTTATTAAATGATTCTGTAATTTCTTCCTTGGACATCATTAACTAATTCTTTACCTTTGTGTGTATTTCTTGAAATTCACATAATCAAAGGTTAGGATATACGGGAATTTGTTTGCCTTCTTATGTTTCGTAAGGGAGTTGTTTGTCTGACCCGTAAATCATGAAATGAGTTGTATCTCCTCTGGATTTATTAATTGCACACATGAGTGACACTTCAGCTCTGGGGATCAAGTAATCACAATTTCCATAAATTTCATTGAGAATGTGTCATAGTACATCCAGTCTCTTTAGAAGCATGGGTTCAAATCCCACTGCTCCCACCAATGTAAGTGGACTTAGTTGGTTTGTTTATACCGCTAGCTACCAAAGTAAGTAGACATAGCCGAGGAGTGTAATTATACAGAGAAGGTTATCTGGTTGTATCGCCGATGGGAGAGGCACTAGGAGAGAGTAATGGTGAGGCATTGTAGATGTCAGTGTAGGCCTTCTCTGTTCCGTTATCCTCTTTGTATTTTAACCCGCCCCGTCCCGGAGACGTGAATTCACGGCCTCACATGATGTGCACTCATATCCCGGAGACGTAAATTAACGCGGCAACATTGCAAGGTCCCTAATTTGCACAATTTTCAATTTAATTTGCACAATTTTCAATTTTCGCGAGTGATTTTTGGCACGTATACACGGGACACCTTCCTCTACAAGATGCCAGGCAGGGACAATGCCTTACCCAGCATGACCTCCTCCTCCCCCTGCATGCCCTTTTCTCAGCAATTCACCTGTTATCAGTGACCTGGCCAGTAAAGCCATGTCATGCAAAGTACGAAATTCAGGGCCAGAGTGATTCCCCAATCGATGACAATGTGGAGGACAAACATTAGAGGAAGAAACAGTCAGAAATGATGATCAGGTAATGTGGCAAAAGAAGGTCAGGAATGGTGATGAGTTAGTGAGTGAAACAATGCTTATAATGCCTATATTACCGTTTGAAAACCAATATACTCTCGTACTACATATAAATTAGTACCAAATAAATAAATAAATACCGTTTATGAGTGGTGTGGAATAGTTATCCTCCCATAGAACTCGTTTTCTTTGCAGCCAGCCTGATAGAAATCCCTGTAAGGTAAGGAGGTACTCCTACCTGGATCGAGTATTTTAAACCTCAGGTGAGCGATTTCTCTATGAATTTTCGATGTTTCTCACCAAAAGCGGATGTTTGAGCCAAAAAAAAAAAAGGTCCAAAAATGTCGGGACTGGGGCGTACCACTGCCCAGAAAACGTCGGGATGGGGGGGGGGTTAAGTGGGATGATGAAATAGACAGATTTGGGTTGATGGAGTTTATTGTGATACAGTTATATGAATAAAAGTTAAGAGCTTGGTGTGACCCATGGAGCCTATGGTTAGTAGCAGTTTGTGCCAGCTGCAGTCCTTCTACTTTACTTTCACTCTCCTACTCCCTATCGCTCTCTGTTCTCTCTCTTGTTCTCTTCTTGTCTAACTAACTTTCCTACATATGGTATCAGACTTATATCCCCCTCTAGCTTCTGGCTAAAGTGTGTGGGCGTATGTGTGCATACGTTTTAGCGTGTGTGTGTGTGTGTGTGTGTGTGTGTGTGTGTGTGTGTGTGTGTGTGTGTGTGTGTGTATGTGTGTGTGTGTGTGTGTGTGTGTGTGTGTGTATGTGTGTGTGTGTGTGTGTGTGTGTGTGTGTGTGTGTGTGTGTGTGTGTGTGTGTGTGTGTGTGTGTGTGTGTGTGTGTTGGTCATTTTTCCAGCACATGATCAGGGGTGTTTGGCATTCTTGCTTAGTCTAGGATAAGGGGATGTTTAGTTGTCTCTTCCTGGAGAACTGAGACATAATCACCTGTTTTACATATTGTTACCTATAGCTATGTATATAGTCACATAACTGTAGTTACATATAGTACTGTGTTATATTATGCCTACACAGCTCACATCCCGTGGACATCAGATAGTCCAGAGCCAAAACACAAGGATCCTCCATGTCGGCCATGTAGACTGGAAGAGTAGCCTCTTGCCCTGCCACTTCAATCTGGACATCCAGGTGTCCCCTCAGTTCTGCGTGGTGCCCAGTTACGCCACACAGGTGTTCTGATGACTCAAGGAGATACCGATGATGTAACACATCAGGCCTCACAAAAGTGTGCTCTGAGGCTGAATCAATCACTGGGGAACACTTCTTTCTGTCAATTCTTCTGTCTGTTCGCACACTGTTGATCGTAGTTCTCTTGCATTTTCTCGGTGGTGGGGCTACTTGGGAAAAGCCGGCTGGTGGTTGCCTCTAAACACCAGCCTCCACTAGTTTTCCACTTCTTTCTGGTCTTCTGCACCCTACTTCTTATCATCCTTTTTCTTCTTCGGACACTCAGAACTGAAGTGTCCCACCTCCCTACATGTCCAACATGCTTTTGTTACAATGAAGATTTCCTTGCACTGCTCTGTTCTTGCTCCTTCTTCCATTTGTGACAATCCTCCTTCTTGTGTCCCCGCTTCCTGCAGAACCAGCATCCTCCTCCAGTTTTCTCCTGTTCCGTCTTCCACTTGTTGCAGTCCTCTTTTCTGTGTCCTGACTTTGCACACTAACAGCAACTTCCTACAAATTTTTCTGCTTCACATACCTGCCCCTTTCTTGCCTTGAATCCCGCACTGCGACCTGCTTGAAAAGTCGATGTACTGGACCTGACGTAGGAGTCGAATTCTAGAGCCCTGGCTAGTGCTTCTTGCATGCTTCTTGGTTGTGCCTACTTCACTTTCATTTTCAACTCTGCACTATCAAGAGCATCGATGAACTTCCCTCAGAAGAATAGCCAACAGGTTAGGTGCTGCTCCAGGGTATGCCTTGTATGCCATATTCTCAAGATCATGAACAAGCTGCTGTTGGGATTCTCCTCGAGCCCGTACACAGCTCTGGGATCTTGCTCAGTAAACCTCAGTCTGGTACATGGTTCCATATCTGTGCTACAGCACTTCTACTAGGGACTGATAACTGTTCCCCTCCATCAATGACATATGGCCCAGAATTTTCATTGTGGCACCCTTAAGGCTAGTAGCAAGCTGCACTGCCCTCTGCCTATCATCCCAACCATTCTGATCAGCATATAACTCAAACTGGGCACAATAAGCTTCGAAGATACTCTGCCATCAAATTCGTGAGGTTTCTTTTTAATTGGACCCCCATTATAGCCATGCAATTCACTGGTTTAGGGCCTAAAAACTGGGCATCATAATAAAGTCCAGGACTTAAAACTTCTGCATTCTGATTACTCATCTCTGTAAGGCTACCTTTACTGTACTGTAGATGCATGGGATCCGTCAAGATTCATCATACACTGTTCATTCCTTTCATATGCTCCCTGTACACTACCATGAGGCTTAGCAGTACAGTATTCCTCTACATCCTCAATTTTGTCACTAATTATCTTCACATGGTTGACTACATGCTTCAACAGGTTATCTACATGCTGTCTGCACTCCATCACTATTCCCTCACTAATCTTCAGCTGGTTGTCCACATGCTGTTTGCACTCCGTCACTATTTCCTTACTAACTGTCTTCAACTAGTCATTTACATGCTGTTTACACTCCATCACATTACTGTGTTGTTTACCTCATACTTCTGCTGCTCTAGCTTGGCATCTACTTCCTCCTTAAGCTATTGCTGTTCTTCCTTCAATTTCCCCATGAATGCATCTAGCTGTCCTTGCACCCTCAGTTGTACTTCCCTCTTTTGCTCCTGTAATGCCACTTGGAGTTGTTCATATTGTTCTTTTTGTTCTTCATGTTGTGCCTCTAGTTGTTCACTCTGTGCTTGCAGTTGTTCTTTGAGTTCTTTCTGTCGTTCATTCTGTGCCTATAATTGTTTTTTGAGTTCTTTCTGTCCATCATTCTGTGACTGTAGTTCTACACTTTGTGCTTGTACCTGTTCTTTGAGTTCTTTATTTTGTGCCTGTAATTGTCCTTTAAGTTCTTTCTGTGAAGCTTGTAATAGCTTCATAATTGCAGCTAGGGACACCTCCTTCTCCTCCTCCTGCCGAGCTCGGCTACTTGTCTGCACACCCCTTTCCTCCATGTCGAAGATTAGACCCACTGCAGCACTTTCTAAAAATCCACACTCCTAACATCAGCGTTGTGTCCCCACCCCACACTGTCACAGGCTCCAACAGCAGTAGTTCAGTATAGAAAGGACTTTGCCCAGTGACGTGTTCTTCCTAGAGGCAGTCTTCTGGTGTACAGAACACAAGATCAGCTGAGGCATTGAAAATAGACAGTGGCTTCTTATATCTTCATTTTCCAAATAATTACACTGAATTCTTTCCAGCTTCACTATACTCACAAGCACTGGAGCTATACCAACTTTACTAACTGCAATTACACTTAATGCTTGACAGCTCTTAACTATTTTTCACAAGTACCAATGATTAGGAGAAATACACTGAGGTGGTTTGGACATGTGAAGAGAATGGAGAACGAAAGACTGACTAAGAGGGTGTATGTAGGTGAGGTGGAGGGAGGGAGAGGGAGAGGTAGACCGAGGATGAGGTGGAGGGATGGAGTTGAGAGGTATATGAGGGAGGGGGGGTGAGTTGGGGGGAGGGTAGTCAAATGGTGGGTGACAGAGCGACTTGGAGGCGTTTTGTCTGCGGCCACCCTTTGTGGGATTAGGGAGTCGGGCTATAGATAGATAGCCCAATGATATACATCAATAACACTGTTTGCCACCAACACTTCACAGTCTACACTGACACTGCACTGCACTACACTCAAACTGAACTGAAAACCGACTAAACTTGCTCTAGTCTCCTCCCCATCCTTATATAAGCTTACATTACTTGAGAAACTTCTAGCATAAACTCGACGGGGGAACAGATAACAGTTACTAACTAGGAGACTCATCAAAACATGCCAGAGTTTTCTTACATTATGTAACACTGCAAATTATTTAGCATACAAACTTAGATTAAATTACATAATTTAAAAATCACATAAATAAAACATTATTGATGCACTAAGAGACAAATATGCTCACCAACAGCAGGCAAACTGGCCAACTCTGACTCGTACCGGAACCTACAGTAAACATTGGGACATCTTGCATCTTAATGCATGGTTACAGGAAGGAAGGAATGAACAAAACATGGAAGGAAAGAAATGAAGGAAAGATGGAAAAACTAGTAACTGACCTTTAGAACTTAACCCCTAAAGTACTAACAGGATCAATCAATCCTTTTTCAGTATTTCGCTAGATGCCTAATGTGATCGATGGAGAAGTCTTTGTAAAAAACTGTGGACACTAGGCTTCGGCCCGATTGTGACGTATATTGATGCAAACCAGAGTAGGGAGGGGGGAGGACCCAGGTCACTACTCATGGTTGGGGTGTGATTCCCCCACCACCCTCTCGCCATCTTACACTTCTTCCCTCTCCCCCTCCCTAGCCTCTGACCGCCTCCTGTTCCCTCCCTCCCCCTCCCCCACCATCCTTCATCATGACACCGTAGTTCCCCCCTCTTTCCACCCCCCTCCCTGTCTGCCTGGGGAGAGTTATATCCCACCTACCCACCCTCCACACCCTGTGCTCCCTCTCTGCCTGTCCTCTTTGTCTTGTGGTGTCTGTCTCCTACCTCTATATCCCCGTACCACCCCTCCAAGCCTCTCCTCACCCCACCCGCACCCCCCACCCCCACCTCCACCCCCTGTAGTATGCCGTCTGCTAACCTTCCCCCCCCCCTTCCTAGAGTATTATAAGTCATTGTTACTATTCATGTCGTGTGTTTTCATTCAGTACCAGGTAATTGTTTGTGTAATTGCATAATCCGATGCACGAAACATAGAATGTATATTTGTTCATGTATGTTTTTTATTTTGACAACTACACAGCTATGAGGGAAGGGGACGGAGGAGGGCAGGTGGGGAGGGGAGGAGTGTTGGGGGGAAAGTGTGTTGGAAGTGAGTGAGGAACACCGGCATAATTATTTTGCATGCTATTGTTTGAAAAAAATAAAAAATGAGCTGGAAAATACTGAAGGCGGGTAGGGATGGAGAGGGGTAGCTCTAGCTTTTTTTTCCCCTTGAAATTTTACAGGTACTTGATTTGACAGCTCTGAGGGGAGGGAATGGGGGCGAAGGGGTGAGGGGAGAGGGGATGGTGGAGTGTGTCAGTAACACCAAGAAAAAGATTTTGCATGCTTTTGCTCCTTTTTTTGACAGCTACACATCTATAAGGGAAGGGGTGGAGGGGAGAAGTGCTGGGGGTGAGAGGTGTTGGGAGTAAGTGAGGAACACTGACAAAATTATTGTGCATGCTCTTGTATGAAAAAAAAAAAAAAAATGAGCTGAAAAATTCTGAAGGGTGGGGGTAAGGGGGAGGAGGGGTAGGGGGAGGGGAGTAAGAGAGGGGGTGAGGAAGGTCATGGAAAGGGAGGAATGAGGGACGAATGGAGTGGGGACGCATAGAAAACTGGAGTTGCTCCACCTGGAAGGGTAACTTTTTTCAACTTTGATGGGCTATAGCTCATGAACCAATTGGACTCAAATGCTGTAGTTTGCGGCATAAGGTGTGTAAACTGAAGCTCTACACCTTGGGCATAATACTTTTTACTTCGGTAAGAGTCATGACATCGGCTCTATATACAGATTATCAGGGAAGTTCGATCGATTGAATTGTGTATCCTAGGGGCAAAGAATTCAAACAAAGGATGCACGACCACTTAACCCGTGGATTGCGAGCCACAGCTCAGGCTGGGTAGCGTCACGTTACGAGCCACAGCTCAGGCTGTGCTGGTCATGTATCCCCACTAACTACTCCACCCCTACCCAAACTTACGCAAGGCGTTACACAAAGACGGAGAGAGAGAGATTTTTTTCTTTTCACCAGATGATGCCCTGGATGTTTATCATCAAATTTATGATAAAGAAAAAAAATGTTTTTTTATTCATTTTAACTACTCCCCTACATAAAGTAAAGCATGGCCCTACGCAGAGATGGAGAGAGAGAATGAGAGAGATTATTTCTTTTCACCAGGCGATGCCCTGGATGATCAAGTTTATAATAAACAAAAACTTAAAAGAAAAATTTCTTCATTTTTTGTGCACCACGAGGTGGGGAAAAAAGGGTAAATGCGTAATCCATGGGTTAAGGATATATTTCGAGAGAGAGAGAGAGAGAGAGAGTATGAAGGTATTGGAGAACGAAGGAAAGAGACGTGACGTTCAGAATTTAATATAGCCACATGAAACGGTGAGGAAGGGGAACCCGGCGCGCACACACACACACACACACACACACACACACACACACACACACACACACAGGTGCAGTAGCATCCACTCACCGATTCACTTATATATCTATATATACTGCAGTTCTTAAAATGTCACCTCTTAAAGTATATTTATCCAACTTTCTCATTACGAACTTATCTGCCAATACCGGTACATCTTCCTGGCCAGTTTTATCATCGGCTTAGGAGACTCATTCTTTTTTTTTTTTTTTTTTCATAGAGATCTTTATCTTCCTATTACATCATAACTCGCATCAAGACAATCACTTTGTGTAGCAAAGTAGCAGCCTTCTCTAGATAAAAGGTGAACGAAGACTATGATTAGTATGTTCTGATGTGAACAAAATATCTGGAGCAGTACTGTACCATACATAAGGTAAAAAGGATATCACTACTGTAGAAGCTATCCACCTCACTTAGACTGCGTCAATTTTATTTCATTAAAGGCAGCTTCACACTAGTTTATTAAGCTAAAAAAGATCTGTCTTACTTAAGGAATTAAAAACCAGTTAGTATTCTCTTCCTCACTGAGAAAATTGAAATTGACAGGATGTGTTCCATCTCAGAAGTAAGAGTCAAAGACTTCTTCCTAGTTTACAGAATTATATATATATATATATATATATATATATATATATATATATATATATATATATATATATATATATATATATATATATATGTGTGTGTGTGTGTGTGTGTGTGTGTGTGCTTTAACTTCTTTTCGCCTATTTGCTGGACCTGAATGAAATATCACAGGTGATTTCGTCTGGTTACTGCGACGGTCTTACACTATATATAATAGGAGATGCTACATATAAGCCAAAAACAAGGCACAAATAATTTTCATTCTTCGATTTTATTTTGTGGGCAATGCAGAATGCTCAGAAACGTGTGTTTTTTCATGATAAAATTATGTAAAAATTTTTCTCATTCATTTAAGATGACCTCATTATTAGGCACAGGGCACATCTTAAATGAACGAGAAAAAATGTACATAATATGATAATAAAAAAAACTTGGGTGGGAAAGGAGGTCCGAATGATGATGATGATGATGATGATGATGATGCATTGCCCGCAAAATAATATCGGAAATTTAAAATTATGGCGGAATCTAGTATCTGCACCTTAAAGTGAATGCTCCGATTCTCAGTTTTTAGGGGGGATCAGTCCTTTCACCAAGTACAAAGATCTGAGAAATAGTGGAATTAGGGCAAATATGGCTTTTATGTCTTAGTATATATTGAGTCAAGGATTGTGTGGGTAAAGTTGAAAGTTGGAATACAAATGTGGGCGATTGTGTGTGTGTGTATGCACCTACGCAAGATCGTGCTAGCAGAGTGAGAGAAGAGTTCTGGACAAATGTGGAAGTGTGCATGGAAAAGTTTGGAAGGAATGAGAGAGTGTTTTTGATCGGTGATATGAATGGTAAAGTAGGGAATGTGAAGGTGGATGGAATAGTTGGTGAGTGGGGTGTGCCTGCTGAGATAGATGAGATTGGCAGTGCTGGGAGGGGGTTGGTGATAGCCAATACCCTCTTCAGGCATAAAATGATCCACAGATATACATGGCGAGTGATGAGAAGGGTGGATGGTGAACTGAATGAAAGGAAGGCAATGATTAATTATGTGTGTGTGAATGAAAGGATGCAAAGATGTGTTATGGATGCAAGCGCTTATAGAGGTTTGGGGAGTGGACTTTCTGACCACTACTTGGTGGTGGCGAGAATTAGGATCCAAGTAAGATGGAGGAATAGAAGAAGGGAAAGACGAGAGGAAGGAGTAGTTGCAAGGAAAGTGGAAAGGTTACAAGAGGATGAGAAAAAGGCAGAGTATAAGAGAGAAGTGGAGGAACAATTGGGCAAATATGAATTGGAGCAGATGGGGGAACGTGGAAGGTGTGTGCCGGATATTTACAGAAGAAATATGTGCAGCATGTGATGTGGTGTGGGGGAGGAAGAGAAGATGGAGGGGGGTGCAAGGAACAGCGTGGTGGACTGAAGAGGTGAGACAGGCTGTGGCACAAAAGAAGAAAGCATACAATGAATGGATGAGAAATAGGGGCGTGGAAGAAGTTGAGAGGCAGAAGAGAGAGTTATATGCAGAAAGAAAGAGAGAGGTGAAAAGATTAGTAAGAGAGAGTAAGAAGAGAGTGGATGAGGAATTTGGAAGGAATTTGAGTGTAAAGTGGAGGGACTGTAAGGAAATGTTCTGGAACGAGGTGAAGAGAATAAAACAGGGTGGAAGTGAGGTTAGCAAGGGAGTGAAAGATAAAAATGGTAGATTACTAGTGGAGAAGGGAGAAAAAGTGAGCAGATGGAGAGAGCACTTTAAGGAATTGTTGAACATAGAGGATGGAAGTAATGCGAGTATAAGTGGCTGGGGAATGGCTGGGAGAAGGAGAGAGGTGAGAAGACAGGAAGAAATCAATAGGATAGAAGTTGTGGAAGCAATGAAGAAAGTTATATTGGGGAAAGCCCCAGGAACTGATGGAGTGTGTGGTGAAATGCTGAAGCATGGGGGAGAGATAGTAGTAGAATGAATGTGGAAGATGTGCAGATTGGCCTGGCAGGAAGGTAGAGTCCCGGAGGAATGGAAGTCAGGTATAATTATTCCCTTGTTCAAAAGAAAAGGGGAAAAAGAAGTGTGTGGTAATCATAGGGGCATTTGTCTTCTTAGTATAATAGGAAAAGTGTATGGTAGGATACTTATTGACAGAGTTAGAGAAAGAACAGAGGAATTAGTTGGAGAAGAACAGGGAGGCTTTAGGACGGGAAGAGGTTGTGTAGATCAGATATTCATTCTTAGATCTTTAATGGAAAAGTTTCTAGAGAAGGGAAAGAACTTGTATGCGGCTTTCATGGATTCGAAGAAAGCATATGACAGGGTAGATAGACAAGGATTGTGGAATGTATTAAGAATATATGGAGTAGATGGGAAGTTGTTGAATGCTGTGAAGAGTATGTATGATGGTGATAAGGCTGCAGTGCGTGTGGATGGTGAACTTAGTGAATTTTTCTCTTTGAAAGTTGGGTTGAAACAGGGATGTGTCATGTCTCCATGGCTGTTCAATCTGTACATGGATGGGGTAATAAAAGGGGTACAAGGTAGGGTAGTGGATGCGGGAGTGGTCCTGGGAGAGAGGATAGTGTTTGGAAACTCCCTGTACTGTTGTTTGCAGATGATACTGTGTTGTTGAGTGAAGACAAAGGGGAGCTGCAAGGCTTGGTGGATGAGTTTGTGAGAGTGTGTAAGAAACGGAATCTAAAGGTGAATGTAGGGAAGAGTAAAGTGATGGTCTTTGAGAGAGGTGAAGTCAGTGAATGTGCAGCGAGGTTGGATGGTGAGGAATTGGAAAATGTGAGTACGAAGTACTTGAGTAGTGTGATGAGTAAGGATGGAGGTTTGGAGGGTGAAGTGCTTGAAAGGGTACAGCATGGAAGAAAGATTGCTTGTTCTTTGAAAGCAGTGATAAGAAACAGGGAAGTGAGCATGGAAGTGAAAAAGTTACTACATGACAGTATTGTGATACCAACTCTAACGTATGGAAGTGAAGCTTGGACGTTGTTGGAAGGACACAAGTCAAGAGTGAGAGCAGTGGAAATTAGTTATTTAAGAGGAGCCTGTGAAGTCACATGGAGAGACAGGCTGACGAATGAGGATATAAAGGAGCGTTGTGGTGTGGATGTGATAGGAAGCGTTATGAGGAACACACTGAGGTGGTTTGGCCATGTGGAGAGGTTGGAGGGTGAGAGATTGACAAAGAGAGTGTATGTGAGTGAGGTGGAGGGGGTAAGAGGGAGGGGGAGGCCGAGGATGAGATGGAGGGATGGGGTGGAGAGGTATATGAGAGAGGGGGGTGTGAGTTGGGAGCAGGGCAGTGAAATGGCAGGGGACAGGGTGACGTGGATGCAATTTATTTGTGGCCACCCCAAACGGGATTGAGGCATCTGGCAATAGATAGATAGATAGATAGACATATTGTACAAGGAGCTGTCATTTGCAATGCGACGTTTGAGGCTCACATGGTGTTTCTGTGGTAGGGTCAGCCCCCTCCCCAAAATAACAATGATAAGAACAAGGGAAATGGGCATATGGATTCAAACATAATCAGCATACATATCACAGGACTACATATGCAGTTTCCATGTTTTCTTTGAGTGCACATAAACAACATGCACATCTACTTTATTATTATTATTATTATTATTATAAAAATGTTGCTGCACGACAGTATCAGGATTCTCACTCTAACGTATGGAAGCGAAAATTCGGCCATATTGGAAGGACAGATGTCAAGAGTGAGAGCAGTGGAAATGAGCTAACTGAGAGGAGCATGTGGCAATACATGCAGAGATAGACTGCCAAATGAGGGAATGATGGACAGTTGCGGTCTAGACATGTATGTGATAGGAAGCATTAAGAGAAATACACTGAGGTGGTTTAGCCCTGTGCAGAGGGTGGAGAGTAATAGACAAACGAGGAGTGTGAATGTGAGATGGAAAAGGGGGAAGGGGGGAGAGGAAGGAGGCGACCGCAAATGAGATGGAGGGATGGAGTGGAGAGGTATTATTTGATAGAGAGGGGGTGTGAGTTGTTGGAAGGGCTGCGAAATGGGAGGGGACAGGGAGACCTGGAGGCAATTTGTCTGTGGCCACCCCATATGGGATTAAGGAGTTTGGCTATAGGTAGAAGATTTATTGCTATCATTATTATTATTATTATTACTATTATTATTATTATTGGCCAGCTTCATGCTGCCTTTATTGTTAGTCGCGTTTTCTTTCTTGTATTCCTTCTTTCTCTTTTAATTGCGGCAGGCACTCCTACCCTTCAGAATTAACCGATTCCAACCAAACTTGGACACAGTGACCAGCATAAGACCTAGTTGTGTCCACAAGGTTTTGGTTGCTAGGCAACTACTCATTGCTGAGCAACTGCCGAAAAAAACGCTTTTTTGTACTTTCCACGTTTTCACCTGCAGAAGCATTATTAATGCGAGTAGAAAGCTCTGACTTCTTTAGGCATACTCTTGAGGTCATTCCATATCGGAAGTGTGCCATCCATTTTTTCCTCTCTCTTCTAGTTTTAGAGTGGTAACCCAGCAAAGATTGGCCTCAGTGTCCCTGGCAACCAGTACCAGTGTTCATAAAAGCCCCCCTAGTTCCCCAGTGGCTTGATGGAATTGAATGAAAGTTTGCATGTTAACAGTAACTGACTAGTACTAAAATTTTCTATTGCACACCTATGTGCTACATTAGCCAAGTCAGGGGTCAGACTCAAAGTTCATCAAATGCAAAAATGTTGAAAATAACTTAAATTACGGTTATGCTTGTGCGAAATGCTATAGCTCCGAAGACCATTAAGCCAGGGCCATGATTCTTGGAAGGAATGTTGCATTGGATTACCTCCACACAAAAAATGACATTTATTGTCGAAACTCATTTCTTGCCGCTGGCAGCACCACCTAGAAGTTGCATCTCTGGTGGGCCATTCCGTGAATTTCATGTTCCCTTGCTCCACAGTGGGTGGATGGAATCAAAAGAAACTTTGCATGCTTATAGACATTAATAAGTACTTCAATTGTGCTTTGTACATGCATGACCTTCATTTGGCAGGTCAGGGGTCAAAGGTTATAAACTGCAAAAAACACGAAAAGTGCTAAAATTACAATCTTCCTCATGTGAAATGGCTCCAAAGATTATTAAGCCAGGGCCATGATTCATGTTGCACTGGAGTACCTCCATATAGAAATGACTTTTAGTGTCAAAACTCACTTCCGGTCACAGACAAAGCTTGGTCTGCTTAGAGCCGGACATTGTCGCCTACTGGTTTATTATTATTATTATTATTATTATTATTATTATTATTATTACAAAAACAATAAATATTATTACCAGCTGCGATAGTGAAGCTGATCTTGTTTTCAGTTTGTCTGTGTATCTGTCCGTGTATCTGTTAGCATGATAACTTCGCAACTGCTCAAAATATCACAAAATCGTACAGGTGTGTAGTACTGTATGGTTGAAAATCTCCTAAGAGTTCGAAATTGGTGAAAGTAGGCCAAGCTCTGTGTGTCTGTTGGCACGATAACTTCACAGTCGCTCAAGATATCATCACAAAATTTTATCCTGTGTAGTAGCGATGAAAATCTCCTACGAGTTTGGAACTGGTGAAAGGAGGTCAAGGACAGGGTCATATTCCGAGCCATGCTAAATACGTATCAGCTTGTGGCTGGTGTGATTCCCCCCTTGGAGGAGCTTCTAGTTATTATTATTATTATTATTATTATTATTATTATTATTACCGGTATTATATTACATCCATCATCATCTTCAATACCATAACTATTAAACCCTTGTTATCCTTGCTTCAGAGGAGAGAGGTGATATTATTTCACTGGACGTGTGTCACTGTGAGTGTGCATGCATTGTGTGTGTGTGTGTGTGTGTGTGTGTGTGTGTGTGTGTGTGTAAAATAACTCAAACAGTTTTCGTCTAAGTTTAACAAAATTCGGTAGAGGGATAGTGGGACAACCAAGATCACAGAGCTAGGTCAGATTTATGCATAGCAAGTTCTGTATGAAGAGATTTTCTCCCGATTGGATTAACCTGGGCTGAGGGATTGAGAAGGTTGCATGGACGAAGGAGTTCGATTTTGAGAACATCCAAAAGTCAGGGTCGCAGGGCTAGGTCAGTGATTTTCCGGCATGACTGTATGAACAAAATAACTAAGAGTGTTCTGATATAGTTTGGAACAAACTTGGAGGAAGGACTGAGTATGATCTAAGGGGACGACCTAATGATTTTTAAGAAAAGCATGTCAAAGGTCAATGGCAGAAGATGAACCAAAGTTACCAGTAATCAGTTTTTTATCCAACTTGTACTAATGTTTGTAGAACGGCACAGGGTTAGGAAATAACATATAGATTCGATTTTGAGAACATTCAGTCAAAGATCAAAGTAACAGGGAGAGGCCAATAGTCAAGGTGTCAGGACAAGGGCAATTGAAACACTTTTCAACTGATATGGACTAAACATGATAGTACAATTAAAGGTCAGTGAAGATTGAATTAGGCTGAGGTGAATAAAAACATTTGGCTTTAACTCAAGTACAAGGTAACACTAAGAATGCGGGACTTTCGATGGTCGTTTGCAAGTTCATAATAAAAAACTATTGCTTAACCTTGGATTACTTCTGCCAGCCTGACATATAAAATAGTTATTGGTACGCCGTCATTGTCTTATTTAAATATGGCACAGCTTCGTTCGTTATTACGACTTATTTTATTACCTGAAGGTCGTCATTACAGTACCGAGTCTTTGGGTTTAGGGCATTAGTCTCTCACACAGAGGAAATTAAGATGAGCTTGACCATAGCCTCTTCTGGCTGACCACCTAACACTGTAATAAGTTTTGCATTTTATATCAAGGAATGTTTACGGAGCAGCTTGAATGCTTATGGCACTCATACGGCATAACTGTACTAGTGACATATGGCTTATTGAGAGAGAGAGAGAGGGAGAGAGAGAGAGAAATACATAGGAAAATAGTAAGGCGACCCAGAGGGGATGAGAGACATTGAATAGAAAATACAAGAAAAAAGGAAGATATTAAAGAAAATGTATTTACTGTCTATCGTCATCATCATCATCATCATCGTCATCATCATCATCGTCATCATCATCATCATCATCACCATCTTATCCCAACCGTGTTTCCCACTAGTACACGGAATCAGAGGGGAATAAGAATAAAAAATTCAGGCAGAAATGTAGAAGTACTAATAGACTATTCAACGAAATGGATAATATAACTATTCATTCGTCATTCAAGCCTCCACTTCAGTGCTGATTACTCTACCGGTGAGGCCAAATCACACACACACACACACACACACACACACACACACACACACACACACACACTTCATAATACCTATGAGGTACACACCATTCTGTCGACTGTCATACGAGGGGCCACGCGATGTAAGGGGTTCACAGACCACCGGCCAGAAAATGCTTTTTTGTTGCATAACACTATTTTTCACCCATACTCTATCATGCAGCCTTGGATGAGAACACCTTCCACCACTGGAAGTATGGTTGAAAGTCCATCAAAAAAAGTATTGTACATCATCCTTATGCTAGCTACTCGCCAATCACCCAGGAGCAGAGGAGCACTTCTTGGCTGTGTGCGCCTGTGCGTGTGTGTGTGATGGTTGCGGCCAATGAGAACGTACTATAGTCAGGCTGCAAGCTTCACTTACTGATTAGCTGGCCATATGTGCCGGTGTGTTTGGCAGGAATTTTTGTTGCGCCGTTCATTAGTCCCTACCGTTGTACTGTACTATGTTCGTAGCACACATTATGGAATTCTTGCTGTTATACAGCGATCTTTGGAAAATTTTATGTAGTTTCGTGTGTGATTACTGGGGTAACAATGTTCCTTTGTGCTGGTGATAGCGATAAAAACGTTCCTGGGCGCTCAGAAATTGGTGAAAACAATGGTTTTGTGAAGTCACTTTATAGCAATAATGGTAAATAACCTTTTGCGGGGGGCCAGTGTACATCCATATCGTTTATTGGTACTTATCTTTGTTCTAATCATCGTTGTTTTTTGCTTAACCTCTAGCAAACGCAATTCAATCAACCAAACTTCCCTGAAAACCTGTATATGGAGCTGATTTTTCGACTCTTACAGAAGTAAAAACTTTTTTGCCCAAGGTTTAGAGCTTGAATTTACACACCATATGCCGCAAACCAGAGCATTTTAGACCAACTGGTCCATGAGCTATAGCCCATCAAAGTTGAAAAAAGATACCCTTCTAGGCCAGGCGACTCCAGTTTTCCCTGCACCCCCACCCCATTCCTCCCTCATTCCTCCTCTCCCATGACATTCCTCATCCAATCCCATCACCTCCCCTCTCTTCCTCCCCTCCCCCTACTCCCCCTACCCCTACCCCCCTCCCCCCTATCTCCACCCTTCAGAATTTTCCTGCTCATTTTTTTTTTTTTTTTTAACTATCATGCACAATAATTGTGTCGGTGTTCCCCAATCACTTCCAGCACCCTTACTCCCCAGCACTTCTCCCCTCCCCACCTTTCCTTCTCCCATCCCCTTCCCCCATAGCTGTATAGATGTCCAAATAAAAAAAAAAAATGAGCAAAAGCATGCAAAAATTTTTCTTGGTGGTCCTCACACACTCCACCATCCCCTCCCCCTCACCCCTTCTGCCCCATCCCATCCCCTGACGGCTGTCAAATGAAGTAGCTGTAAGAATTTCAAAGGAAAAAAAGCTTCAGAATTTTCCAGCTCATCTTTTTTCAAACAATAGCATGCAGAATAATTATGTCAGTGTTCCTCACTCACTCCCAACACACTTCCCGCCCAACACCCCTCCCCTCCTTACCTTCCCTTCCCCCGTCCCCTTCACTCACACCTGTGTAGCTGTCAAAATAAAAAACATGAAAAAACATACATTCTATGTTTCATGCATCGGTGCATGAAATTACACAAACAATAATATGGTACCGAATGAAAACACGCAACATGAATAGTAACAATGACATATAATACTCTAGGCGGGGGGAAGAGAGATGGTACGGGGGTATATAGGTGGAGGACAGACACCACAAGACAAAGAGGACAGGCAAAGAGGGAGCATCTAACATAATCCTGAAAAAGGATCGATCGATCCTGTTAGTACTTTAGAGATTAAGCAATTAAGAGTTCCCAGAATATGGGTTTAAATTTCAGCAATATAAAAAAATAAAAATTACAGAAATATTCACTAGTATTAAATTCATAGATATGGCCAAAATATTATAAGAATCACAATCTACACTCAAAAACCTTCCCAGGAAAAAAGAACATTCTACCATCAAAAAATAAATAAATAAATAAGGGTGAGAGAATACTGAATAACTATGACCTTATTTTCTGGCTTTTATGATTTGGCATGAGAACACCTTATATCGCAAGGCAATGTTAAATGTGGGATACAAACCTTGTCATGTGCACTCCTTACAAAGATGTCCTTTATCCATTCATCTTGATCATTCACCGGTTGTTTCTTCACGTCGTCACCCATTAATATTAAATCACAGATTGACTTATACATATCCATCCAAATGTTTCTTGGCCTGCCATGTGTAATCCCATCCTTGTGATCAATAGATACCGTTTTCACCACAAGAATTTATCTCTTCTATTTCTCTCATGTATTGTTATTATCTAACTAGGACGTTTTAAGCAGGGGGTGAGATATAGGTCAGTCATGGGTGCAAGGTTGCTCTCCCCAAATGTGGTTCATCTCTTCGGGATAGAGAATAAAGCTGTTCTGTATCTTTCATAACTCTTATGATGTGGTTGAAAATAGCAACGAAATTGATGTGCTGAGAACCAATTTTAATATAATGTGCTAGACGTATATAATGAGCTATATACACACTATTATATAACTTACTTTATAATAGAATGTATAGTATATTTCGCTTTACGGCGTGCTATTTTGAGCAAGAGAGAGTAGGTGAGTACAAGTACAAGCTCGTTGAGGCAAGGGGTGGATTTATGGGAGAGGAGGCTCACTTACACATAAATTGTTGGCTACAGCGAGAACAGAAGCATTCCCTCTGCATCCGAAGTGTGGTGTGGGTAAGACTGTAGCAAGGAGTGTTGTCATGCATCTACACTAGATCTCTTATGAGTGTTTTTATGTATGTAATTTTGGTTACACCATGTCACTTTGCTCAGTGTTTATACTTGTGCTCCTTCTTTGATATGCTCATCACTCTATCACATCTTGCCCTCTGAGATATGAGACACACCATAGCCTTTATTTATTAACATTGCTGTATATTCATTTACTACTAACTTATTTTTGTTTTATTTTTTGCTAGATTTGCATTCATGTCAAAAAAAGGAAAGTGGAATAATGACTGTTCCTTATGGTTTCACGTGTGTTACAGAGAAGGACGATGCACAATGTCCAATAAATCTTGTGCAGTATCATATTCTTGAATGTGAATTTGAAACCATCAAAGTTCAATGAATATTTCCAGAACAAAGATGGTGCCAGGGGTGCAGGAAATGACACCACAACATTAAAGGGCAAATGAGTCAAGTTTGACCATACTGGCACGTTGAGATCATAGGGATTTTCACCAACAGAAAAGATATTGCTACTTACTTTTATCGGTCTGAATACCAGGTTGCTAGGTCAAAGGAAGCCCAAACAACTTGTGAGGAACTGATCAAGCTGTTGCCTTTGAAATAGCGAAGATTGTTCTTGATAAGGAGGAAGAAAGAAGAAAGACTACAACAAGTGATTTAATCAAATAACGAGATGCATAACCAAATTATCGAGATGAGTCAGGGTATTCTGGAGCACGTTGTAGCTGAGAATAAGGCTGGTCCAGGAAGACTCAGTCTAAGATGGAGGAGTCAACACATGTCAAATTCTTTCCAACAACTGGTAGTCATCTGCTGCATGAAAGACAAAGAAGTGGAAGAAAATTTTCTCATCTCTCAACCACTGGACATGACTTTACAAATTATAGCTGTCATCAGTATGATAAAGGAATTCTTCAGAAAACAGTAACTGCACCTTAACATGAACATGATTGGTTCGATATGTACTGGTAGGGCACCAGCCATGTAGGGTAAACATTCAATGTTCGGTGCCTAAACGACTGGGACAATCCCTGGCTGAACATTTTGATGCATCAGAGTATGCTCAAATACCTGCAGATGTAGCTGGTATATTTACTGAAGTCAGTGAGTTCAATAATTGCATGTGCAAACAAGAAGCTGGCTATATTAAAAGCCAAACTTGCTCTATGATTAAGTGTTAAGGAAAGGATATTAATAGATTTTCCATCTCTTGAAGGAATGGTCAAGTAAGGTGTTTCCTTGCAACCTGACGTTGTTTGAAATATTAGTGAGCATCTGTAAATGCAGCAAGTTTCATTCACGCCTACTGTTAGTGCGGAGAGATGCAAAACCTGTGATAACTGGATCAGGCACCCATTCCAACTAAATTTTGAAGATATTGTTGATGAAAATGACATAAAGGAAAATCCCAATGATCTGAGAAGCAATCGTGCGATCAAAACTGGGTTTACTGAGAGCCATCTGGAGCACTTCTGGGCTTCCTAGTTGGAAATATCCTGTGCCAGCAAGGCAGGCTGTCAGTGTGCTGGTGCCATTCATGACCACTTACCTTTTTGTAAATGGATTATGTGTCTGCTTCATACAAAAACTATGTGCAAAAATCGGTTGGTTGATCAACAAGAAGTGCAAGTAGTGCTCAGCACCAATAAGCCAATGTCCAATGATATATAATAAAAAAAAAAAAAAAAAAAATCACTGAGTTGCAAGGTAAGCATTATCTCTCAAAATGCACTATACAATGAATAAATTATCCCTTCATTGTATGAAATGAATCATCCAGTTGTCAGGTGTGTAAAATTGTAACTTAATATTAGCACCCATGATGGATCTGTTACTGGATGAGTAAGAGAATAGCATTGATCTTTCATGAATTGGGGTAGGCGTGCAAGAGCTGTCTGGTGCTTTTAAAAGAGTGAAATAAGGAAAAAAGGTGAAGAACCGCACTTTTTTCATCTGCTATTCATTTAATTTCATGTTTTAGCATCCTTCTGTGTCCAGCTGTTAGCTTTTTTTTTATTTAATCACATTCAGTCGTACACTTTCACATCTCTTTAACCTCTTAACCGCGGGATTGTTTTGCTTTGACTTGTGGCTCCCGCGGGCATATTCATGCTCCGACAGACTCTCTAAAAATGTTTGCCAAAAATCAGTTATTAGTCCTAGAATATTAAAATCACTTATGCGTATGGCACATACCTTCAGCTTTCTCCAGGGGTGTTTGTTGAGCTTCGTCGAGTACCGTAGGACTTGTGGAGACCTCTGAAGTTGGGTAACGAAGTCTCCACTTTACACTTCCCGACAACCCGTAATATGATTACCACAGCCTGATATTATCACTAGAAACACTATTCTATGATTCTCAAATAGTTTGGATTCCATACTCCAAAAAAAAAAAAAAAAACACTGTGAAAGCAATGAAAAATACGAGCATGTATATGACCTATCCACTTGCGATCGTTCGCCGCTGGTGTTCTGTCATTTATTATTCATAAAACCCCTCACACTTTATATTTCTATTACTATATAACACTTATATCTACAGTCTTTATCCATAAGTTTCCTTCAGTAATAGTAGTTTATTGTCACTGTAGGCATTCAATTTCTCTTTCAGTAAAATACGTAACATTCACTTTCTCGTCCTGTATACTAGCGTTGAGAGTGAATGTCACTTTCACCTTCACTTTCATAACTCATAGTATTCATACATGCTAGAGTGAAACTTTCACATTCATTACTCCTAGTATAATACTCGTATTCTTATAATAATACTCATTTACATTTCTATTTACGTTCTCTATTTTATTTACATTATTTACATTTCTATTTTATTTACACTGTGTTAGGCAATGTCACTTGCAGTAACTTATAAAACTATTTTCCACTGTTCACTTATATTTACATTCATTGCTTTCACTTGCTGTTTACACATTATTTACATTTCCACTTGCACTGTTTTACTCACCAGAAAGATCGTAGTCACTCTCTATCATTTGTCAGCCCTTTACCTCTTTCCACACGAGGTTTAGTAGGGGGTAGAGGTCACAGGGCCCTTTCCATGGGGCTAAAAAGTGGCGGAATTTGGCAGGCGGGAATTCGACGTACTTTCACCTTGAAAGACGACAGTAAACTGATACTGGTGGCCTGCCTAGGGAGAGTGCAATACTGCTAATGTCAGCCTTGTGAGAGCTGCTAATATATAGCTATGAAATGATTGGCAGGAAATCTAGACAATACATAATAAAATAGATAGTTCCAGGTGAATGTAAATATCACTTAGGATTCTCCCTTCCCTCCTTATATATATTTTTATTACGAGAATAGATTATACGGCATATTTCAAGGGGAAATAAACAGCGAAAATTAGAGAACGAGTGCATGTGAGGTGTTGTCAGGTGATAATTAGCCAGTTCCAGGTGTATGGCACTATCACTTACCTTATTTCTTTTTTGTATATATTATTAGGTATAAGAATAGGGCATAGGGCTTATTTCAATGGATGAAATCAGTGGAAAATTCCAGGGAAGATTTACTTAGCGTAAAATACAGTGTGGTGGCCTGCAATAATTAGGTAGTTCCAGGTGAATGTAAATATCACTTAGGCTTCTCCCATCCTTTCTTATATATATTTTTATTACGAGAATAGATTATATGGCTTATTTCAAGGGGAAATAAACAGCGAAAATTAGAGAACGAGTGCACGTGAGGTGTTGTCAGGTGATAATTAGCCAATTCCAGGTGTATGGCACTCTCACTTACCTTATTTCTTTTTTGTATATATTATATGGTATAAGAATAGGGCATAGGGCTTATTTCAATGGATAAAATCAGTGGAAAATTCCAGGGAAGATTTACTTAGCGTAGCACAACCGGGCAGGTGAGAGGAGAGAGTAATGGAGGGGAAGTAAGAAGGGAAGTCAAGAACGGGGAGAAATGGCTAAATTGTCAGCAATGGATGGGAGTACAGATGAGATTAGGAGTGGTGACTAGTGTTGGACATTGGCAGTACTGATAGATTATACAAGCCACCACTTGAAAGCCTGGGCGAATTCAAAATAACACAGAATCACAAAAGTGATGCCCCGCAGTATGATCCCTTGCTCCCAAGCATCACGAAAGTGACGCCCTGCGGTTAAGGGGTTAAAAATGTGTTTCTTTTGAGAGAGATGTTTCACAGAAAATTTTCAATTTTAATATATTTTCAAAATTTTTTTTCTTTATTAATACCTGTTTTAACTATCATGCACGGAACATAATACCTAGTTTTTTCATCTGAATTATTTTCATGCAAGTGCCTTGTCTCCTTCGTATCTTTCCTCTCTTACTGCTCTTTCTACTTCCATATGGCTCCATGCTTTTCCTTTTTTACTAGCTGACATCCTTGTAGTATTGTATCACAGGTTCTTTTAGCATTCCTAAATAAACACATTTCATACAAAGTCTACAGGTTTTCCAGATCCACCTCATCATAACACTATTCTTGGCCCATGAGGCACCAACGCATCATTTGTCGGCCAACCTATTTCGGAACAATGACACGCCAGTGTGTCATTTGTTGGAGCGATTTTTCATGGCTCAAATAGGGCACAACAATTTGGTGAACACAGGGGAGACAGCTTCATTTCATTGGAAACTCGGTATCCGGACAATTGCCCCTCGGATAGTTGTCCCCTGGAAACCTGTCCCCGGACAACTGCCCCCTGGATAACTGCCCCCATAGGATTATTTCCCCCTGGACAACTGCTCCCTGGATAACTGCCCTCGTAGGATAGTTGCCCCCCATGGACAACTGCCCCCCAAACTGGCAGCACAACAACCATACGTCAAAGCCACCAATACAAAACATGTTTAGTAAGTTGGCCTTATGAAGAGCAAGCCGTGTTCTTTGACCCACTGTGTCATTCTCACTGTTCCGAAAACATAAACCAGCCTGATCAGTTGAAGTGTTGGCTGGTTATGACAGCTTCCATTCTGACAGTCTTTTGAGTTGTGGGGTGAAGCTGGTTGTATCAGTCTGTGGTCACCAACCAGACCAATACTGTTGCATTACCACTGGCTATGGTTGTGATTTGCATATCTAGCAACAGTGTAGGTTCATCCAACCATGGAGTTCATTCCGAGTGAGCGTAGCAAGCCAAAGCTCATTTATGAAGGCCACATATACGTGAAGCAGAACACCTTAGCTAATGGCGTGGTGTCCTATGAGTGTGAAAGAGGTCAGCACAACAACTGTAAGGCCAAGCTCAAGGTGTGTGATGGAGAAATTGTTGGCAGCTTAAACACACATACACATGCTGTCAAGGTGGGTCGTCCAGAAATGCTAGTTGTTCAACTTGACATAAAAAATCAAGCAATCAGCTCACACGGGACGTCGCAGCAGATCATCAGCTAAGCAGTTCAGGGTATTTCAGAGGTTGCCTCAGTACAGTTGCCATCAATAGAACACGTCAGACAGGATGTTCGCTGCCATAAACAGAATGTCAGTGGACCTAATCCATTACCATCAAGCGCTGCTGATATGAACATACCCGACGAATACAGAGGCACTGCTGGTAGAGAGGAGTTCCTGCTGTATGATAACGGCCCGACACAACAGCGTATGCTGATTTTTTCCACTAGAAAGAACCTACAAATTCTGCAAAACTCAGTGAATTGGTTCGCTGATGGCACATTCAAAGTGGTGCCAGCGATTTTCTACCAGCTTTATACTGTTCATGTGTTAATACACAACCAAGTATTTCCACGTGTTTATGCTTTGCCAAACAAGCAGCAATCCACTTACAAGGAATTATTCGAACAGCTGCTGCAAATCAACCCAATGCTGAGCCCAGACACTGTGCTGATCGACTCTGAACAAGCCACAAAGAGTGTTATTGAGTCATGGTTCCCCGGAGTGACAGTGAATGGCTGCTTTTATCACCTCTCACAAAGTGTCTACTGTAAAGCGCAATACAAAAGACACCAACAAATATATCAAGCCAATGCGGAGTTGCACTTAAAGTGCGCATGTTGCCGGCCTTAGCCTTCGTACCGCCCAATGAAGTGCTGAATGCCTTCGAAGTACTTCAGGAAATTATGCCCCCCAAAGCTGATCCTGTCATGGACTACTTCGAAGACACATACATCAGAAGGATACGGCGACAAGCTAGGCAAGCTCTGTTATTCCCGATTGACATGTGGAACATGCATGGCCCCCTGATGGAGGACTTGCCTCACACCAATAATGCCGTTGAAGGGTGGCACAACCACATACAGTCAAGCATATCGGCGTGCCACCCAAACATATGGAAGTTTCTTCAGACACTGAGAAAAGAGCAAACCCTCAACGAAGTGGTCATCAACCAGATGTTGGCAGGTCATCCGCCACCACCAAAAAAGAAGCGATATCAGGACTTGATGCAGAGGATTTTCAACATCGTCAGACAGTTTGAAGAACGAGACATCGTTGATTATCTGCAGGGCATCGCTCACAATTTGCAGTTTTAATTTTGAAAATATATGCATGATGTGGATGTGATAGGAAGCGTTATGAGGAACACACTGAGGTGGTTTGGCCATGTGGAGAGGATGGAGGGTCAAAGACTGACGAAGAGAGTGTATGTGAGTGAGGTGGAGGGGGAAAGAGGGAGGGGGAGGCCGAGGATGAGATGGAGAGATGGGGTGGAGAGGTATATGAGAGAGGGGGGTGTGAGTTGGGAGCAGGGGAGTGAAATGGCGGGGGACAGGGCGACTTGGAGGAGATTTGTTTGTGACCACCCCAAACGGGATTGAGGCGTCTGGCAATAGATAGATAGATAGACCTCTTCAACATCGACATGACCTATGTGACATGACATATGACATGACCTATGTTTCAACGACCTGATTACATTGTAAGAAAAATACAATTATAAAAAAATACATTTATAATAATGTCTGTCTCTTGCCTGTCGTGGATGCGGGGTAATTATCCGCGGGGGGGGGGGGCAATTATCCTACGAGGGCAGTTGTCCGGGGTGAAATAATCCTATGGGGACAGTTATCCAGAGGGCACTTATCCAGAGGGTAGTTATCCAGGGGGCAGTTGTCCGGGGGCAGATGTCCAGGGGGCAACTGTCCGGGGGGCAATTGTTCTAGAACCTTCTCACCCCCTGCCTGGGAACGGGGTAGAAAAGTTTCACAAGGCTGGTACGGGAAGGTGTTAATAAACTCAAAGCCGTCTCCCTTAAGATCATAATAATATATCACTGCTTAGATTTTTGTACCCATGCTATATTATTGTAATCATATAACCATACTTCATGATACCTAAAGCTATGTATGTAACCAGTACAGTTTGTGTTAATCAGCAAATTCCTTGAACTGCTAAGCTAAGGTTCCCATGCCAGCTTCTCGCTCACAGGCAGCTGGGGGTTAGCCAGCATACGGAGCACATCTATAGTATTCTCCTGTACTGTAAATGAACCTCCGTTATACATCGGTGAAACATTTTAAGTTTTTCACCTTTTTTATGCTTTCTCTTTGTAATCACTTCATTCTTCTGTTTCCATACTTCTTTCAAAGTTCACTTCGAGTTCTAGGCAAGTATTTCACAGCTTTAAAGATTTAACACATTACCGTTTCTACTCTATCTGCTACACACACACACACACACACACACACACACACACAGGACTCGGCAACGTAACGCCATTCGCACTTTTTCTCTGGTCCAAATTATTCGCAGTGTTAGTCGCAATGCTTCTATTTTCCCCTCGTAATTTGCATACTAACTTCTGACTGACAATTGTTCTCTCCAGGGTGGACAGAGAGAGAGAGAGAGAGAGAGAGAGAGAGAGAGAGAGAGAGACCATCGTCTATCTATCTCTCTATAGCCCGACACCCTAATCCTCCAAAGGGTGGCTGCAGACAAAACGCCCCCAAGTCTCTTTGTCACCCACCATTTGACTGCCGTCCCCGCAACTCACTCCCTCCTCCCTCATATACCTCTCAACTCCATCCCTCCACCACACCCTCTGTCTCCCTCTTCCTCTCCCTCCCTCCACATCATCTACATACACTCTCTTAGTCAGTCTTTCATTTGCCATTCTCTCCACATGTCCAACCCACCTCAGTGTATTTCTCCTAATTTTCTCAATCACATCCACATCCAACTCACAATGTTCTTTCACTTCTTCATTCGTCAACCTGTTCCTCCATGTCATTCTACATGCTCCTGTCACGTAACTCGTTTCCATTGCTCTCACTCTTGACTTGTTTCCCTCTAGCAAGGTCCACGCCTCGCTTCCATACGTCAGGGTAGAGATCACAATACTATCATGCAGTGACTTCCTAGCTTCCATACTCACTTCCTATTCCTTATCACAGCTTTTAGTGAGCCAACAACCTTCCTTCCCTGCTGTACCCTTTCATGCACTTCATTCCCCAAAATCCATCCTTACTCATCACACTACCTAAGTACTTGAATGCACTCACATTCTCCATATCCTCACCATCCAACCTCACTGTGTACTCTGTGACTTCATTCCTCTCAAACACCATAACTTTACTTTTGTTTATATTAACTTTCAGATTCCTCCTCCTACACACTATCCCAAATTCATTCACCAAACCTTGCAGCTCCCATTCATCTTCACTCAACAATACTGTATCATCAGCAAACAGCAACACCGGAATCTTCCAAATCTCACCCTCATTCATTAGAGCCACCCCCAAATCCACTGCCTTACCTTGCTCCTTCTTTATTACCCCATCCATATATATATTAAACAGCCATGGAGACATCACACAACCCTGTTTCAGTCCCACATTGAGATCAAAGAACTCACTCAGCTCACCATCCACTCGCACCGTAGCCCTAGCTCCCTCGTACATACTCTTCACAGCACTCAACAATTTCCCCTCCACTTTATATATTCTTAATACCTTCCACATACATTGCCTATCTATTCTGTCATAAGCTTTCTCCAAGTCCATGAAGGCAGTATACACTTTCCTTCCCTTCTCTAGATACTTCTCCACTAAACATCTTAGAACAAATATCTGATCTACACACCCTTTTCCCTTCCTAAATCCCCCTTGTTCTTCTCCAACTAGCTCCTCTGTCATATGCCTAACCCTATGAATGAGTATTCTACCATATATTTTACCAGTCACACTAAGAAGGCAAATACCCCTATGGTTACCACATACTTCTCTCTCCCCTTTTCTTTTGTATAAAGGAACAATTATACCTGATTTCCAGTCCTCTGGAACCCTTCCCTCTTCCCAGGCCAATCTACACAACTTCCATATCCACTCCACAGCAATCTCACCCCAATACCTAAGCATTTCACAACACACTCCATCAATTCCTGCGGCCTTTCCCAACTTAATCTTCTTCATCGCTTCCACTACTTCCGACCTGCTGATCTCTTCCTTCCTCCTCTCATCTCTTCTTCTCCCAGCCATTCCCCAACCACTCATACTGGCACTGCTCTCACTCACTACTTTCAACAAATCCTCAAAGTTCTCCTTCCATCTCCTCAAGTTCTCTCTCTTCTCCACCAACAATCTATTATTCCTATCTTTCACTCCCCTACTATTTCCCCTTTCACACTGCCTTACTTTCTTTACCTCCTTCCAAAACAATTTCTTACTCTCCCTGCATTTCACACTCAGATTCCTCCCAAACTCTTCATCCACTTTTTTCTTACTGTCCTTCACCAGCCTCTTAACCTCCCTTCTCTTGCTCACATATACCTCTCTCTTCTCTCTCTCATCTTCTCCCATACCTCTACTCGCTGACCATTTACTATATGCCTTCTTCTTTTGTTCCACAGCTCGTTTCACCTCATCATTCCACCATGCTGTCCCTTGCACACCCTTGCATCTCCTCCTCACTCCACAAACTGCCTCACACGCTGCGCCTATCTCTTCCGCGAATATCTTACATACGTCTTCCATCCCTTCCATCTGCTCTAGCTCATACCTTCCCAGTCTTTCTTCCACTATGCTCTTATACTCTGTCATTTTCTCACTATCTTGCAATTTCTCCTCTCTTCTCACAGGAGCTGCTTCCTCCTGTCTTCCCCTTCATCTCCTCAACCACTTTCTTTGCAGCTCTACCTTGGCCATCACTAAGTGATGGTCCAAGACTCCATTCCCCCACCCTCTCCACTCTCTTGCATCCAACACTTGTCTTCTCATTCGCTCATCCACACACACATAGTCTATCATTGCCTTTCGTTCAATAAGTTCACCATCCATCCTTCTCATTACTCTCCATGTATACTGGTGGATCATCTTATGACGGAAGTAGGTGTTGGCTATTGCCAACCCCTAACAAGCACAGATGTCCACGAAAGCACTACCATTCCCATCTACTTCAGCTGGCACACCCCACTGACCAACCACTCCATCCACTCGTACATTCCCAACTTTGTCATTCATGTCTCCAATCAAAAGCACTCTCTCGCTCCTTTCAAACTTGTCCATACGTGCTTCTACTCTCGCCCAAAACTCATCTTTCACTCTTGCCCTCAGTCCTCTGTCGGCGAATGTGCACATACAATCCCCCAAGCTTGTATTCCTACACTCATCCTCACCCACACATTCCTTGCACCCACTGCTCGATACTCTCTTACATTCTCCTTCCACTTCTTGCTTATCATCAGACATACTCCCTCTCTTGCCCTCTCATTCTCATTGACTCCCGCACATATAGCTAAACCATATTCTCATTCTCTCACCCTTTCACCTTCCATTTAGTTTCAGTCAATCCACATATATCCATGTTCCCACCCTAAGAATGTCCTTTGTCCGTTCCTTAGTCGTCAACGTGTGGTCCGTCTGGGTCCGAGGCGCTTTATTCGCTTTTTTAGTTAGTTCTTTTTACGGGGTGGGGAACTAACCCACCACCAACCCTTTTAGTAGCCTTGTACGACAAGCAGGGATACTGGGGGAGTATTCTTGAAACCCCCCTACCCCCAGGGGGGTAGCATGGACAAAAAATAATAATTACAATAATAATCGCCAAGGAAAACGTGATATGAAGCTGGATATGAAATGGTGGAAGTCATGGGAAACTTTCGAAACTAGAAAAAGTAAATCATGGTAAGATGAGGGGTACATGAAAAAGAAAAATGCAGTTTGTAAGTGAAATAAATGAGAGATGTGAGAGAACAAGTTCTTGTTTTTTATTAGCTCCACTCTGTCTAGCCGAGTAGACCCATGAGCCACAGGCAAGCAACCGTTCATGCAAGGGCGTCCCGTGCGACAGACAGGTCCTTGCTGTGGCGATGTTCTGGGAAAAGAGAGGAGGTCTGGATCCTGGATGGACGCCGTATTTGCGTCTCACCACCCACGTACCGGGGATACTAAGGTAGACTACACTTCAGTCCGTGACCTGGTTATATGGTCACCACTTTGCTCTGTAAAAGGTTTCCAGAGTTACAGACGTGTCACCCAGTATACAGTCAACTGAGACGGAAAGAATAGTAATAAAAAGTGGCAGGAAGGAAAGGGAGATGTAGGAGAGAAGAACTGACACAGAAAAGAATGATAAAGGTGCATGAAGAAGCAGACAGCGCTATATCATATGAGCAGATGATCGCCACCACCTGTACTATAAAAAAAAAAAAATAAATAAATAAATAAAATGGTAAAGTTAAGAAATTATGGGGATAATATGCGAGCAATGAGACAGCACATGAACAAAAGACTAAACTTAAATTAAGACACCAAAAAGGTGGTAGGTAAGAGGAAGAGAGAAAAAAACAAATATAGAAAGTAAGACAGAGTAGAAAGAAATGAAAGAAAAAGTGAAACGGAAAGCAAAAGGATTATTAAGAGAAGAGTGAGACCAAATGGGTGTACTGACGAAGAGAGGTGAATTAGTGTGTCCGTTTTCAAGTGTAAAAGAAAACTGACGTCCTCGTACGGAAACGGTGGTTATTGCGATTGATATTACAATGGAAAACATTCAGGACTGGAAACAGATTAAAATAAGGCAAGGTCTTGTAAGAGAAAGAATATTGGAAAAAAAAAACAAAAAACGACAAAATAACAACAAAAAACGTAAAGGGGAGTCAGCAATTGTACGAGAGACCCAAGACTAAGCTGAAGACATGCAACAAATTCGTTCATTCTTCTCCCTTCTCTTTTCATTCCTTCATCCCTCGCTTCCACTCACCTACCCTTCTCTCTGCCACCTTTCCTTCCTCCCTCGCTCTCACTCCTCCTCCCTCAATCTCTCTCTACTCTCTTTTCCCCATTCACTCCCTTTTTTTTCATGTGTCCCTCACCATCCCCTTGCTTCCTCAAATTCCCTCTCCTCTCTCTCTCTCTCTCTCTCTCTCTCTCTCCGTCCCTCTCATCTCTCTCCTCCCCTCCTCTTTCTCCATTCACTCCCTCATATTACTACGTCCCTCACCATTCTCCTTCTCCCTCAGATCCCTCGTGTTTTCTCCCCAGTACCTCTTCCCCTCCCTCCATCACTCTCATCACTTCCTCCCCTCTTCATCCTCCTCATTCCTCCACATCCCGATTCCCTATCGCTCTCCCTACCTCTTCCCTCACCTCTTCCCCTTCCGCTCCCCACATTTTATCCTCCACTTGACAAAGTCAGAGGAGGGAGTTGTTATCACTGGTATCAATAGGTGTCCGTCCGTAGAGTTGGTCGGCAGGATGACAGGGTGTCTGGCCGGGCGTTGAGATTTCTTTTCAGGGCCAGAACTCAGAAAGTATTCACTATAGAGTCATGAAATTTCACAGATATGTATCTTATAGTGAAGTTGTGCCTTTTGATAGATAGACTGCTGTGTTTTAAGTAGTTTTTTAAAATGAAAAAGTCTATCTATATACCTAGGCTGCTTCCCCGAAGGAAAGGGAGGTAGCCGAGACAGGACGACACACTCCCCATTTACTCATCCATTCAAACACATTCATTCGCATCTTAGCCCCAAAGGGGAGAACGGACAGATCCTCACCGCACCACACCGCACAAGGGTCAACTGCGCAATGCAATCAGTGACATCCGCAGCAGGGCCCAACAGCAGAGCTGGTTTACCCCTGCCACATCATAACAGACTCATCCCCTTACCCACACCTGACCTGAAATAGCTGATCAGACCAAATGCGGGAGAATATCCCCTCAGGGCTGCGTCATCACTTATTCATTCACAATTTCTCTTCATTTATTTCTGTCATCCACAGCCACTCTTCCTTGCTCAACAGACATCCCTCTCGCATCCAGCGCTCTCTTCACACTGTCCATCCATCCTATTCATGGTCTTCCTCTCAGCCATACACCTCTCACAACAGATCTAGTTATCTTTTTCACCAATCGCTCATTATCCATTCTCTCCATATGCCCAAACCATCGCAACACCCTCTGCTCAACTCTACCAGCCATCTCCCGAACAACTCCAGTTCTCCTTCGCACTTCGTCATTCTGCACTCGATCCATACACGTCACTCCACACATACTTCTCAGACACCTCATCTCCATTACATTCAATCTTTTCCTCTCTGCTACACCCATATTCCATGTTTCAGCCCCATATAATACAGTCGGTACCACAACACCCTCATACAGCCTTCTCTTTACATCCATTCTAAGCGAACGACATCTAAACACTTTTTTCATTCCTCCCAGCACCTTTCCTACTTCATTTATTCTAAACTTCGCTTCTGCATCTATTCTTCCATCCACAGCAACATGTGACCCTAGATATTTAAAACACTCTACCTCCTCAAGCAACTTGCCATTCAAAACAATATTCATCCCCCTACCATCTACCAACCTCGTACACTTCATCACTTTACTCTTATTCTCATTTTCTTTCAATTTTCTCCTTTCACACACCCTTCCAAACTCCTCTACCAACTGTCTCAATCTCTCCTCTGATTCAGCCACCAGTACAGTATCATCTGCAAACAGCAGCTGCTTCAGATTCCACTCTCCACCATCAACATTCACCAGACTCCACCTAAAACTCTTCCATTCACCTCCCTTACAACACCATCCATGTAAATATTAAACAACCAAGGCGACATCACACATCCCTGTCGCAGCCCCAGGAAACCAATCACTCACAGCATTTCCCACTCTTACACATGCTGTACTATTTACATAAAAACTTTTCACCCCTTTTAGTAACCTACCATCAAGTCCATACAATCTTAAACAGTCCACAGAGCCTCCCTATCAATTCTATCATACACTTTCTCTAAATCCATAAATGCCCAAAACACATCCTTGCCTTTCGCTAAATACTTTTTACACACTTGTCTCACCGCAAACACCTGATCCACACATTCCCTCTCTCTCCTAAAGCCACACTGCTCATCACCAATCACTCCCTCTGTACCCTCTCTAACTCTCATAATTAACACTCTACCATACACCTTACCTACAACACTCAACAGACTTATACCCCTAAAGCTAGTACATTCATACTTATCAACCTTGCCTTTATACAACGGGACCACACAAGCATCATGCATGAAAAAGTATAGAAAATATTTTTTCCCTGAGATTTCAATGGGGCCTGTGCAAGGAATCTGAAGGGCCTAGGTTATGTGTCCTTATGGCGTTCTACTGACGCCCACTTTCGAAAGGAAAGATTGAGGTGGGGGGGTGAGGGTGTCTTTATGCGTTTCATTAGGCGTGCAGGGAGGTGGAGGGGGCGGTATGTGCTTGATCAGGTGGATGATTGTAACGGCGTAACACTGCCTATGTTTATTCGCCCTCTTCCCTCTCCTTCAGCTTCTTTTCATTCCCCTTCCTGATGGAGTCCCTCACATTTCTCATCCTTCGTCCCTGTTTCACTGCGCTCTCTCCATCTCCTACCTAACCCCTCACCATTCCCATTTATTACTTCCCTCTCCCCTCCTGGTCCCTATTTCCCCTCTCTTCTTCCCTATCCACTCCCAGTTCCCCATCCCTTTCTCTCCTCCCTATCCCTATTCCCCTTCGCCTCTCTAATTCCCGGCCTCATAAGTCTGCAGCTAACCGATCTCATCTCAACAGCGAGTAAAAAAGAAAAGAAAGAAAAAAAGAAAAGAAAAAAAAAAAGAAAAAAGAAAAAAAAATCTGTCGCCCCTACAGCATGCCCTTAACTCCGAATGGGCGAGACGTTTGTAACAACGCCTGGTTTGACGCGGTTCTGGCGTGTGTGTGTGTGTGTGTGTGTGTGTGTGTGTGAGAGAGAGAGAGAGAGAGAGAGAGAGAGTCTGTTATTATTGGTGTACTTGCGATGCTCTCAAGACGCCTCAAAAATTAAGCAAGAATTAGAGGAAATAAGTGTATTGCCTATCAATATGGTAAGGAGTATTTACAGGGCGGTCCATACACTGCGCCGTCCTTGCCTACTCTGGTTGGTTGCGGGGACGGTTTAGTCAGCTCTAGCAATGTTTGCCCAAATTATTATTAAAAAAAAAAAAAAAAAGAGAGAGCTAGCCATTTCCAGTAAACAAAAAGTAACCTATCAATGGCTGCGTCATTTCAAAGTGTATGGATAGCCCACTCATACAGCGACATCAGCATACTGAGTTGATTTTTTCAGCACACAGGTATTGCCATGATGACTCAGTACATGAACCACCCTGTGCATGTATGGAGCAGTGGGATTTAAAATGGCGGTTCAACTGATAACCCACTTTTGGAGTTCACGGTACACTAATTTTCTATTTCTGGAGCGTAGGTGCATTAGCTGATCATATGGCTGGTTACTAAAATGCGTGGAAAACGAAAACATAATAAAAGGGAATTAACTGATTTTATGGCTGGTTACTAAAATGTGTAGAAGAAAAAAATAAATAAAGGGGCGCAACTTGAATATATTTATCAAATCTCACATCTCATATATATATATACATATATATATATACATATATATATATATATATATATATATATATATATATATATATATATATATATATATATATATATATATATATATATATATATGTGGTATACATGTATGTATAATTGTATATACTCGTATATCTATCTATCTATCTACCTATCTACCTATCTATTGCCAGACTCCTTAATCCCTTATACGGGGTGGCCACAAACAAATCGCCTCCACGTCACCCTGTCCCCCGCCATTTCACTGCCCTGCTCCCAATTCACACACCCCTCTCTCATATACCTCTCCACTCCATCCCTCCATTTCATCCTTGGCCTTCCCCTCCCTCTCTCTCCCTCCACCTCATTCACATACACTCTCCTCGTCAGTCTCTCATTCTCCATCCTCTCCACATGGCCAAACTACTTCACTGTGTTTCTCCTAACACTTCCTATCACATCCACATCCACACCACAACGGTCCTTCACATCCTCATTTGTCAGTCTGTCTCTCCATGCTATGTACATAAATTTTAGAAGTTAAGGAAAACTATGGTACAGAAAATAAGTATTATGATCAAACTAACTATTTAGTGACATAAGAAATTAGAAAAAAAAAATGAATTATATGTAAGTACAACGAATGAGGAAGTCTAGTGGGGAATGGGAGTGTGAGAGTTTGACAGCCCCATCCTGTCCAAGTTTGCCAGGCCTGCTCGGACAGCCCACTCATGCCACAAACCAGTGTGCTTATCAGGACACAGCCTCGCAACGACCCCAGAAGTGATTTCTATTCTTTACCTCCGCACTCAACAACGCATCTACCAAAAAACCTAAGGACACTTGAAGTGGAAAGACGAATGTTGGTGAGTATTTGTTGAATATTCTAGGTTTTGTAGTTGCTGAGATAAGATGGTTTGAAAGCAGTTATTTTTTTTTTCTAATATCCCTGGTACAGCAAGCATTTCTCCAAATTAAACTCCGAGTTTTAGGGGTTAATAACCTTGACACAACTCGTCACACTCATTATAGCACTCAGTACAGAATTATTATGAACGGTTATCCAGGTTGAAAAGCAGTTGTATATTTTTTCTTTCAGTCTTATACTATTTCAAGCTTGTCTGTTCATAGGGCTTGGTGATCCTCCTTAAAATTTCCTCCCATTTTCAGGTGGAGCGTTTGGTGGGCGGGGATTAGCATCTTATTTTCTTATGTTCTTATGTAAGGTAAATGATATCGTATGCCGGTATCAAGAATAAGACATACAAGTCGTAGTCATGATGTGGGGGTTCATTCCTATCTTACCTCAAACAAGGAAAAAAGACATTTTATGCAAGACCACCGCGACCACCACCACCACCACCACCACCAATAACAACAACAATAATGAAAATAATAATAATAATAATAAAAATAATAATAATAATAATAATAATTCATCATTTAATCCAATGCTGCCCCACAAGAAGGGTAGGAGCCTGGGGCTAGGCAAAGTGGTCCTGACATTTAAGATGAGAGTGACCAGCCTCATTCATCCCTGAGTGGCGTTAAGTGAACATTAAACCCCAACCACCCCTTGGATATAAACCTGCACTGGCTCAGTCGGATGGAGTGCCTTAACTGCCCACTAAACCATCAGGTGCCATAATCTGGTCATATAGATACCACCCAGCGTAGTAAATGATTTCATGGTGTACAGGAACCAAATTTTCTTGTCACTCAGTGTACTGTCACCCGTAGGCAGAAGGATGAGGAAAGAATGAAGGAAACAAAGACCGAAGAGGAAGGATGGAAAGAAGGAAAACAGGAAAGGGCAGGCACCCGACAGCAGCATTACATCGAGTGAGTGGAAGGTGAGAGCCCCCACCAACCATAAAATGATAATAATAATAATAATAATCATCATCATCATAATAATAATAATAATAATAATAATGATAATAATAACAATAACCAGAATTCTGTAACTCATGGCCCATGCCAGGACACATAACCTGGGCCCATCATATTTCTAGTGCAGTCTCCGGTTCTCCTGGAATCATCCAGACTCTGAAGCTGGAATATTAATAATAATACCAACAAAAACAATAGTCTCCACCTATGTAGTAGGTGACAACTAATAATGCCAGCAAAAACAATAGTCTCCAGGTAGAGACTAATAGTAAACCGAAATAAACTCTTAGGAATCGGTCTGCCAAGTTTCGTTTTCAGATTCCTTTGCTGGTCGGACTGAAATCTCCGGTAGACACGACCAACTTATCTCGTTCACTTATAAAAATACTGATATGACTCTTTCTACCATGCCCTTCTACTGTGAGTAAAGGATTTGGATTTTTTTTTTTTTTTCTATCATCAGTAACCCATGCCACGACACATAAACTTCAGATTCCTTTTGCAGTCTCCGGTTCTCCTGGAATCGTCGCGAGACCCTGAGGCCAGAATAATAATACCAGTAAAACCAGTAGTCTCTCCTATGTAGCAGGTGGAGACTAATAACAATAACTTGTGCTCCCTTAATAACCAAACAAGTAATTAATGTCGGATGCAGAATGAAAGTGTTCCGTAATAATACAGTCGACCGAAACATTACTTCACAAGATCGCATTACAAGGCCTGAAGTATTATCCTCGCATTTTTGTGAACGCTAATTTCTGGCAAGGGTCGATAAAACTGGACATTAATGGCCTATGCGAAAATAAGAAAGGCAGTGAGGGCAGAAAGGGAGGGAAGGAGAGAATGTTGAGGTAGAAGAGATGGTAGAAGAGAAAGCGGTCAAAGAGGAATGAAAAGAACGTAAGGAGGAGGAGATAAAAGGCGGTGTATGGAGAGAAGAGGGAATGGAGAGGGAAGGAAGTAGGGAAAGGCGACGAGATAAGGAAGAAGGAGCGAAGAAAAGGATGCAGGGAGGGAGACAGCGATAAGGATAAAGGAGGGAGAAGGAAATAAGGGGGATGGAAGGGGAAAAAAGCTCAAGGAACGAAGCCAGGGAGAGAAAACAAAGAGAATGCAAGAAGGGAGGCTGCGGGAAGTAAAGGGTGGAAAAAGAGAAAAGGATGTCAAAGAAGGGAGAGAAGAGGGAAGAAAAGGTAGGAGATAGGCTAGGTAGGAAGGGGGACAGAATGTGTTAAGTGGAGTTAGGGGGAGACTGAAGAATGAGGGAAGTAAATATATAAGTAAAAGAAGGATGGATGGAAATATGATAAGGAAGCAGGGATAGGGAGACAGTAATCGGATGAGAAAAAGAAAAGGGAGTGAAAAAGGGTGGTATAAAGAAAGAAGGGAGGAGGGAAAAGAATGGGAGGACTAAATGGCAGCGTTCACGAACTCCCAAACGTTGCCACTCGTCACCCGATAACTCAGTTTGAAAAGTTAAAAACACGGTCAAATAAACTATTGCTTTGTAGGTGCTTCCTTTATCACTTTGATTATAACTATAATTTTATGATTATATTTACTCAGTAAATATGAGGAAAAGATGCTTCAGTATAATAGAGTTGAAGGGAATCACCAACCTGAACCTATTAGGCTATATTGTCTACACCTCGGGACAAATATTGTTCGTAGCTTAGAAGTTATTAGTCACATTCTCAGTCATGTCTTTTAATATAGATTTAATCAGATAAAAATCTGACGCATTTAGGGAAATATCACAGTTAGTAACGTGCAGTATCGAGACATTTCTGGAGGGGGGGGGGAGGAAATATTCCGCTCGTTTCACATTAGAGAAAGCGTATGATAGAATTGATAGGGAGGCTTTGTGGACTGTTTTAAGATTGTATGGACTTGATGGTAGGTTACTAAAAGGGGTGAAAAGTTTTTATGTAAATAGTAGAGCGTGTGTAAGAGTGGGAAATTCTGTGAGTGATTGGTTTCCCGTGAGAGTGGGGCTGCGACAGGGATGTGTGATGTCGCCTTGGTTGTTTAATATTTACATGGATGGTGTTGTAAGGGAGGTGAATGCAAGAGTTTTAGGTGGTCTGAGTCTGGTAAATGTTGATGGAGGAGAGTGGAATCTGAAGCAGCTGCTGTTTGCAGATGATACTGCACTGGTGACTGATTCAGAGGAGAGATTGAGACAGTTGGTAGAGGAGTTTGGAAGGGTGTGTGAAAGGAGGAAATTGAAAGTAAATGAGAATAAGAGTAAAGTGATGAAGTGTACGAGGTTGATAGATGGTAGGGGGATGAATATAGTTTTGAATGGTGAGATGCTTGAGGAGGTAGATTGTTTTAAATATCTAGGGTCACATGTTGCTGTGGATGGAAGAATAGATGCAGAAGTGAAGTTTAGAATAAATGAAGTAGGAAAGGTGCTGGGAGGAATGAAAAAAGTGTTTAAATGTCGTTCGCTTAGAATGGATGTAAAGAGAAGGCTGTATGAGGGTGTTGTGGTACCGACTGCGTTATATGGGGCTGAAACATGGAATATGGGTGTAGCAGAGAGGAAAAGTTTGAATGTAATGGAGATGAGATGTCTGAGGAGTATGTGTGGAGTGACGCGTATGGATCGAGTGCGAAATGATGAAGTGCGAAGGAGAACTGGAGTTGTTCGGGAGATGGCTGGTAGAGTTGAGCAGAGGGTGTTGCAATGGTTTGGGCATATGGAGAGAATGGATAATGAGCGATTGGTGAAAAAGATAACTAGATCTGATGTGAGAGGTGTAAGACTGAGAGGAAGACCACGAATAGGATGGATGGACAGTGTGAAGAGAGCGCTGGATGTGAGAGGGATGTCTGTTGAGCAAGGAAGAGTGGCTGTGCGTGACAGAAATAAATGGAGAGAAATTGTGAATGAATAAGTGATGACGCAGCCCTGAGGGGATATTCTCCCGCATTTGGTCTGATCAGCTAGTCAGGTCAGGTGCGGGTAAGGGGATGGGTCTGTTATGATGTGGCAGGGGTAAACCAGTTCTGCTGTCGGGCCCTGCTGTGGATGTCACTGCTTGCATTGCGCAGTTGACCCTTGTGCGGTGTGATGCGGTGAGGATCTGTCCGTTGTCCCCTTTGGGGCTAAGATGCGAATGAATGTGTTTGAATGGATGAGTAAATGGAGAGTGAGTCGTCCTGTCTCGGCTACCTCCCTTTCCTTGGGGGAAGCAGCCTAGGTATATAGATAGATAGATAGTTTCACATTCACCTTATTCACCTGACTTTGCACCTTGTGACATCCGGTTGTTCCCGAACCTGAAGCTCACGATGAAAGGAAGTCGTTACGAAACGACTGAAGATATCCAATCCAAGATGACAGGCCTTCTGAAGATCAAGAAGGAAGACTTCCAGCAATGTTTCAGGTAGTGGCTGGAGCGATGGAACAAGTGTTGTGTGCAGGAGGGGAAGACTTTCAAAGGGATGTAATATATGCACCCAATGTTCAATAAAATACTGTTATTCGAACAATCACCGAACTTTTTGATCACTCCTCGTATATATATATATATAGAGAGAGAGAGAGAGAGAGAGAGAGAGAGACATATTACACGCGTGTGTACAAATATATTTCTACGCTCCTGACCGGGAATCGAACCCTGGACCTCTTAGATAGAAGTCAGACACTGACACCACTCGACCACGGCGTGAAAAACCTTTGAACACCTGTTTTTTTTTTTTTTTTTTATTTTTTTTTTTGACGAACCAGGTAAATCCATTATAGGAGGATATATTTCAATCACAACACATTAGCATCATTTCACAGCTCTGACTTCTATTTAAGAGGTCCAGGGTTCGATTCCCAGTCAGGAACGTATAAATATATTTGTACGCACGCGTGTAATGTGTCTCTCTTGAACATCTAAAGACGCTCGTGTTGTGTCTGCGATAGATTAATACTGCTCTGTCACTTGCCGAGTTGCGTGGGGCTGTGAAATAATCCTAATGTGATTGAAATATATCCTTCCATAATGGATTTACCTGGTTCGTAAAAAAAAAAAAAAAAAAAAAACAGGTGTGCACAGCTTTTATCACGCCGTGGTCGAGTGGTATCAGTGCATAACTTCTATCTAAGAGGTCCAGGGGTCGATTACCAGTCAGAAGTGTACAAATATATTTGTACAAGCGCGTGTAATGTGTGTCTCTCCAACATCTAAAGACGCTCGTGTTGTGTCTGGGATAGATTAAAACTGTCACTTGCCAAGTTGCGTGGGGCTGGGAAATAATCCTAATGTGTTGTGACTGAAATATATCCTTCCATAATGGATTTACTTGGTTCGTCAAAAAAATCATGTGTTCATAACTATTCTCACGCTGTGGTCAAGTTGTATCAGTGCCTGACTTCTATCTAAGAGGTTCAGGGTTCGATTCCCAGTCAGAAGCGTACACACACACACACACGCATATATATATATATATATATATATATATATATATATATATATATTTCATCATCCAATCCTGTATTGCCCCCATGAGAAGAATAGGAGCCCGGGGCTAGGCAAGTTGATCTTGACATTTAAGATGAGAGTGACCAGCCTCACTCATCCCTGAGTGGCATTACGTGAGTAATAAACCTCAACCACCCTTTGGATATAAGCCTGCCCAGATATAACTAATACTCGGTACATTCTCTTCTGCATTCGCCAAATGAATATTAATCTCTTTGATAACTATATGATAAGTGATTCACATTATACATACAGCGAGACTTTTATGTCTGTACTGAATGCTATCAGACCACTTGTTTCTATGCATTCTAGTAACTGTTATGCAATATTTTACTTAGTACATCACATATGGAAAACTGGTATAATAACCAATGATTCAAGTCTTGAATATTTTATGTAATCATCATCACTAAATATCACGGAAGGGATTTTAGAAAAGATATGACAGTGCGAGCCGGCAGTAGTTGACCGAGTTCCTAATTCAATTACTCGGCGATCACTGGCAACTCCTGAGTTTGTGAACGCTCCCATTAGAAAGAGAGAGAGAGAGAGAGAGTAAGACGGGGAAAGGAGAGAGAGAAACGGAACAAGTAAAGGTAGGAGCAAGGGATGAGCGAAAGAGGAGAGGTGGGAAAAGGTAAGAGGATGGACGGAGGAAGGCAGGAAAAGCGAATCAGAGAGAGAGAGAGAGAGAGAGAGAGAGAGCGCTCGTGGAAAATTTTTGACGTGAATTGGAAAAAAGAATGGAGGAGCGTGATGTGTGGATGTGGGCGGATGGAGGGGGAGAAGAAAGAGAGAGAAAAACAGGAAAGAGGTAAGAAACAGAGGAGACAAAATGTGAAGAGGTGGAAAATTGAGGAGACAGAGAAGAGGGATATATGGGATGTCGCTGTAGATACAAAAATAAGAAAGGGAGGTATGGAGAAGAATGTTGGATGGAGTATGAGGAATTGGAAACAGATTAGTCACATAATGAGAAACTGAGAAATAACTCCGTAAATCGTGACGTTATAGTATCTACATTGATTTTATAAGACCCTCTGCAGATCAAATACCTTCACGAATGGAGGGAGACAGCCATCTTTTCTCTTAAAAATCCAGCATATATCCGGACTGAGGAAAAATAGTACGAAGAAAAATAAACTACTAGAGAAATGGACAAGAAGAGAATTGCACCTGGGGGAGAGGGGAACTGGAAAAAAAAAATGAGAACAACAAGGCCGAGAAGAAAGTAGAAACCAGGTGGTAAAGCTAGTCGTTCTTGCTCCAGTTTATACAGCTTACTCGACTGAGTTGCACCATACACCCTATTGTTTCTACTACATAGTCCAATCAAGTTTGCTGGTTGCTTGCTGTATTGTCTTTCTCACATTGACGGTCATGCAGTGCCTTCTTGTTCACACATTTTTTTTTGGGGGGGGAGGGGGGCTTCAGGTTGTAATACAAAGATTGATCCGCCCTTTATGTACTATATAAGGCCTGTGAACTCTGAAACAGTCGTTTTCTGTCTATTATTCGTCGTGCCTCAGATCTTCAGTCTTTAAAATGCTTTGTGAACTTGTTTATGGTTCTGAATTATTGATCTTGCTTGTGTCTTAAATATCAGCGAAGTCTGGAAGAGATTATGTATCCATCCTTGTTGTTTGCTGGAATCGAAAGATTTGGCAAGCATGTTGGTCGGTTCCGTATGTTGTCTGTCTGTCTGTTTCTTTGTCTGCTTTCCACAGGTTACAATTTGGTGCTAATCGTTTTGAAAAAAATTCTGAAGGTAGATATCCATAAGTCCGTGAACCCTATTGTTTTTCATCAAACTCGGTCAAATGCCCTGGGCTAGCTAGGGGGTTGAAACCCCCCAATAGCCATAGGTCCAGCAATCGTCGTGACCCAGTGGCCGGCCCAGGAACCATTTTTTCAGATTTCGAAAATCAATTTTTTTTTTCTTACCAAATTGAAGAGAAACGTCTGGAGCACTTGGCAATGCAATTTTTAGCTTCCTAAACCCATCCTGTGCCTTGCCAGGAAGTGCAAAAAATGTCGCCAAGTGAATGCCTACTTGCTGGTGAAATCCAAGTACACACAATCAGATCCATCCAACAAGTGGTTTACTGCGCACAAGCCAGTAAAAACTCAACCGACACAATCAGGAGGGGTAGAAGGGGGGGAGGAAGAGGAGGGAAGAATCGGGAGATCCACCTGGCAAGCGCTCTGGCCCTGGCAATTTCATTTGTCGGCATGCTTGTTTGTCCACGTGATATGTCCAAAAGTTATTGATGGATTCCAATTAAAGTTTGCGGGTATGTGGGTCATGGGCAATGGAAGAATTAGTTAAATATTGGTGGTGACCAGAGTTCAAGTCCTGGTGCATGATTGTTTTTTGTTCTTTTCTTTCTTGTTTCTACGTTTTTCCACAAAATATCTAATGAAGTTATTCATAGATAAAATAAAACATTGCGGGTATGTGGGTCATGAAACAAGGAAGAGTTCATTAAATTTTGGTGGTGATCTGTGTTGTCTGTTATAGGCTTGGCAGAGGAATGCGCTTGCTGAATGCTGTCTACTTGTTTCCATGGGCTTTTATTTGCAAGGAATAGCTTTTACAAACAGTCAGTTTCTGGGTGCTTCTCTTACATATTAAACAATAATTACTAACACGTTCTTCCAAAACTATGATTTTGATATTTATAGCAATTTGTGCATCGATGGAAGTAATAATAAGAAAAGGTAAACAAATGAAGTAAAAGATCACAATTCCCCACCTTCTCTACCCTCACATGTGTAAGAAACATTTTGAAAAATATGCAGTGAGATTAGGGATGGGGGGAGAGAAAAAAAAAACAAAAACGGCAGGATGGACATTGATACCACTGCATACATGCCTTGTGATATGCACTGAGGCCCACCAGTACTCCCACACCCTGTTGTTAGTTATAATCTCCTCCTAATAGTTCCCTATTAGGAGGAAACTGAACAGTTCAAGTTTCCTACCAAACATTCCAAGCTCAACAACTTTCTATTTCATAAGAAAATCTCTCAGAGCTCTCGAAGAATAGATATTCTAACTTTCCTTGAAGAAGAAGAAAAAAAAAAAGAAACTCCCAGTGTACACTGCATCACAAAAGTATCGGTGCACAACATGCGTGAAACATTTGGGACCACAGGACGAAGGTCATTGAAATATTAGTATCCGACCTACCACACGTTGGTAGCCCTGATGTCGGGAGGTGTTATATATCGCCAACTAGCAATATCCTCTTGCTAACATATAGCAAATGTAATGTTTATATAGACAGACACTGATGATACACAATGAGACGTTGGTAATGTCACCAGTTGTTCGAGCCTTTTCGGTAGGCATCGCACCCCCTGTACACCGATACTTTTGAGATCCAGTGTACCAATTATAGGTCTCTGTGCTTTGCCGCAGGTAAAAGAGAACAGACCATCAGTCTTCCAGCAGGTGTGTGTGTGTGTGTGTGTGTGTGTGTGTGTGTGTGTGTGTGTGTGTGTGTGTGTGTTTATTAAACACAAGCACTGGTCGAGTTTGATCTTGCCTGTGAACATGACTTTTAACTCGTTCTCAAGGCTGAATCACATGATTAATTTCCTATTCTCAACTCTTCCCCCATGTTTGGTTATATTTCAATAAAATCTTTTCACATTTAGTTTTATGGATCAAACTTTGAACCAGTTATGTGACCTTGACCTTTGACCTATTGTCCTAAGAAATTATTGACTCATTTGTTGACTCGATATACTTTCACAAAGTTTGAATAAAAATTGGATAAAAACAGAATTATTTTGCCGAGACATACCTCACAGACAGACAAACGGACAGACACATCCACGCCGATCTAAACATAACATCTGGTCTTGCTGCGCTAGCGTAGATTAAAAAAAAAAAAAAAAAAAGGCTAAATGACATGAATATAAACCTATTATCATAGTTGCCTCCGAGCGGTTCCAAAAATGTGTTAGATTGCAGGGATTTTAAGAGGAAAGAATGTTCAAGTTGTTCTTGTCGTGGACGGCAGGAGAAAGATAAAGATGAGTCTGGAGTCTGACTGCAGTTTTATTCTCCAGAGGAAGTTATCTTCACAAGAGCAGTACTGAGGCAAGAGTGGTTTATGCTAGCTAACTCCGTGCCCACTCTTCCTGCTTCTCCCACTGTGCCTCTTCTCCCCCTTAACCCCTTCTGCCCTGTTTCTCCGATTTCCCCTGGTATATAACTGGTTGATTCATGCGTGAGGGCAAGTGTGAAGGAACTTTCCACGATTGTGGAGTTTCCCATCCGGTGTCATACTGTGCTGTGTGCGAAATTCCCTAACTAGAATGTGCATTGCTGTTTCCTCGGATCTCTCGAGCTGAGGCACGACTTTCTGCAAACCTCTATATTACATATTAACAGTACATAGGTCACTAGCTGTTATGCAGTGTGTTATGATATTTTAGTGTCCTAACACTATCACGGTAACTCGAGTACTCTCAGAAAGAAAATAAAGTAAAGTAAAGTATTATTAAAATATTTATCTGGGTTGGACTGAAAACAGTGAGGGAAAGATAAATGGAAGGAAGGAAGAAAGACCAAGGGTAAAGCAAGATTGGAGTGAATGGAAGAAAGAATTATGGGACACGTGAGGGGAAGGGAAAGACGAAAGAGGAGGGAGAGGAAAAGACAAAGAGAGTTAGAAGAAAAGGAGAAGAATATGATGAAGAGGAAAAAAGAGGATAATCTGGAGGAACAGGATTAGGAAATGAGAGAAAGATGGAGTGGAAGAAATAAAGGAAGAGATGATAGTGATGGAGAGATGAAGGGAAGGGAGAAGGGAATGAGGGAGAGGAGAAGAGAGAGTTATAACTAATGAACCAGAAAAAAGTTTCTGAGAAAGAGAGGTGAGGAAAGGCATTAATGGAAGAATGTAGTAGTAGCTGAGGGACAGAAAAGAGTAAAGCGAGAGATGAACAGAAAAAAGAAGAGGTTCAGATTGGTGGGGCAGAGGAAAGGGAGAGTGAGAGAAGAAATGAGGAAAGCATTGTGGGTGAGGTGAGGATAAGGAGAGATTAAGGGAAGAAAATTTGGGGGAATTGTTGTTGTTATTTATCCCGGTGTGTCTGGCCAAGCTGACTCATTCAACCCATAGTTAAGAAACAGTTTCAGTGGGACCGTCCTACAGGTACAGTATACTGGACGGAATACTCTGTGCAGGGAGCCAGTGCACTTTTGTGGTAGACAAGCGCCACACCATGGTAGGATCAGGGTCCTTCCGATGTGCAGAGAAATATAGGGTTTTGCTCCTGAGTAGATGCCGTATCTGCTGCACTCCAACTATGGAACAGAGTGCCATAACATGTAGGTTCTTGGTCAGTGCCATAGTTTAAATTTAATACAAGGAAGAAGAAACCAAAGGCTACAAGCCTGCAAGATTGTTCCCTCCAAGGAAGAAAAAAAAAATAGGGCCAAATTCAAGATTCGTTCATTTCGAGATGCCTGGACACACTGTGTTTAAGAGACTGGAGTTCATAAGCAGTAGGAAATACAAAGGAAGACAATTCCAGAGTTGACCTGTTGCATACATGAAGGACTCTTATACCGAAGAGTGGGACAGGAAAGGGATAAACAGTTTCTACTAGATGGGTGCCTCGTGCCAACCGTAGTGGTGGAGGGATGCAAGCATACAGTTCAGAGGAGCAGTGCCCATTGAACTAGTGACAGAAAAAAGATAGAACTTCAACAGTACGACAACGAAACTGGTGTTGAAGGGTGTCAGCAAGAGAAGAAGAGTTCATCATCATCATCATCATCATCAGCAGCAGCAGCCGTTTGCGTATCCACTGCAAGACTAGCCTATCCCGACCAAAGTGGGGACGATACAGTCAATGTATCTCTACCAAATGGCTTAGGCTGTCTGGTAGGGATTGTATGTAGGGTGAGAAGGCTTATAAGTGTGATTGTAGTGTTGTAGTGGCTTTGGATGTGTGTCTAGTCTGTATGCCAAGTGTAATTGGCCCACGCAAGCCGACTGGGCGCAAGCATACTTTATAGTATGCGACATTGGCTCAACCATAGCACCCCTTATATCCGCCAAATCAGTACGTGGCCTGGTGAACACTCCCAAAGTTTATCACCCAGGCGGGGCGCGAACCCTGGTTCACCCGTGTGCAAAAATGCACACTCTACCACTGTTTAATGAGATGAAAAGCCTTTGGCTCTACCAGTTGTATGTGGGGAATCTCCCCAAACACATGAGATGTATTCTATACAGGTGCGAATAAAACCCATGTATAAAATTCAATAACTGTGCTGGGATAAAGAAGGCACAGAGTTGGCTTAGCACACCAACTCTCATGGAAGTAGCTTTTACATGAGTGGTAATATGATCTTTCAAAGATAAATCCTGAGAGAATGAAACCATAAGTATGTTCAAAGATGATGCAGGATTGAGTTGGATATTGTGAAAAATTTTTGTATGTTAAAACAATACGATTACTTTTACCTCAATCAGAGATATAAGCTAAATCAGACAGTAAATGTGTCAGAACCTCGTCACTAAGTTGTTAAGTAACTGCTGAGATGGATGCTGCAAAAAAACAAATGAAAGGGGAATGGTAGAGTCATTAGCATATGAGTGGAATAGGTTAGATGTACAGCTTAAAAGGTTATTGGTGAATAGAGGGAAAAGTTGGTGATAGAACAGTGCCTTGAGGAACACCGCTATTGATAGTTCCAAGAGAGAAAAGGTGGCCGTCTACAACAGCTACTAAAGGACAACTTTTAAAGAACCTAGAGATGAGGGCACAGACAGAAGGATAGAAATCGTGAGGGCAGTTTGGAAATCAAAGTTTATGCCAGACTCGATGGAATGCCTTTGAGATGTGATATGCAATGGCAAAGATTTTGTTAAAGTCCCGAAGGCAGGATGAGCAGGAGTCTTAAAGGAAGGTGAGAAGATCGCCAGTGGAACGTCCCAGACAGAACCCATACTGGTGATCGGAAAGAAAGTTCTGATAGGAGAGGTGCTTAAAAAAAAAAAAAAAAAAAAAAAAAATTAATAAACTTTAGAAATACAGAACGTTAAAGAAACTGGGGAATAGTTAGTGATCTGGGAATGGTCACCCTTCTTTCAAACAGACTGAAAGTGTAAACTTCCAGCTACAAGGAAAGGTACTGTATAAGTGGGCAAAATCAATAAAGTATACCTAAACAGGGTGTAAGCACATTCTTGAGGACCACAGGATGGGCCCTATCAGGTCCATCTGCCTTTTTACTACTGAGGCCAGTAAGAAATTTTAATGTCTGTCATGAGGAAGTCAGAGGTGGGAAGTGATTGAGGAACTGCACCGGAATCGTCTAACATGGAATTGCAAGAAAAAGTCTGAGCAAACAGTTCTGCTTCTTCAGTAGAAGAAATAGATACAGAGCTATCACAGCAGAAAAGATGAGGGAAGGATGATGAAGTACAGTTGTTCGAGACATTTTTGGCAAGGTTCCAGGTGGGTCTGGAAGAACTGAAGTCGAAGAGTTCAGAGCATTTAGTGTGAATGAAATTGTTGTTACTGGAGTGGAGAACAGCCTTAGCACGGTCCTGGCGATATTATCTTAGTAATAAATCACAGCTTCCGCTCAGATGTAATCCTTTATTGGACATTTCCGATTGGAGCACCCATGTGTTCGTTTGATTAGATGTTAACCTTACTGCATAGTAATATTTTTCTGGGCAACAAGAACACACCTGGCTTTTGCTCAGTGAAGTCCCTTGCAGGTACAGTAACATCAACTTCGTGGTCGGTGGGCATCCCCATAGTCCCACATAAACATCAACAGTAAGAAGAATAATGCGTATGATCATTAAATGGATCATAAATTGGAGTGAAAGGTTTTATTCCCGAACAAGAAACCAGAGTAGAAGATAGCTAAAGTGATATTCGATGCGAAGAGGGGGGGGGGAATTGCATGAGAAACATTTCAGTCAATAGGCATGTTCACTGAGACAGACCGAAAGGCCAGAAGAATTATATGATTATATTTTGTAAAATGAGCGAAGTTGTAATTACGAGTCGATGTACTGTACTCAGCATGGGAAACCAAATTACCTCTGCGTATTACAAACTGCCTCATCGTTTCTGTCAATGTCCGCCTGCTGTTACCATTACGAACTAAGCATGTATATGAGTTTATCTTATTAGCTCAAAGCTAATTAATCTGCTACATTGATTGTCGGAATTTCACTGCTACCCCCACAGATGTTACCAAGAGCATTGCTGTCCCTCCACGGGCACCACAGAATTTCGCTGTTGTCTCATCACTGATGCAATGGAATTTTACTGCTGCCTCACCACTGATGCAATGAAATTTTACTATTTCAGTACAGTTGCAGAGGAATACTATAGCCATCTCATCTCTGATGCAGTCGAATTTCACAACTTTCTCATGACTGATGCAATGGAATTTTAATGCTGCCTCCCCACAGGTTCACTGGCATTTCACTGCTGTCTCATCATTGATGCAATGGAATTTCACTGCTGTCTCATCACTGATGCAATGTGATTTTGCTGCCGTCTTACCAGTGATGCAAAGGCGTACTCGTATTACTGCTGTGTCCCCTGATGCGATGGAGTTTCACTGATGTCTCACACCTGATGCAATGGAATTCTCCAGCTGTCTCGTCACTAATGCAATGGGATTTTACTGTCGTCTCACCATAGATGAAATGAATCGTATTTACTGTCTCACCACTGATGATGGGTTTTTATTGCTATCTCACCACTAACGCAATGGAATTTTATTGTTCTTTCCTTGCTGCCACCATGGAAATTCACTGTCATCTCACAGGCCCCATCATTATTCCAACGTTGCTACCGTGAAATGTCACTGCAATCGCGTCATTGCCATCACTGAATTTCACTGCTCTACCGCCACAGTCACCATTTTTAAAAAAATAACAGAAGAGAGGAAGGAAAAACAAATGAATAAAAAAAAATAATCCGTACACCAGTTTACTGGTGTCCTCTGTTCATAAAATATCTGTAACAGTTAGACTTGATCACCTGTGGGTTAAAATTTGGAGGGAAACAACTCTAGGGAAGCGAGTTCCAGAGAGATGCAGTTCGGGGAATGAAAGAATTCTGATAGGTAGAAGTTCTGCAATATGGCTGAGTGACATTCCAGTCATGAGCGCTACCAGATGCCCAAGTAGCACGAGGGAAGTCATGGAGAGGTGGCACCATGGAAGCAACTTCGTCTGAGCATTTGCCATAAAAATATCTGTAAAATAGTGCAAGGGAGGCAACATTCCTTCTTACTTGCAGGGGAGGTAGTTTATTTGTAATGGCAGGGTTGTTAATGATTCTTACAGCTTTGTTCTGAATTTTGTCTAGTTGTTTTAATGCAACCTCTCCACAACCATTCCACAAGGGTGAGCAATATTCAAGCTGAGAGCGCACATGACTCTTATAATTTATAGCTAACTGCTCATCAGTGAAGAAGTTACGGACTCTGTACAATAATCCAAGTTTCTCTGAGGTGGGTTTAGCAAGTGATCTGACATGAGAGGTCCAGCTGAGGGCATTGTTAAGGAACCGCCAAGAATTTCAATACCTTTGGAGATGGGAATATTAGTAGCACTGAAAGTAATGTACAAATCTGGCAATATCTGTATATAATTAGTTTTACTAGCATTAAAAGAGACAAGGTTGTTTTGTCCCCATTCACTGATCGTAGATAGATCTTGATTTATGGAGATGGCTGTACTGAGTTGAGAGGTAGAGATATTGGACTTTGTAAATGGGTGTCTGAGTGTAAATGAACTATGTAGTGTTGAGTCATCTGCATATGAGTGTATGGGATTGTGGGTGACAGATAAGAGATCATTAATATGAACCAGGAATAGGGTTGGCACCAGAACTGATCCCTGCGGCATGCCGGCATTAATTGAGTGGAAATTGTACTATACATCATCTACTTTTATTCTTATTTTGCTGTCACTAAGATATGAAGAAATCAATGGAACAAAAGACATTAGTCCATAGCAAGGGAGTTTGGACAGCAGGGAATGGTACCATACTCTGTCGAAAGCTTTAGAAATATCAAGAGCTACTGTATGAGTTTCTCCATGTAAATCAATTGATTGATGGATGGTATGAGTCAGGAGATTGAGTATGTCAATGGTGAATCTTTCGTGGCGAAAACCATATTGTCTATCACTAATTAAGTTGTTGGATTCAAGATGTTTAACAATGTGCTTATTAATTAAAGTTTCAAATACATTACCAAGAGAAGATGTGACAGCTATTGGTCTGTAATCAGAAGGGTCAGACGAACTTCCTTTCTTCGGAATTGGGTGAATATTGGCTTCTTTCCATGAATTTGGGAATAAAGAAGTACGTATGCATAGTCTGAATAATTTAGCTAGAACAGAGGCAAGTTCAGGGAAACAGTTTTTCAAAACAGTTGGCGGAATTCAATCTGGGCTTGGAGTTTTGTTGGTGGGTGAATTGTCTAGGATGGATTTTACGTATCTTGTCTGTATTTTAAGTGGGTTAATTTTGGAAGAGTCAAGTTCTAGTACTGGGACATTCTGGCTGGTATCGTCCATGGTAGAGTTTCTGGCAAATGTACTGGCAAAGACATCTGATTTCCCACGCGGGTCATTTGTAATGTTGCCACCTGAAGATTTTAGTGGGAGAATGGAAGATGACTTGTTAAAGTTATTATTGAAAGAATTAAGAGTTGACCAGAATATTTTATTGTCATTAGGGTTGTTAAGTAGTTTTGATGCTTGCTTTTCAAGAAAGTTTGATTTCGATAGATTTAATATAGCTTTTGCATGATTTCTAGCAATTTTAAATTGGGAGAGAGATTCAGATGTTTTTTATTTTAAGTAAGAGTTATATGCTAATGACTTTTGGGCTGTTGCTCTGGCACAGTTGCCATCAAACCATTTTGGAGAGTTCGATCTTTTAGCGAACTGTTGACTTGGCATAAATCCATATCAGCTAGTATTTAGTCGCAAATGTGGGACTAGATATAATTGGGATCACTAGAGAAGAAAGACTGCCATGGAATATCAGCAAGATAATTTCTAAATCCATCCCAGTTTGCCCTATCAAAGTGCCATCGAGTCATCCTGACAGGTTCAGAACGGGGAGGTGTGGGAGAGTTAACTGATGAGGCTTTGATGAGATTGTGGTCAGGAGATCCAAGTGGTGATAGTACCTCTGTCCTGTATTGATCTGGATTATTTGTTAAGATTAAATCCAAGAGATGTGCATTATGGTCAGGATTATCAGGTATTCTGGTTGGTTGCTTTACCAGCTGGGTGAGATTAAACGATTTTGCAAACAGCTCGCACTCTAGACCAATGTCCTCAGTCCTGGCAGAATGCAATAACCATTCAACATTATGTATGTTAAAATCACCCAAAATGGTAATTTCGGTGCAAGGGGTTAAGGTTACTCAACTGAGTGGATGTGGAATCAAATCCACTGGGTTCCGAAGAAGCATTGGGGGAGAGATAAAGTACACAGATATATTTGGTAATATTTTGACAATTAGTTTATATAATGAGTAATCAAAACAGGATGAAGTGAAGTTTAAAAAAGTGTCAACTGCATATTGAGATTTGATATAACAACAGATGCCGCCCTTGTTGCAGAAGTTTGTGAGGAGATGGTAACCGGGAAAACAGAACGGGGATATATCAGTAGAGGGTGAGATTTGTGGTTCTGTGAGGAAAAGGGCCAGAGGGGACATGGCTTGAAGGAAAAATTAACTGAGATTAAATTTGTGCTAAGGCCGCATATGTTGGTGAAGAATAAGGCCGCACTTTCACTTCTCCACTGACGAGCATCATTGGAAATTGAAAGAGTCGCTGCTGGCACAGTCGCTTGATGGCGACCGGGAGGACCCTGTGCCACCAGCCCTACCCTGCCGGTGGTGGCAATCCGAGGTACCACCTCATCTGATAGTAATAATGCAATGGCCATTGCTAAAGAGAGTGAATAGAAGGTGTGGTATGTTATGTGCGTGTAGTGTGGTGTAGACAGTTAAAGGTAGAGGTATTATGAGAGAATGCTGGCCTACATTCTGTGTAAATGAATGCACTGAAAATGTTCAGCAAAGGGAGATGGTCAGGATCAAGTCCTTCGGGCTGGTGAAATGGGAGCTCCAGCTGTCCGTATCACCAGCTTGCCATCAACCTCGGGAGTACTGCCCTGTTCGACTGGTGCTAAAGTCTACTCCTCATACATTCACTGCTATACCATCACTGCCACCATAGAATTTCACGGGTATACCACTTCTGCCAAAATGTAATTTCATCCCTGCCCACCGTTATCATCAGGGATGTTTACTGACTGCCTTGTTAGTCTGAATATCACATGTCTCTCCTCACCACCTCCATGGCTGTCAACCTCTTGATGGCAGTGACGTTCATTATTTTAATCGTGCTAATTCCAAACTATTTCTTATGTAAGGAAGGATTTTCAAACAGGAAAGGACAATTAATAACAGTTATTAAACTTGATATAAATCGAGATCCTTCATCAGTTGAAGAAAACTATCAAGAGTTGATAAGATGGAACTAAAATAAGATGTCGTCGTACTGAAAGAATTTTCATGCATTAGATATACGTGTATCAAAGTCTGCTGCATGGTTCCTATAAGTTGGTCAGTTGCCTGACAAAACTATTCTACTGTCATTTCGATTATATAATATTATGGCTGCTTGGTTGTGAATAAAGGATCTTTTGGAAAGATTTACTACTGCTTTTGCGTGGTTTATTTAAAGAGGTTGAGAAGTTCAGTAGCTCTTGATTTCAATTAACAAAATTACTAAAGACTTTTGTGTGAATGTTATGACACAACTTGCAGTCGAACTATTTGAGGAAGCCTGACTTCCTAGTACACTGTTGACAGGGTATGAAAAACTCCATATCAATAGGTATTAAGTCATTAATGTGGGGCTGGGTAGAACTGATATCAGCGAAAAAAAGTCTGTAATGGAATATTACACAAAATTTCTAAATCCATCCCAGTCTACCCTACCTAAAGGCCATCTGGTCACCGTGACTGGTTCAGAAGGGGGAGCTTTCTGGCAAATGACGAATGAAGCTTTGATAAAATTGTAAGAGAAGCCTGGTGGTGACAGTCTTATAGTGGTCACGTTTATTTGTCAGGAAGAGATCTAGGAGATAGGGTGTATGACCAGGCCTGTCTGGCATTCATTCCTTTTTTTTTTTTTTTTTTTTTTTTACGAATTGCATAGGATTAAATGGTTCTGCAAATAGCTCGCATTCAAGACTAGTATTCTTGGTCTGTAGGTTGAATGCAATAAACATTCTACATTATGTACGTCAAAATCACCTTGCACGGTAATTCCAGTACTAACAGTGAGGGTAAAGTTGGTCGATTGTGAGGCTATAGACTTGTGGAGAAATATATCTCTGCAGGTATATTTGGTTACCTAATTATGGTAATCTAGTTTGTACAATGAATAACTGAAATCTGTTCAAGTGACAGTGATGATACTGCCTATTGTATTTTCTGATTTAACCCACCGTGTGCTGGCTATTTTTAGCCCTATGGGTCACCCCAGTGCTGGCCATTTTTTAACCTTTTTTTTTTCTTACTTAAATGATAGATTTTGAGTTGGAAACAACGAATTTCGCCATTAAAATGCTCACTGAGGCTTGGAAATTAGTTTCATTGAGTCCTACATACTCATGTACAGGTATAGCCGCTCTCTCACACTCACCACATACGTGAGGGAAAGCCGTTTTCTCTGTAAGGTATACTCAGGTATTTATACTGGGAAGGTATAGCAATGTTCAGTACACTTTTCTGATTACTTATTACTTCAGCATCTATCACAATTTCCGTGTCTTTCTCACTGTGAATGCATTATCTTACACTTACTTGAAGGTAGGTACAACCTGACTTCATTATGTACAGCCCTGGTACTTACAAGAAGGTATTTACAACTTGACGTCACTATATAGTCCTTACACTTACAAGAAAATATTTACAACTTACACTTACATGAAAATATTTACAAAATGCCTTCACTATGTACAGCACTGGGTGAGACACACAGGCAGAGTGAGGCAGAGCGAGCGCGAAGGGGGGGGCGAGTGAGTGTATGGCCTGGGGATGGTAGAGGAACAGTTACCTTACATGCCTGCCAATTTTTACCTGCGAATCTTGAAAAATGCGGTCACAATGAAGTTTTTTATTTTAAACCGTTTTAACATGGTACTGGCACTGGCTGCAGAATTATGTCAGACTGTTTTAACCCCTTAACCATGGGGCGTCACTTTCGTGACGCTTGGGAGCAAGGGATCATACCGCGGGGCGTCACTTTTGTGATTCTGTGTTATTTTGAATTCGCCCAGGCTTTCAAGTGGTGGCTTGTATCATCTATCAGTTCTGCCAATGTCCAACACTAGTCAGCACTCCTAATCTCATCTGTACTCCCATCCATTGTTGACAATTTAGCCATTTCTCCCCGTTCTTGACTCCCCTCCCTACCTCCCCTCCATTACCCTCTCCTCTCGCCTACCTGGCCGTGCTACACTAAGTAAATCTTCCCTGGAATTTTTCACTGATTTCATCCATTGAAATAAGCCCTATGCCCTATTCTTATGCCAAATAATATATACAAGAAAGAAATAAGGTAAGTGAGAGTGCCATACACCTAGAATTGGCTAATTATCACCTGACAACACCTCACATGCACTCGTTAGCTAATTTTCGCTGTTTTTTTCCCATGAAATATGCCGTATAATCTATTTTCATAATAAAATTATATATAAGAAAGGAAGGGAGAAGCCTAATTGATATATACATTCACCTGGAACTACCTAATTATTGCAGGCCACCACACTGTATTCTACATTAAGTAAATCTTCCCTGGAATTTTCCACTGATTTCATCCATTGAAATAAGCCCTATGCCCTATTCTTATACCAAATAATATATACGAAAAAGAAATAAGGTAAGTGATAGTGCCATATACCTGGATTTGGCTAATTATCACCTGACAACACCTCATGTGCACTCGTTCGGTAATTTTCGCTGTTTATTTCCCCTTGAAATATGCTGTATATTCTATTCTTGTAATAAATATACATATAAGGAGGGAAGGGAGAAGCTTACATTCACCTGGAACTACCTAATTTATTATGTATTGTCTTGGTTTCCTGCCAATCATTTCATTGCTATATATTAGCAGGTCTCACAAGGCTGAAGTTGACAGTATTGCACTCACCCTAGCCAGGCGGCAGGAGGCCACCACTATCAGTTTACTGTTGTCTTTCAAGGTGACAGTACGTCGGATTCGCGCCTGTCAAATTCCGCTGCTATTTAGCCCCATGCAAAGGGCCCTGTGAACTCTACCCCCTACTAAACCTCGTGTGGAAAGAGGTAAAGGGCTGACAAATGATAGAGAGTGACTACAATCTTTCTGGTGAGTAAAACAGTGCAAGTGGAAATGTAAATAATGTGTAAATAATGTGTTAACAGCAAGTGAAAGCAATGAATGTAAAAATAAGTGAACAGTGGAAAATAGTTTCATAAGGTACTGCAAGTGACAGTGCCTAACACAGTGTAAATAAAATAGAAATGTAAATAATGTAAATAAAATAGAGAATGTAAATAGAAATGTAAAGGAGTAGTACGAGTATTATAAGAATACGAGTATATACTGTATACTAGGAGTAATGAATGTTTCACTCTAGCATGTATGAATACTATTAGTTATGAGAGTGAAGGTGAAAGTGACATTCACTCTCAACGCTAGTATACAGGACGAGAAAGTGAATGCTACGTATTTTACTGAAAGAAATTGAATGCCTACAGTGACAATAAACTACTATTACTGAAGGAAACTTATTGATAAAGACTGTAGATATATATAAGTGTTATATAGTAATAGAAATATAAAGTGTGAGAAGTTTTATGAATAATAAATGACAGAACACCAGCGGTGAACGATTGGAAGTGGGAAGGTCATACGCCCTCGTAATTTTCATTGCTTTCACAGTGTTTTTTTTTTTTGAGTATGGACTCCAAACTATTTGAGAATCATCGAATAGTGTTTCTAGTGATAATATCAGGCTGTGGTAATCATATTACGGGTTGTCGGGAAGTGTAAAGTGGAGACTTCGTTACCCAACTTCAGAGGTCTCTACAAGTCCTACGGTATTGACGACGGCTCAACAAACATCCCTGGAGAAAGCTGAAGGTATGTGCCATATGCCTATGTAATTTTAATATTCTAGGACTAATAACTGATTTTTGGCAAATATTTTTAGAGAGTCTGTCAGAGCGCGAATATGCCTGAAGGAGCAGCAAGTCAAAGCAAAACAAGCCCGCAGTTTAAGGGTTAAAACGGCACTGGCACGCAGCGGGTTAATATAGCAACAAGTGTTGCCATTGATACGAATGTTAGTGAGACGTTAATTGGGAAAACTGTGTCAGGATAAGTATTGGGAGAAATCTGGGTTTCAGTGAGGAATCAGGCTAGACTCTAGAAGGACATAGATTCACCGATGAATCGGGCAGAAGCTTGAACTTCCCCTTAGTCGATTTCATACTACCTCATTATTCATTTACCAATCATTATGGAGAAAATCAAGTACAGTAAAAGTTGTGGGTAAATGTTAACAATGGAGTACAATCATTTGACGCAACATATGATAATAACACAGCCTAGAACAGCTTTGCAGAGACTTCTCTTGTTTCTAGAGGAAGTGTAGCTGTATAAGGCACTGCATGACAGACAGGAATAAAACATTCATTTACAATGACTCTATTGTAGTTCCCTTTTCCTTTTTATCTTCAAACTGTAAGGATGAAGCAATGGCACTTGATGATAATCACTGACAATAACGTTCACTGCTTTGTAATTTGTGGTTTTGACATGAAATCCAGTCACTTTATTGAAGCCTTCATGTCTTTTTTTTTTTTCTTGCTTGTTTACCCTCATTAATAATTCCGTTATTCCACTGATTTTCTGCCCTCATCCAATACGATAACTTATTTCTCATTGTATTCTTACTATATTTTCATTTTTTTTTTATCTTATTATAGACATTACGTAGTGAAAGAGTTAATGATGGTTTCCTCTGACAATTCAGGTTAGAAAAAGTTCATCTAAGCTGGTTAAAACCCTTTTGAGGTATCAAAAATAAATATAAGTACGTCATCATGGTTTAATGCGATCTGATATTTTATACGGCCATACCATGCCCACAGGGAAATCAGCCTCTTAATCATTTACACCAAGTGAATGTGTCAATTTTTTTTTTTATAATAACAGAACAGAGGGAGGAAAAACAAATGAATAAAAAAAAAAAATATCCATCCACCAGAATACTGGTGTCCTCTGTTCATAAAATATCTGTAATGGTTAGATTTGAACAGCTGTAGCCTGAAGTTTGGAGGGAAACAACGCTGGAGAAGTGAGTTCCAAAGAGATGCAGTACGAGGAATGAAAGAATTCTGATAGGCAGAAGTTCTGCAATATGGCTGAGTGACATTCCAGTCATGAGCGCGACCAGATGCCTGTGTAGCACGAGGGAAGGCCTGGAGAGGTGGCACCATGGACGCAACTTCGTCTGAGCATTTGCCATAAAAACATCTGTAAAATAATGCAAGGGAAGCAACATTCCTTCTTACTTGTAAGGGAGGCAATTTATTTATAACGGCAGGGTTGTTAATAATTCAAACAGTCTTGTTCTGAATTTTGTCTACTTGTTTTAATGCAGCCTCTCCACATTCATTCCACAAGGGTGAACAATATTCAAGCTGAGAGTGCACATGACTCTTATAAATTAAAGCCAACTGTTCGTCAGTGAAGAAGTTACAGACTCTGAACATTAATCCAAGTTTCCTTGAGGCGGTCTTAGCAAGTGATCTAACATCAGAGGTCCAGCTGAGGGCACTGTTAAGTGAGATGCCGAGAATTTCAGTACGTTTGGAGATGGGAATATTAGTAATACTGAAGGTAATGTACGAATCTGGCAGTATCTATATATTAGTAAATTGTATATGTTTAGTTTTACTAGCATTAAATGAGACAAGGTTGTTTTGTCCCCATTCACTGATCGTAGATAGATCTTGATTTATGGAGATGGCTGTACTGAGTTGAGAGGTAGAGATATTAGTCTTGGTAAATGGGTGTCTGAGTGTGAATGACCTGTGTAGTGTTGAGTCATCCACATATGAGTGGATTGGATTGTGGGTGACAAATAAGAGATCATTAATATGAATGAGGAACAGGGTTGGTGCCAGAACTGATCCCTGCGGCATGCCGGCATTAATTGAGTGGAAATTGGAATATACATAATCTACTTTTATTCTTATTTTCCTGTCTCTGAGATGTGAGGAGATCAAAGGAACAAAAGACTTTAGTCCATAGTAAGGGAGTTTGGACATCAAGGAACGATACCATACTCTATCGAAAGCTTTAGAAATATCAAGGGCTACTGCATCAGTTTCTCCATGTAGATCAATTGATTGATGGATGGTATGAGTTAGGAGACTGAATATGTCAATGGTGGATCTTTCGTGGTGAAAACCAAATTATCTATCACTAATTAAGTTGTTGGATTCAAGATGTTTAACAGTGTGCTTATTAATTAAAGTTTCAAATACCTTACCAAGAGAAAATGTGACTGCTATATGGTCTATAATCAGAGGGGTCAGACGAACTTCCTTTCTTCAGAACTGGGTGGATATTGGCTTCTTTCCATGAATTTGGGAATAAAGAAGTACGTATGCATAGTCTGAATAATTTAGCTAGAACAGAGGCAAGTTCAGGGGAACACTTTTTCAAAAAAATTGGTGGAATTCCATCTTGTCTGTATTTTAAGTGGAATAATTTCGGGAGAGTCAAGTTCTAGTGCTGGGATGTTCTCACTGGCATCGTCCATGGTAGAATTTCTGGCAAATGTGCTGGCAAAAATATCAGCTTTCGCACGTGGATCATTTATAGTGTTGCCATCTGAAGATTTTAGTGGGGGAATGGATTATGACTTGTTAAAGTTATTATTGAAAGAGTTAAGAGTTGACCAGAATATTTTATTGTCATTAGGGTTGTTAAGTAGTTTTGATGCTTGCTTTTGAAGAAAGTTTGATTTGGCTATTTTTATTACAGCTTTTGCATGATTTCTAGCGATTTTTAATTGAGAGAGTGATTCAGATGTTTTTGATTTTAAGTAAGAATTATATGCTAATGACTTTTGGGTTGTTGTTCTGGCACAGTTGCCACCAAACCATTTTGGAGAGTTCGATCTTTTAGTGAACTGTTGACTTGGTATGAATAAATCTATACCAGCTAGTATTAAGTCGCAAATGTGGGACTGGGTATAATTGGGATCACTAGAGAAGAAAGACTGCCATGGAATATCAGCAAGATAATTTCTAAATCCATCCCAGTTTGCCCTATCAAAGTGCCATCAAGTCACCCTGACAGATTCAGAACGCGGAGGTGTGGGGGTTAACTAATGAGGCTTTGATGAGATTGTGGTCAGAGGATCCAAGTGGTGACAGTACCTCTCTCCTGTATTGATCTGGATTATTTTTCAAGAAAAAATCCAAGAGATGTGCATTATGGTCAGGATTATCAGGTATTCTGGTTGATTGCTTTACCAGCTGGGTGAGATTTAACGATTCTGGAAGCAGCTCGCATTCTAGACCAGCGTCATCAGTTCTGACAGAATGCAATAACCATTCAACATTATGTATGATAAAATCATCCAAAATGGTAATTTCTGTGCTATGGGCAAGGTTTTGGCTACTCAACTCTGTGGATATGGAATCAAATACACTGGTTTCCGTGGAAGCACTGGGGGAGCGATAGACTACACAGATATATTTGGTTATATTTTAACAAATTTAGTTTATATAATTAGTAATCAAAACAGGATGAAGTGAAGTTTATAATTGTGTCAACTGCATATTGAGATTTGATATAACAACAGGTGTCGCCCTTGTTGCGGAAGTTTGTGAGATGGTAACCGGGAAAACAAAATGGGGATATATCAGTAGAGGGTGAGATTTGTGGTTCTGTGAGGAAAATGGGCAGAGGGGATATGGCTTGAAGGAAAAAATTAACTGAGATTAAATTTGTGCTAAGGCCGCGTATGTTGGTGAAGAAAAAGGCCGCACTTTCACTTCTCCACTGACGAGCATCGTTGGAAATTGCAGGAGTCGCTGCCGGCACAGTCGCTTGATGGCGACCGGGAGGACCCTGTGCCGCCAGCCCTACCCTGCCGGTGGTGGAAACCCGAGGTACCACCTCATCTGACAGTACCATTGCAACGGCCATTGCTAAAGAGAGTGAATAGAAGGTGTGATATGTTATGTGCGTGTAGTGTGGTGTAGACAGTTGAAGGTAGAGGTATTATGAGAGCGTGTTGTCCTACTCTCTGTGTAAATGAATGCGCAGAAAATGTTCAGCAAAGGGAGATGGTCAGGATTAAGTCCTGAGGGCTGGTGAAACAGGAGCTCCAGCTCTCTCTATCACCAGCTTGCTATCCACTTCGGAAGTACTGCCCTGTTCGACTGGTGCTACAGTAGGCATTCGTTTTATAGAGGGAATTACTTGAGACAGTTTCAACCCACTTCATATCGAGAGCTTGTTCTTAAGTTATATGAATCTTCTAGCAGTAATGAAAGATAAGTAAACAGAGAAACAGACAGATAAACAGATAATGACAGACAGATAGACAGAGAGAACTGTCTCAGTGAAGATGTTAATCAGAAAATCTTTAAGTTTGTCTCAGCTTCTTTTGCATTTTGATTTTGAATCTTGTGGATTCAATGAAGGCATTTTTATTCAGGTACCCTCTGGGATTTATCTTTATGAGAGAGAGAGAGAGAGAGCGAGAGAGAGAGAGAAATTAGTAGGTGTGCCTCTCATCTTTGTGTGAAACAGGAGGTGGAGCTGAAAGGAGTGACGTTATGAGGTTTGGCCCTTCCCATTCGTTCATCATAGAGTGGGAGGAAACAAGAGATTAAATAAGCACCGTGACATACCATTGTTTGGTTAGGATAGTGGGTGGAGCTAATGGGAGTAACGTCACAAGTTTCGGTACCTTCCATTGGCAGTGATCTTTGTGAGTGTGAGATGAGGGAGACTGTGAGGGAAGGAGTGAGATAGGACAAGGTGAGAGAGGCAAAGGGGGAAATGAGGTGAAGAACACAGGATGAGAAAATAATGGGTTAATGATAAGAAGATTGTCGTATCAATTATAATTCAGATCCTGAGACTGAGATGGGCTTATGTACTTCCCATTGCATAAGTATTCAATGAGAAAAGAGTGGGCAGGAAAATTACACTTGAGTTTGTAATGATTTGTCCACCATGAAATTTACTTCCCTACAGTCACTGAAAACCAGCTCAACTCTAGCGTTACTCTGTCAAATACTCGAACATTACACTGGGTGAGTGACTGGATGGGTGACCACTATACGCGGTATCTTTTTACCATTACCGAAAACCAACCTAACCGTAGTGCTTCTTTCACACAAGCGATAGAGCTACGGTTTATTATTTTTCAGTGATATAATAAGTGAAAGGGGGTATTTTTTGCACGAGTTCTGGAATCGGTTAGTTCTTTTAAGGGGAGTTAGTCCCGTTAAAGGGTATATCCAAAGAGAATGTAGCCAGAGCCAGGCAACAAAGAAGTATATCAAAATGAGCATCAGAGAGAGAGAGAGAGAGAGAGAGAGGTATGGTGTGGCAAGAAGTGTGGTGATGCATTATACAAATCTCCATGGCTCTGTTCAGTCACATTACATTTGCACAACGGTCTTTTTACTGCAACCTCTCTCTCTCTCTCTCTCTCTCTCTCTCTCTCTCTAAGCACATACATAACTGCATATATATAAACAAAGGCATACATTGTGTTGTACAAACATATGCTTCACTTAGGATCCCATACTGCTAAAAACAATTACCGTACACACAAAGCCAAGGACCCTATGAATATGATACCATGCACAGATCTCACATAGTCGCAACCACAGTCATTTGCACAAAACTAATTGCATTGCCTCAAAAACCCCCGAGGCTTGTAGTGCTAGCATTATTAAATCAAACTCTAAAGAATTTTCTTGCTACATCGCAAACAAAAAAGGTAAAAACGCCAATAATTGGACACCTAATCAAAGATAATGAAGAGCCTTCCTATTGCGAAACTATGATGACGAGATTTCTTTATACCTTCTTTGCGTCAGTTTCTGCCATATGAAGTAAAAATAGGATTCCTGCAGTTTCTCCAATTCCTATAGAAGGTAAAATAATCAATGATACTACATTTAGTGACAGAGATGTAAGACTTGCAATCACTAAACTTAAGGCGAATACAACACCAGTGCCAGACAAAATATCTGCTCACATATTAAAAGTACTTTAAAATTTGTCACTAAAGAGCTGTACGTGACACATGAATGGAAACTTGCAAACATAATCCTGATATCTAAAAAAAGGCAACAAAGCACAACCAGAAAACTACCACCAAGTTAAATGAAAATCAGTGAGAGTTTGTAAGTTTCTAGAAACCATTATCAGAGATAAGTTTATAATACACTTTGAACCAAATACTTAATCTAATCAGATTCATAAGATGGTCTTAGGACTAACTGCTCTTGCCTCATGAATTGCAGTTTTTCAACGACATATTGAACATGTACAGTGAGCAACAGTAGTCGTGTCGCGGTTTTGTCCGAAGATTAAATGTAACTCGTTGAACATTATGAACCGTCCGTATGACAGACGGCGGATTGTACCAGACGCTTAGCCCGTTGGCTTATGTTTTCACCAAATTTCATGACACGATTATTGTTGCTTACTGTACATGTACAGTCGTGAACACTAATAAAATCGGGGACAGGGAGAATGCCAATAGTCACCACTAGAGGACAGTTAATCACACACGTCCCAGCACTTTCTAGAGTTACAGCTGTGTTCCAACTCACCCGGGTCACGTGACCCACAGGCGACATGTCTCCCAGTGGCGTGGGCAACAGGGTCGTAGAAAATGACTGTCTAGCACGCTTTTTGCTTTTAACTGTGAAAAACTGGACTTCCTCATTAACTATGCCTCGCTGTGTTGCATGGGGATGCTTTACCCGACCTGGACAAGAGGAGGTGATGCACAGATTTTCCAGAAATCCTCAGAGAAGAAAGGAATGGGAAATAGAAATCCATTGGGAAAATTGGTGAGCAAAAGATGCCATTTGTGATCTGTAAGTTTTATTATGTATTTTATGAAAGATGTTACTTGTAATACTAATATTTTTTCCCTGAAACACTTTTTTATCATGCAAATATCCAGGATATCCCAGGCAATTCTGATACTTATGGTCATGTGCTGAAACAAAAAGTGTCATGCCACAACTGCCGACTCCACCATTGTGGCATGGGATATTACTGGTAAGCTTAATGATTCAATAACAGCAACTTTATAATTCAGCTATAATTCACATAATTTTTTTGGAAACTGTCATGAACTTGTTGTTTTCCCAGTAATAGTATTCAAAAATCACACAAACGTGGTATTCCACAAACTATTTTTTAGTTGTAAGAATCTTAATGAAGATTTCTTAACCTCCGCTGTGCTAATTATTATCAACCCGATTACCTTCCCTGAGTCATTGTTTTCGGACCTTTTTTTTTTTTTTAATATTAAGTTGATTTTTTGTTATCAGATCAAGTGTTTCAGGGCTCAGACTCTTCACCACCTTCGTCTTTTTGTAATTTACGCCTCTTGGGTGGGTGTGCGGGCGGTGATGTCGCCAGCACCGTGGGAGGTAGACGGGCCTGAATCTGCCATTGCTGGGCTACAAACGAGAACTGAATTACTGATATGCTGTATTTGGCAGCTGCGGTGTGGTGGTAGGTGGGAGCACACACCGTCCACTCACCAGACGTAGTGCTGCTTAGGGTGTCTGCCCTTTCCTCTCTTCCATCCTTCTTCTTGTGTCTTTCTTTCCTTCATTCTTTCCTTTTCCTTCAGCCTACAGGTGACTGTACGTCTGTCTTTCTTTCCTTCATTCTTTCCTCTTCCCTCTGCCTATGGGTGACTCTACGCTGAGTGACAAGCCACATGGTTTCCTGTACGACCAGGAAACCATTTATTTCTCTGGGTGGTAACCATATAACCAGATCATGGCACCTGGTGTTTTAGTGGGCAATTAAGGCACTCCAATCAGATTAAGCCTGTGTAGGTTTATATCCAAGGGATGGTTAGGGTTTATTGCTCACACAATACCACTCAGGGATGAGTGAGGCTGGCCACTTTCATCTTCAATTTCAGGAACAACTTGCCTAGCCCCGGCCTCCTACGCTTCTCACGGGGCAATATAGGATTCGATGATGATGATAATGGCAACTGCAGCGTGGCAGGGCTTAGCAACAACTCTGATGGCATAGAGGGAGAGTCAACGTTCCCATGGAAACCACTTACGCTTCCTCATCCTTGAAATTCTGGCGCGAAGACCCATCGCCTCATATGAGGCGATCAGTGCGGACAGGGGTAGCCTGCATATTGCCTCATATGAGGCGATGATTGCGAGGGGGTTAAAAATACTGTAGAGTGAATGACTGAATATCATATTTCACTGATTTTGCAGGATATATCATAGGTTGCTCCATAAATCACTGTAGAAAAAAAAAAAAAATCCTTTTTTCACAGAAAATGAAATATAAAAAATAAAAATGTGAGGGGAAACCTAAATTTGAAAAGATCTCCACACCCATGCACTCGTCCTCTTATGTTTTTCTGCTATGCGGAAGGTAGTACAGCAAACACTGTTTGGTTATGCTTACCCTGTGTTATAAGGACATCACAATGGGGGTTAAATTGAGAAACGTAAGTGTACAGGACAATTTATTTCGATAGTGGCATTCTGTATATATCTTCATGTTATCAAGCACTGACTGTCATAAAGGATGTGGATAGCCATAAAAAGATGTATATCGTGCCGAAAAAATATAAAATTATCAAATTATTAAGTAATGAAAATGTATTCTTTCCTCTCAGTCTGTTTAATTGTGGCAGGCACTTCTACCCTTTAGAATCGACTGATTCCAACCGAATCTGCACAGAATGACAAGCCTATGACGATAGTTGTGTCCACAAGGTTTTGGTTGTTGTACAACAACTCGTTGCCTAGCAACGGCCGAAAAGCTGCTTTTTCGTACTTTTCACGTATTGAGCTGTGGAAGCATAACTAATGGGAGTATAAAACTCTGATTTCTTTTGGCGCAACCTTGTGGTCATTCCCTATCGAAAGTGTTCTATCCATTTTCCCTGCTCTCCTCTAGTTTTCAAGTGGCAACCCCGCAAAGATTGGCCTCAGCGTTCCTAGTTTATTATGGCAGGCACTTGTACCGTTCAGAATTAACCAGTTCCGACCAAACCTGGACACAATTACCAACCTATGACCTAGTTGTGTCTGCAAGGTTTTGGTTACTAGGCAACGAGTAGTTGCCTAGCAACGGCTCCCTTAGCCCCTCCATGGCCATGGGTCCAGAAACTGTCAGGACCCAGTGGCCGGCCTCGGCACCATTTTTTCAAATTTCGAAAATCGATCATTTTTCTTACCAAATTGAAGAGAAACGTCTGGTGCACCTAGCAATAAATTTATTAGCTTCTTAAACCCATCCTGTGCTCTGCAATGAAGCACAAAATATTTCGCAATATGTCTGCATACACACCGGTGATAAAAAAGCATGGGAGTGAAAGAGTATCGCACTAAGAAATAGCCACATTTTCACCTCCCAAAATATTTCAGTGGTTCTGAAATGGTTTGAAATGATTATATATGTTTAGTATGCACTAAATCGGTACATAATATGGCAGGTTTCACGAAAAAAAAAATTCTCACGTTTAGATTTTTTTTTTTTTTTAAGTGTCCGACTCTGGGCATAGGCTTCACAGCCTGCTCTCAAGGCCCAGCAGTCCTCCTACATACCATACACCTCTACATGTCACCACTTCGGCGCTAACACCCACCGTCCATATTGAATACATGCTAGGGCTGCCTCATACAGTACTGGTGTGATGGCATTAGCGGGGGTATTTTTACGACATGTCAGCGGGTCTTCTGGTAGATCAGTAAAGCCTGATTTAATGACATTCTAATCCTTAAACTGTCCCCAGCCGGGATTTGAACCTGGGTCCGTTAGGACTGCAGGCCACCTCTCTACCGACTGAGCCACCGCCTCCCCCAATGCGTTTAGGCAAGTATCGAGTTATTTCTGTTGTCTGGGTGGTTTAGTTTGTGTCCAAAGAGAGGCGAGAGATGGCATTTTTAGACTCTAAACAGAGAAGGCTCCTTCTTTATGTGTACATGCTGAACAGCAGCGGCAAAAATTCGATAGGCCCACTTAGAGGTGGCCATCGTCACCTACCGGCTAGTTTTGCTGTATAATTAGTCCATTAACACTATTCTATATTGGATAGGATATAACTGAATCTTGATGGCAATCCAGCCATAACATAACTACAATAAAACGTGTATGCAAAAGAGAGGAGATTCCACATACTGTGCAAGGTCCGCACAACCACCTCTCACTCTTATCCTTCATCGTCTCCATCGCCTCTCCCCTCTCCCTCCCTCCTTTCCCACACCCCGACTAAGCCTTGCTGGCTTCATTTGCCGGTCTCATCTCTTCCCAAAATATTGCATCACATGCTTTAAGTACCTCCAAGTTTCCATTTCAGCCTTACCTAGGGAAGCAACAGCGTTGGATGCAATCAATCACTGACAATTTCACTGAAATATACCCTTTCCTGTATGTTTTCCATAACCTTAGATTTAAGAGTGGAGATATTTTTTATGTGTCCAACTTTGGGCATAGACCTACCAGCCAATTACTTAGCACCCGACAGTCTTACGTGTCAAACATCCATCACGCCTTATGACAAGATTTTAATATTCTTAGTTTTGATACCATTTATAAGTTAAATGGTATATCAACTAAAATTTTTATGAACAAAGGACAGAACTAGTTAGAATCAGTGAATGGAAATGAAATGGATCTGGACAACCTGTGGAATGCATATAGGGATTACTTAGTTAGGAATGCTAAAGCGGTGTGTGGTGTGGCAAGGGTAAGAACAAAGAAGAAAGGTACGGCAGGATGGGATACAGAGGTTAAGAGAGCAATGGAGGAAAAGAGGAAGAGGAGGCTAGAGTGGTTACAGGACAGGGGTTCAGTTGAATAAGAACTGAATGTACTGAGAGCAAGAAGCACGTAAAGAGACCAGTGAAGAGGAAAAAAGAAGGTAAATGATGATCTAGGAAGAAAAATGAATGCAAATTAATCTGAAAATAGGAAGTTATTCTGTAAAGAAGTGCGGAAACGTAGATGTGACAGAAGAAAGAAATGTGAAAGTGTGAAGGATGTAAGTGGTAGATATTAAGTTCATGGGGATGAAGTAAGGACCAGATGGAATGAATATTCTGAAGGTTTGATGAATGGGAATACAGACAGCTGAGCCGCTGTAAACATGACTGGTTTGTGGGGTGTGCAGAGAAGGAATTCAGTGCCAGGAAACGTGACACTCACGCAGGTGAAAAACGCTGTGAAGTTGTTGAAAAATGGGAAAGCAGCTGGGGTTGATGAGGTGTATGCAGAAATGATCAAGCGTAGTGGAGAGACCGGAAAGAAGTGTTTGTTGGAGATAATGCTGGAAGGCATGGATGAGTGAAACTGTGCCCGCAGAGTGGAAAAAGGCTCCCTGTGCTTGTACCCCTGTACAAAAACAAAGGTGAACGAGGTGAGTGCAAGATTATTATCGTAGCATAAGTTTATTGAGTATGGTAGGGAAGGTATATGGAAGAATTATTTATTATGGGGTAAGTAATAGAGATGTCAGAAGTACTAATGTGTGATGAACAGGGTGGCCTTAGGAGTGGCAGAGGATGTGTGGATCAAATATTTGCAGTAAAACAAATAGTGGAGAAGGCTTGTGAGAAAGGCTGTAAGGTGTTTAGGGCATTCATGGATCTGTAAAAAAACATATGAAAAAGCAGACAGAGAAGGATTATGGAAGGTTTTGCGCATGTACGGTGTAGATGGTATGCTGCTAGGTACCGTCAATAGTTTTTATGATGGTAGTGAAGCATCTGTAAGGGTTAATGGGCATCTGTGTGAATGGTTCCCAATCAGTGTGGGTGTGCGACAAGATCGTGTGATGTCTCCATGGTTGTTCAATATATATATATATATATATATATTGTCACGGGGTTTTTATAATATCACGGTAATTTTGAAATAAATGGTTAAATATTATTTAATTTGATAATAATATTCAATAATATTGAAGAGCAAAGACAATGATTGTCTTGCTACATCAAGCAACGATTACTTTACGCTGACTTGCTAAGATTCTCAAGAACGAGAATTTATAAACTTTCTCAACAGTACGCAGCAGAGACTAATTACTCACAATTGCTGAATTACTGTACTGTTAGCCTCTGGAGAAAGTTACATCACCCCTGACAATAAATAACTAATACTAATAATAATAACATCAGGTTCTTGCTGATGCTTAACTCCTATGGCACAACGGATTTTACGTTAATACAACAAGACTGGTCTAAGTACCAGTTATGAAAGCAAACGTTTATGCAAGCTAGGAGCTATATGGAAAATAAGCTTAATTATGGAAAAATGAAACAAGATTTTTACTTTACATTAAGCTCGAGAAAGGAACTGTTAAATTTATTAATTACAAAAAATAAATTTAACGTTACATTTCAAATCAAATCAATGAGACGCACTCGCTCACTCACTCACGCAATAGCTAAATACTTACGCCTAGGGAAAAACACCTTAATTAAACTCTTATAACTAGAAAATACACAAAAGAAATACTATAGTCGATGAATGCTGCGTATCACCAGATGGGTGAGAAGACTGGACTAACTGTGAAGTGGAGTTTGGGTACTAGCTGACCTCTCACACTGCGGCACAGGTCCTTCCTCCGTCACATCAATCAAAAGACTGACTAAGTCGTGGGAAAGCGGAGCACTCGGCCGCATTTTTTAACGGTCGAATGAGGAAGCAGAGGCGAACAATAAAAAAACAATAGTATCGCTCAGTACAGCACTTAGTGACGTGCATTAAATCGGTCACTCTTTGAAAACGGTGACGAATTATTTGAAAAGTATACTCCGATAATGGAGGGAGAAACGGTTAGCTGAGCGATACACAGTGAGTTTTCCACTAATAGTTCGTGGTTTCTCACAAAAAGGAAATGTCGCGAATTGATTCGTGACATTACGCCCCTTGAAAATTAAATCTTTCTTCCTTCAGAAGAAAGATTTCAATATACATACATATACATCCTAACTCAGTCACACAAGATTCACACTGTGGTGTGTGTGCTATCCTGCTACAGGAGTATGTCGCAGTCGCCAGTGAGCGAAAAAACCTCGTATTTACGTTAATAGAAACAAGCTTGAGGGAAAAACTCCGTGACGACTGTGAAAATCCTGTACTCAGGTCAACTGAGCGAAAGTTCGCTACATTTACATTAACAACTAATTGTTATGTAGTGTAGTGTATGTAATACACGGTGTAGGTGTGACAGTTGTAGTGTAACTGTACCTACGTGTAAAATGACACAGTAATACAATTTTATAGTAAAATAATGATGACGAGGCAGAAGAGAAGGGGCGGCAGCATGCAACAGGAACGGCCAGCTGATCTGCACGGCAATGCTGCACCCACCAGCTACACCTGCGAAAAGAATTAAGGTGGAGCATCAAAACTGTTATTTCTCTCTCTCTCTCTCTCTCTGCCTAGCAATCAGTACTTGTCATTATTAACCAGGAAACGTAATTCTTGAATTCACAAATTGCTTAGAACCCTTATAGCTTACTGGTTAACGCTTTCATTATTAACCAGGAAACGTGCCAGTTCTTGAATTCACAAATTGCTTAGAACGGGCAGTTTACTGGTTAACCTAACATTATTAACCAGGAAACGTGCCAGTTCTTGAATTCACAAATTGCTTAGAACGGGCAGTTTACTGGTTAACCTAACTCTACACTTACGAGTAATACAGGAAGCTGAAAATCGCTACGCAATCTCGGGCAGGTCACGTTTTAACACCCACCGTGGGTGTGAACACTCATGTGGGTAATGTGCATTCTCCGGGAATCCTCAGAGAGGCCCACAGCTCGAGACATTCCACAAGGTAATTCATACACAGCCTCGGACTGTCTCTGCAAGGTTCTCAAACTTCCCCCTTAACTTATGGTATACATGTATGTACAAGCCCTGGATATACTGTGTCCTGTAGGGCCAACGAGTGAGACGTCTGGTCTACACTTTTAACTGGGAACCAGGCTGGTCCCTTGGATTACTCAAATCGCTTAGGATGCCTATCTTACGGAACCCAGCATGCAACAATTGCCCATATTAGTCAGCAGTTAGCAGGCGAGACATCAGGTCTGCACCTACGTTATCACTTCCCTTGATGTATCTCACAACAAGGTTAAACTGCTGTAAATACAGTGTCCAGCGTGTCAATCTTGCATTAGCCGTCTTGGTCGTGCTAAGACTAGTGAGTGGCATATGATCAGTTTCCAGAGTAAATGGTGCCCCAAAAAGATAATAATAATATTTTTTAACACCATCAACCACAGCCAAGAGTTCCTTCTCAACAGTACTGTAATTCCTCTCGGCAGGTTTTAGCCTACGGCTGTGGTATGCCACTGGGAAGATTCCACCTTCCGATTCCTGCATCAATACGGCACCTACTCCATCTTGTGAAGCATCAGTGCGCAGTATGAAAGGTTTGCTGGAATCAGGCAACTGCAAGATAGGCTCCTTGCACAACATGTTCTTAAGAGCAATAAAGGATCTCTCTTGCGCTTCTCCCCACTCAATGGTGTTTGGAGCATATTTCCGTAGCACTTCATACAATGGTTGGGCAATGAGAGCAAAGTTGGGGATAAAACTCCTATAATATCCCACTAGGCCAAGAAATGCCCTAACCTGTTTCTTGGTCACAGGTCTCGGGGCTTCTCTAACTTTCCTGATCTTGTCACCCTGACACCTGCAGTGATTGTTGCCAACAATATGACCGAGGAACTCCACCTCACTGTGAGCAATCTTGCATTTGCTAGGCTTCACAGTCATGTTGAAACTCTGGAGTCTACTGAAGACAATTTCCAAGAGTCTGAGGTGCTCCTCCAATGTGGCGGAATGAACGAGGACATCGTCAACGAACATCTCTACTCCTACAATACCATGGAGCACTTGTCTCATGGCACGATTAAATACTGCTGGGGAATTGGTAAGTCCAAATGGGAGGACTTTATACTGGTACAACCCCTAGGAGTAGCAAAGGCAGTGAACTGACGACTCTCAGGATGAAGGGGAATCTGGAAGAATCCCTTTGCTAGGTCAAGCTTCGTGAAATATCGTGACCCTGCCAGCTTGGAGAAGATGGCAATATGGTCACCCATTGGCTCAGCATCCACTTTAGTGATTGCATTGAGCCTTCTATAGTCACCACATATCCTGACTCCACCATCTTTCTTGCGGACTACTACCATCGGACTACAGTAAGGAGATGAGGACTTTTCGATAATGCCTGCAGTCTCCATGTCAGCAATTTCCTTATCTACTGCACCCTGTAGTCGCATGGGAATCGGATATGGCTTAACCTTAATAGGAGCATTGCTGGTCAACTCAATTTTATGACACGCAACCTTTGCAAGTCTAGGTTGGTCTGAGAAGACATCAGCATACTGACAGAGCAGTGACCATAAGGCATTTTGGTCCCCTACTGCTAAGTCAGGGTTAAGTAAAACATCTCCGACAGTCTCTTCCTGATGGGACTGAGCGGTTAAGGGCTCGTCATCATGGTCATCAGCTGGGATCACCGCAGCTGCCACGGTTTCTTCCAGTGGCTGGTCACTATCATCAGCTACTAGTAGGCCAGTCTCCTCGGGGTCTGACTCATGATAAGCCTTCAACATGTTAATGTGGAACCTTTTACGAAGATTCCCCATCTGTATTATGTAGTTGAGGTCTGAAATGCGCTCTACTACATCAAATGGACCCTTCCACTGCGCCAACAACTTGTTCTGGGCAGTGGGGAGTAATACCAAGCATTTATCGCCTGGACTAAACTTCCGAAGCTTTGCCTTCTTATCGTAATAAGCCTTTTGAACTTCACGCGCCTTAATCAGTTCTTCCTTAGCTAACTCGCACGTCGACTGGAGGCGGTCAGCCAAATCAAGGACGTAGGTGTAGGTGGTCTTGACTTCAGGGTCGGGTTCTTCATTGTCCCATAACTCACGAAGGACTTGAAGTGGGCCTCGGACCGACCTCCCATACACCAGTTCAAAGGGTGAGAATTTCAATGAATGCTGTGGGGCTTCTCGATAAGCAAATAGAAGAGGAGCAATGAACCGCGGCCATTCCTTTGGCTGTTCGGCGGTCATGCGCCTCAACATCTTCTTGAGAGTTCCATTGAACCTCTCACACAACCCGTTACACATGGGATGATACGGCGTAGTTCGTAAGCCTCGGATGGACAGCAACCTGAACGTTTCGTTCATCATTGCCGAAGTGAACTGCGAACCCCGGTCGCTCAAGACCTCCTTAGGGATACCTACACGACAGAACACTTCAATTAATGCCTCAGCAACAGTGACGGCCTCTATATTCTTAAGGGCCACGGCTTCAGGCCACCGTGTGCTGAAATCAACTATAGTGAGGATATACTTTGATCCATCACTAGCCCTAGGAGAGATTGGCCCAACTATGTCAACTGCTACTCTCTCGAACGGTTCAGAGATTATGGGCATTGGCTTCAATGGCGCAGGACGGACACGTCCCCGGTCAGTGGTACGCTGACACACATCACAGGAACGTACAAGCCTCGTTATTTCCCGTCCCATTCCTGGCCAGAAAAAGTCAGCATGGATGCGGTCAGAGGTCTTCTTTTGACCCATGTGACCTCCCATCGCTGAACAGTGACCTAATTCAAACACTGCTCGGCGATACTTTGCAGGAACGACAAACTGCAGTCGAACCTCACCCTGGGGTGTCTGTGACTCACGGTACAGCCGTCCTCGCTTACGAAGGAACCTGGCTTGACCTCCCCGTGAATACTTGATCACTTTACCCTCCAGCTTCTTGCGCACTGAGGCAAGTGTCGAGTCAGTCTGTTGCTCTTGGACAACATCTTGACTACGAATCAGATCTTGCGGCGTTGCAACGGTCAACGGAGTGACGCGATTTGGAGCCTTGGCCATGGCTCGTGTTATCGCAGCTGCCGAAGTCTGAGTAGCAACATCTACGGCACAACTATTTTTGATGCCAGGTATGTTGCCTAAGATGAGGTCAAATAAAGGTTCTGGCATGACAACTGCAGCTGTCAAGCCAGTGAAAAATGGAGACGCCACCTGGATACGTGCCTCAGGGAACAATCTCACTGATCCATCAATAAGTCTAACTTGGATCTGTCGACCTGTATACTCATCAGGCCGAACTAAACTCTGCTTAACAGAGCAACCTGAGGAACCATTGTCCCTCAGGACATTTACAGAAACACCTCCCACAGACCCTGGCTGAACAAGAAAGGCAGTGTTGCTGGTGGAAGGGTCTGAGGAGGTAGCAGCCAGTCATTCATGAGACTGCGGAACAACCGATGCAGCAAACGTGGCGCCCTGGAAACTAGGTGTCTGAGGAGAGTTCATGGTCGGAGGGGACTTGTGAACTGTTGTGAAGTACCTGTACTGGTAGAGATGGCACCACCGGGTACTTGTGGAATGAAGGCTGCATTTGCCTCCTGCCTCCGATACACTAATTGACCTGACTGAGGGTTACGTGGCTTGTCCTTGTATTGCTGCTGCTGCTGCTTGGGGAACTGCTGCTGGTTGGGGTGCTTGTTGTACCGCTTCCAAGCAGGCTGCTGTGTATTTTGCCCCTGGTCCTTCTGTGGTTTGCTTGGACCTTGACCATTACTCTGAGAACGGCCTTGGTGCTGGGATTCAGTCTGAGACGGCTTCCCAGACTTGGCAGTATCTTTCCTGCTCCAGGTATTTTGCTTACGAGCTTGATACCCGTATGCAGTAAAGAATGCGTCAGCCTTCTCTACCATTTGGCTGGCATCTTTCACCTGGCAGATCTTAAGCTGTGCTATGAGCTCAGCAGGCCACGACCTCTCTAGCTGTGTACGCAGCATAAGGTCAATTATCCCCTCACGCGTGGAAGGAGTTTCGTCTTTCTCCATCCACTCACCTAGGTAAGCAGTGAGACGGTCGAGGAACTGAACAGCTGTCTCCTTGTCTTGGAGACGAGCTCGCATGAACTGAGCTTTGGCGTCGTCTACTGTGAGACCATACGCCTTAATGAGTGCAGCTTTCATCACTTCATACGTGAGATTGTCTCCACGAATTCTGTGGAGAATATCGAGGGCAGGGCCCTCAAACAGGCTAAGAAACTGAAGCCGCTTAGCTGCATCATCGAGCTGGTAAAGCTGAGCCATGTCTTCAAATCGAGCTATGTATGGCTCGATTCGCTCGCCATCTTTGTATGGGGGAAGCTTGATGTGTGGGGTCGCCATAACATGTGCAGGGAGAGCGCTCGTGGAGCTTGAACCAACTGCACCAGATGTGTCTGAAGCCAAGGAATCTCGCTTGAGCTTCAGCACTTCAAGTTCATGTTCTCGTTCTTTGTCTCGTTGTTCACGCTCGTATTCGCGCTCTTTCTCACGCTGCTCTTGTTCATATGCACGCTCTCTTTCACGCTGTTCGCGCTGTTCTCGCTCGTGTACTAGCTCGTGTTCGCGCTGTTGTCGCTCTTTTTCTAACTCGAGCTCGCGTTGTTTTTGTTCGTGTTCACGCTGTTTTTCGCGTTCCTCACGCTGTTCTCGCTCGTATTCGCGCTGAATCCTACGCTCTTCACGAGCATCTTTCTCACGTTCTTGCTCGTAATTGAACCGTGAGAGAACGTAACTCTGTATTTTCTCTGGGTCTGTGAGACCAATATCTTTAGCTTCCTGTACATAAGCACTGGCTGCCATGATGCTAGCTCAATTTACTAAGTAACTAGCGACTCAGTACTGATTGCTGCTTCGCAAACGAATGCTAATAACAAATAAAGAATACAGACACAAGCTAGTGGTGACCAGTCTTATCTAGTTAACTGGCAAAAATTAAAGCAAAAATGCAAATGATTGGGAAGACTCAATAATAAACACAATGGGTACGCTGACTTCCCAGAAGCGAATAAAATCGTCTGGCGTTACCAAGAATAAACTAGAGTTAAGTACTCTATTGATTAATAAAGCAAAAACTCACTTGCTAAATTAACGGTAAACACCAGTAAACTTGTGTCTATAAACTTTAATGATAAATACCTAAATATGAATGAGTGAGCACTATCTCGTGAATAGCTTTAGAGCTAGGAGTTAATATCCTGGAATGAGGTCGCCAATTGTCACGGGGTTTTTATAATATCACGGTAATTTTGAAATAAATGGTTAAATATTATTTAATTTGATAATAATATTCAATAATATTGAAGAGCAAAGACAATGATTGTCTTGCTACATCAAGCAACGATTACTTTACGCTGACTTGCTAAGATTCTCAAGAACGAGAATTTATAAACTTTCTCAACAGTACGCAGCAGAGACTAATTACTCACAATTGCTGAATTACTGTACTGTTAGCCTCTGGAGAAAGTTACATCACCCCTGACAATAAATAACTAATACTAATAATAATAACATCAGGTTCTTGCTGATGCTTAACTCCTATGGCACAACGGATTTTACGTTAATACAACAAGACTGGTCTAAGTACCAGTTATGAAAGCAAACGTTTATGCAAGCTAGGAGCTATATGGAAAATAAGCTTAATTATGGAAAAATGAAACAAGATTTTTTACTTTACATTAAGCTCGAGAAAAGGAACTGTTAAATTTATTAATTACAAAAAATAAATTTAACGTTACATTTCAAATCAAATCAATGAGACGCACTCGCTCACTCACTCACGCAATAGCTAAATACTTACGCCTAGGGAAAAACACCTTAATTAAACTCTTATAACTAGAAAATACACAAAAGAAATACTATAGTCGATGAATGCTGCGTATCACCAGATGGGTGAGAAGACTGGACTAACTGTGAAGTGGAGTTTGGGTACTAGCTGACCTCTCACACTGCGGCACAGGTCCTTCCTCCGTCACATCAATCAAAAGACTGACTAAGTCGTGGGAAAGCGGAGCACTCGGCCGCATTTTTTTAACGGTCGAATGAGGAAGCAGAGGCGAACAATAAAAAAACAATAGTATCGCTCAGTACAGCACTTAGTGACGTGCATTAAATCGGTCACTCTTTGAAAACGGTGACGAATTATTTGAAAAGTATACTCCGATAATGGAGGGAGAAACGGTTAGCTGAGCGATACACAGTGAGTTTTCCACTAATAGTTCGTGGTTTCTCACAAAAAGGAAATGTCGCGAATTGATTCGTGACATATATATATATATATATATATATATATATATATATATATATATATGGATAAGGCGATGAAAGAAGTAAAAACACGAGTAATGGTGTGAGGGATGGCGTTGATAATGAATGGTGATGGATGGAATATCTCAAATTTGTTGTATGCTGGTGATGCAGTACTACTTGCAAATACCGGACAAGAACTTGGTTGACTAGTGCAGAGTTTTTTTTGACGTCTGTGAGCGTCATGCCTTGATAGTAAACGCAGAGAAGAGTAAAGTGATGGTTACTGAGAGAGAAGATGACTCCCATTGTGATGTTACAGTGAATGAAGGGAGACTGGAATTATTGTGAGACTTCAATAACTGGGTACAGTGATAGAAAAGATAGGAAAATGTGCAAAAGAAGCTGAAAGTAGAGCGACACAAATATGGAAAGTAGTTGGTGCTATGAAGACTTGATAAGAAGCAGAGGCTTGTGTTGTAGCTGCACGAGGCTTACATGAAGGAGTGTTAGTGCCAGCTTTAACATATGGATGCGAGTTATGGTGTAGCATGAAAATGAAAAGTCAAGAGTGAGGGCATTGGAGATGGGGCTGCTGAGGATAGTATGTGGAGTACAGAGAGTGGATAGGATAAAATAATGTGATTCGTGAAAGATGTGGAATGAGGAAGTCTGTGGACACCAAAATCGAAGAGAGTGTATTGAGATGGTATGGTAATGTGAAGAGAGTGAATGAGAGAATTGTGAAATGGGTATATCTTAGCGAATTCGAAGGAGGAAGGAGGCGAGGTGGGCTGAGAAGGTGGAGGGATAAGGTGGATGAGTATGTGATGATGAGAAGTATGGAAGTCGGTGAGGCTAGGGGCACTGACAAGAGATCGAGCTGGCTGGATGAATATTGTGAAAAGTGCATGATCAGGGATATGGCACTCCTTTTTAACATGACAGCGTTCGGAGTGGCTCTACCGGATACGTTTATGTGAAGCTACAGAATGTGGTGAATGTTTTTTGGCGTATCAGATACAGCCAGGATTCCTGGGGCATGAATGATGAGTGAACGGAAACCGTGGTCCATTGGACTGGGCAAAGTTGGGCTGTCTGGATGTTGCTACTCCTCATCTTGCCCTAGGATGGGAAAGGAGGTCCGGATGATGATGATGATGAAAATCTGCCTTTCGATTCTTCGGACTGAGAAACTATTCCTGCATGGTACAAGCTATGGCATGCCAGCAGAAAGTCAGAGATCTCTGAGACTAATTCCTTTAAAATACTGCTAGATGTGGTTGCAGTCAAGCACTCACGTGAATATAAACTGTAGCATAGACCATACGAGTTGTTTCCGTTTAACCCACACTAAGTTACAAACACAACCCACCACCTCTAAACGTATGCTCATGATATCCCTTTACTGAATACTCCCATACACTAACGAAAACGCAAGCGAAGTATTAGCTTGCTTGACATGTGAGTATGCCTGTGTACGTGTGTGTGCTGCGTGTGTGTGTGTGTGTGTGTGTGTGTGTGTGTGTAAGTCCATTGGTTGGGTAGCTGGGGGTGGGTGATGTTGGAGCAGTGGGTGTGGTCGTTCGGTGCATCACCAGAGTGGATTGGCAGGTTGGATAGTAGAGGTAGGGTGGGTTGGTTGGGTGAGGTGTGTGAAGTGGCTTAGGGTGAGTTGTAGGGGTAGATGGGTTGGTGTGTGGATGCATAGTGTGGGCTGGGTGAGAGACAAGTTGGATTGGCGGGTGGTCGGGAAAGGGTTGGTAAGTTAGATGTGGATGGTGTGGACTCGGTAGATGATTGGAGTTCGAATGGGTGGGTGGTATGGAGAGTGAAAAGGGTAAAGTAAGAAGGGTGGTTGTGGGTATGGATGGGCAGGGTGGGTGGGTGGGTTGGTAGGAGTGTGTGTATAAGATGGATGGGTTCCCATGGTGGGGTGGGTGGACAGGGTGGATGAGTATTCAGGGAGAGGTGGGGGAGTACGGTGGGAGCGGGGTGGTTGGCAGGCAAGTTGGATCGCGGAAGAAGGTGTGCAGAATGGGTTGCCAGGGTGAGGGGGCACGTTGGATCGCCAGGGTAGCTGAGAAGATTGCTTTGCCAGGGTGCTGTGGGTGCGTGATTGGGTTGAAGGGTTGGCTAGATGGGTTCAGGATGAGCAGGGTAGGTAGTTGAGTGGATGGATGTATTGGGTGTCATTGTTGGGTGAGCATGGTGGGTGGTATTAGTGGGTTGGCAGGGTGAATGGCCGGGATTGGAGGCAAGGGTCGGTCGCCCAGGTGGCTGGGTAGGGTGCGTAGGCGGGTTAGGGTTTGCTGAGTGGATAGGTGGATGAGTTGGTGGATGGATATGTGGCTCCAAAGATGATAAATCAGAAGCGGGACTTATATGGCTAGTAATCTTGTAACATGTTGCTATTACTTGGATTTTATCACGCCGTGTAGAAAACGTTGGGTTAATAGTTACATACCAAACAATGGAACCATTCTACTGAAGTTTGCCAGAGCTTCAAATCAATTGTTTTTCATGGAACTGAAGATGGATCTGTGAAAGTAATAAAATACTTAATAGTAGGGTAAGTGAAACTAACATTGCATGCAATATGACGTGAGAGTGAGCGAAATTTCTGGTCTCCGATTCATTCGCTTAGCAAATTAGCGCTATAATGGGGGTGTTTGGGGGATGGACGTTTGCGATTAACCTGCCCTCCGTAAGCAGATTATTTCATTGATGTTGTGTATCTCAGTTTTCAAAAGGCTTTTGACAAAGTTCTACACAAAAAGCTATCAGAACCAGATGGCACATGGTTTCAGTGGCAGTGTGGTCAGGTGGATCAGAGATTGGCTTTGCGGATGAAAGCAAAGAGTTGTAATGAATGGAAAAGAATCAGACCTGTTACACGTTACATATGAAGTGCCCTTGGGTTCAGTGTTAGGTTCTGTTCCTTTTATATATATATATATATATATATATATATATATATATATATATATATATATATATATATATATATATATATATATATATATATATAAATGGCCAGACGCCTCAATCCCGTTTGGGGTGATATATATATATATATATATATATATATATATATATATATATATATATATATATATATATATATATATATATATATTTATTTATATATATTAAATGATATTGATGGATGGAGGATTATTTTGTATGATCTCTTAATTTGTTGATGATACAAAAATAGGAAACACAGCAGACACAGCATTGCAGTGGTATGTACAGTAGTTCAGAGAGATCTCCATCAGCTGTTTGAGTGGGCCCAGACATGGTTAATGGACTTTAATATTAATAAATGCGAATTGCTGTACATTGGCAGTAAGAATGTCAGTGCCAGTTATATGGTGAATAATGTTCAACTTGATAGTGTAAACCATGAAAAAGATTTAAGTAGTTGCAATAACAAGTTATTTTAAACCATACTAACATTGTACAAGGGCTGTTAAAGAAAATAATTTAACTGGATTTATAGGTACAGCATTAGAATGTAAACTGGATAATATTGTCCTCACCTTGTATAAATCCTTAGACATCCCCACCTGGAGTATTGCGTCCACTTCTGTTCACCTTATTATGAAAAAGATTAGGAGAAACTTAAGAGAGTACAGTGAAGAGTGACAAAAATGATATCTATGTTTAATAATAAACCATAAGGGGATTGCTTAAAAGAGCTGAATCTATAATTCTTTAATACACTCACACTTGGAGTATTACGTCCAGTTCTAGTCACCTAATTATGAAAAACATTTGGAGAAACATTAGAGAGTACAACAATGGGTGGCAAATATGGTAGTGTACCCACAGTATATGAGAAATAAACCATATGGAGAATGATCAGAAGAGTTGAATCCACTTACCTTAACTAAAAACAGACTAGAAAGGGGGGGGGGATTCAAGTTTACAAAAATCTTCAAAAGATATGATAATATGGCTGTCGAAAAGTACTTCACATAGATAGGGTGAATTATACTAGACGCAGTGGACATAACACCATTGTCAAGAGTTTCCACTCACGTGAAGCTAAACACGTCTTCAGCTGAGTTGTAGATATATGGAACAAGTTGCATCCTGATGTAGTTTACAGTGACAAAATACAGTATTAACAGTGAAAAACTGAGACAAATATTATACCTGGATTGAATTAATATGAGGAATGATTACAAGTGCTGAATCTGTTTACCCTAACTAAAAGTAGACTAGGAGGGTGGGTTAATTCAAGTATACAAAATCTTCATAGGACGTGATAATATGGCTGTAGAAAAGTACTTCACAATGGAGCGATCGAATTATCCCAAACGCAATGGACATAACATCGATGTCAAGACACTCACGTGAAGCTAAACACATCTTCAGTAGAGTTGTTAATATATGGAACAAGCTGCATCCTTATGTGGTTTACTGTAATAAAATACTAACAGTGAAAAACTGCATGAATAAGTGTTTATCTTCTAGTCTTCAGCCTAGCATGTTCTTTTCTAAATAATACATCTACGAATTAAAGTATTTTGCAGTTCAAAACATGGAAGGCATACCAGTGATCATTGAACAAGAACGACATGTTTTTGAAGGTGACTAGATGAGTTTTCCTTATAGGTTAAAATAGTCCAGAATATGGCTTCCATTCATCCTTGCCTATGAATTTCCATGAGTGCTTTTCCATGCTGCACGGTGTTCCTTCTCTCTGTTTCCTTCCGACTTCGGTTGGAAGGTTGGGCGGGTGGGGGTGAGCCCTCATACTTTCCCATCCTTGTTATTGGCAGAAGAGGTATAGGTTAGTTATAGTTAAGCTTGTAACAAACAGCCTTAAAAGAACCAATAGATGTATTGCTCTTACCTTTCCTTTGTACTCCTGTGTATCACTCAGAGCCCTACGTTGGAGAGCGCACAAGCCTTAGCAGACAGTCATAAACACAAATATAAACAACCGTAATCACGCAACTGTAGGCACATACCATTAAACAAAACTGTGAACGCAACCATAAACTAGGTCAAACACACCGCCATAAACACAAGTCCGTGAGTCGGAAGTGTACATAGAGCCGAAAATTCAGCAGTACACATAACCATACACACAGAACCGTGCACACAGAAGTGTGCACAGTTACTAGCAGTGATAACTGTTACAGCGGCTGGTGCTTTTGGTCTATGTGGCAGTAGTGTGTTTGCTGACAGTGTAGCTTCAGGGGTATGAATGGGAAGGCAAACCCTGTTATTACGATCATGTCAGTGATTGAAATTCCCTGCCCATACACTGTAGGATGAAGCTTCTGGTATATAAAGTATGTCTATCTATCTATCTATCTATTGCCAGACGCCTCAATCCCGTTTGGGGTGGCCACAAACAAATCGCCTCCAAGTCGCCCTGTCCCCCGCCATTTCACTCCCCTGCTTCCAGCTCACACCCCCCTCTCTCATATACCTCTCCACCCCATCCCTCCATCTCATCCTCGGCCTCCCCCTCCCTCTTTCCCCCTCCACCTCACTCACATACACTCTCTTCGTCAGTCTTTCACCCTCCATCCTCTCCACATGGCCAAACCACCTCAGTGTGTTCCTCATAACGCTTCCTATCACATCCACATCAACACCACAACGCTCCTTTATATCCTCATTCGTCAACCTGTCTCTCCATGTGACTCCACAGGCTCCTCTTAAATAACTCATTTCCACTGCTCTCACTCTTGACTTGTGTCTTTCCAACAACGTCCAAGCTTCACTTCCGTACGTTAGAGTTGGTATCACAATACTGTCATGTAGTAACTTTTTCACTTCCATGCTCACTTCCCTGTTTCTTATCACTGCTTTCAAGGAACCAGCAACCTTTCTTCCCTGCTGTACCCTTTCAAGCTCTTCACCCTCCAAACCTCCATCCTTACTCATCACACTACCCAAGTACTTAAACGTACTCACACTTTCCAATTCCTCACCATCCAACCTCGCTGTACATTCACTGACTTCACCTCTCTCAAAGACCATCACTTTACTCTTCCCTACATTCACCTTTAGATTCCGTTTCTTACACACTCTCCCAAACTCATCCACCAAGCCTTGCAGCTCTCCTTCGTTTTCACTCAACAACACAGTATCATCTGCAAACAACAGTACAGGGAGTTTCCAAACACTATCCTCTCTCACCAGGGACACTCCAACATCCACTACCCTATCTTGTACCTCTTTTATTACCCCATCCATGTACAGATTGAACAACCATGGAGACATGACACATCCCTGTTTCAACCCAACCTTCAAAGAGAAAAATTCACTTAGATCACCATCCACACGCACTGCAGCCTTCGCACCATCGTATATACTCTTCACAGCATTCAACAACTTTCCATCTACTCCATATATTCTTAACACTTTCCACAATCCTTGTCTATCCACTCTGTCATATGCTTTCTCCAAATCCATGAATGCCGCATACAACTTCTTTCCCTTCTCTAGAAACTTTTCCACTAAAGATCTGAGAATGAATATCTGATCTACACAACCTCTTCCCTTCCTAAAGCCTCCCTGTTCTTCTCCAACTAATTTCTCTGTTATTTCTCTAACTCTGTCAATAAGTATCCTACCATACACTTTTCCTATTATACTAAGAAGACAAATGCCCCTGTGGTTACCACACACTTCTTTTTCCCCTTTTCCTTTGTACAAGGGAATAATTATACCTGACTTCCAATCCTCCGGGACTCTACCTTCCTCCCAGGCCAATCTGCACATCTTCCACATCCATTCTACTACTATCTCTCCCCCATGCTTAAGCATTTCACCACACACTCCATCAATTCCTGGGGCTTTCCCCGATTTAACTTTCTTCATTGCTTCCACAACTTCTATCCTACTGATTTCTTCCTGTCTTCTCACCTCCCTCCTTCTCCCAGCCATTCCCCAGCCACTTATACTCGCATTACTTCCATCCTCTACGTTCAACAATTCCTTAAAGTGTTCTCTCCATCTGCTCACTTTTTCTCCCTTCTCCACTAGTAATCTACCATTTTTATCTTTCACTCCCCTGCTAACTTCACTTCCACCCTGTCTTTGTATATTAAAAAGAAATGTAACTGCAGTATTCGTAATAACAAAAAAAAAAAAAAAAAAAACTTTAGACCAGTTATGTGTATTACTTACTTGGGTAAGTGAGTCGGACTTGGTTCAGGTTCGGTGCAGCATGTGTGCACTGAAGCCACTGAGATCAGGATATTAATCAACCTGAAAGCAGACGGAGTTCTAAGGATCTGAATGAATCCTCCGGTCCTTGTGAGGTTCGCCTAATAGATGATCGTGCAAGAAAATATTTGCTGGGTATTTATGAATGATCATTATGTTCGTTGACGCTTAATATTAATATGAAAAATGAAATGAAGTATTTAAGTCTTAAATTAATTAGAAAGCCCCCTTTCCTTCACTCTGACATGAACACCCTGACCATTCTCCTACCTCTCACTCACCTTTTGCTAGATCCACACTCAACGTTACCCACGCCCACGAATCCATTCACATTCTCTCTCTCTCTCTCTCTCTCTCCCTCTCTCTGCCCTATCACGACCTCTTGTCTCCTATCCTTTCCCTCTCACTCTTCTTTTTGCACTTTCATATTATCTTCCCTCCCTACTTTCCCTCTCTCTACTTTCCATTCACCCTTCCTCCCTTCTTTCCCCATTTCCTCCTCATGTCTCTTTTCACTCTCTCCCTCTCGTCTAGTACTCCCTCACATTTTCCCTTCCTACACAGTATCCTCACTTCCCTCCTGTCCTCTTCTATTATCTTCCTCCAGTCCTCCCTATCCCGTGCCTCCCCTCTCTTATTTTGCGCTGTACAGTTGGTTCCACTCCCGTGTTTATCACTTAGCGCTGCCAATCCTCTCACTCGGAGGTGTCAACCCGAAAGGGTTTCCAAACATTTGGAAGCGAGAGGGCGAGAGTAATGGTGTTCTAGTGTAGGTGTCTGCGGGGAAGGAATGGGTGCAGCCAAGGAGTAAAGCAAAAAGTATATCCCTTGTGAAAGATTAGAAATCAGATCAATGCTTTAACTGAGCTTACTTGGACGAGTGTAATAAATCGTCTGATTCTTAGCAAATTATAATCAAACGTTTCAAAGCATATGGGCCTGATGGAGTCCCTCCTGTTGTTCTCAAGAACTGTGCTTCTGTGCTTACACCCTGCCTAGGCAAACTCTTTCACCTTTGTCTGTCCATACCTTTCCCTCTTGCTGGAAGTTTGCTCTCATTCAGCCAGTCCCAAAGAAGGGTGACCACTCCCAACCCTCCAACTATCGTCCAATTGCTTTAACGTCCTGTATTTCAAAAGTTTTCGAGTCAATTCTCAATAGGAAAATTTTAAGGCATCTTTCCTATCACAACCTTCTTTCTGATCATCCGTACGGGTTCCGTGAGGGACGCTCCACTGGCGATCTTTTCACCTACCTTTCAGACTCCTGGTCCTCCTCCTTTCGGGACTTTGGCGAAAGCTTTGCCATTGCACTTGGCATCTCAAAGGCTTTCGATCGAGTCTAGCATAAATCTTTAATTTCCAAACTGCCCTCTTACGGTTTCTATCCTTCTATCTGTGCCTTCATTGCTAGCTTCATTTCTGGTCGTTCTATAGCTGCTGTTGTAGACGGCCATCGTTCTTCTCCTAGATGTGTCCCACACAGGTGTGACTACACTACCAAGAGATGACAGGGAACAATCACTTGTTAGTCTGGGGGATACTGCTTTAAAATTAATTCAGTTATCAATTTATCACACTTAAAATGACCATAGCTCATGTTTACATTCTTTTCATATGTGCCAAAAATTAGACAAGATTCTATTACATTTCTTTCATCTAAGCTTTTTGATCTTGCTAGAATCTTGGAGCCTGTCCAGTCAATATGGTGATCACTGGATGCTTTGTGCTGAAATAAACCATTACTCTGTTGGGCTGTCTTTACACTGTATTTATGTTGTAAGATTCTAGTTTCCAAATCTTTTCCAGATTGTCCTATGTAAAATTTGTTACAGCTTTTACACGGGATTTTGTAAACAACGCCTGAATTACTGAAAGGGCTGTTCTTGATGAGGTTTTTTTTTTATGGTGTTCTCATATTTGAATACTACTTGTACATTGAGTTTCTTCAGTATGTGAACAACATCAAGAAAATTTTCAGGGAAGGGGAGGACAGAGGTTCTTCGAATGTTCTGGCGATCTGGCTTATTAGTTTTCCCTTCAAGGAATCTCCTGTGGTTAGTTTGCATACATATTTTCACGGTGAAGTGAAGTCTCTGCATATATATATATATATATATATATATATATATATATATATATATATATATATATATATATATGTATATATATATCATCCAATCCTACATTCCCCCATGAGGAGCGTAGGAGCCCGGAGCTATGCAGTTGGTCACGACATTTAAGATGAGAGTGACCAGCCTTACTCATCCCTGAGTGGCATTACACGAGCAATCAACCCCAACCACCCTTTGGATATAAACCTTCACCGGCTCAACCCGATTGGAGTGCAATAATTACCCACTAAACCACCAGGCGCCAAATTTTGGTTATATGGTTACCACCCAGCGTAGTAAATGGTTTCCTGGTGTACAGGAAACCATTTGGCTTGTCACTCAGTGTAGAGTCACCCACAGGCAGAAGGAAGAGAACAGAATGAAGGAAAGACAGAAGAGGGAGTGTAAAATTGCCCATAGGCAGAAGGACAAGGAAAGAATGAACGAAAGGAAGACAGAAGAGGATGGAAGGAAAGAGGGATGGAGGAGAGGAAAGGGCAGACATCCGAGAGCAGCACTACATCGAGTGAGTGGATGGTGAGCGCCCCCACCTACCACATATATATATATATATATATATATATATATATATATATATATATATATATGATAGATAGATATGCACACAGATATATAGGCTATAAATAGATAGAGAGAGAGAGATAGATACACACACATATATAGATAGATAGATAGATAGATAAACTGAGAGAGAGAGAGAGAGAGAGAGAGAGAGAGAGAGAGAGAGAGAGAGAGAGAGAGAGAGAGAACGTCTGTGATACAGTGGTAAATTGTGCGTTTTCGTACACTGGAGAACGAGGGTTCGCGCCTCGCCAGGGCGCGAACATTCTCCCGGCCACGTACTGCTTTGGCGGACATATGGGGTGCTATGGTTGAACCAGTGTCACATACTATAAAGTATGCTTGCACCCAGTCAGCTTGCGCTGGCCGATTACACGTGGTTCACAGACTACATACACATCCAAAGCCACTCCAACACTGCAGTTACACTTACAAGCACTTCTCACCTTACATACAATCTCTACCAGACAGCCTAAGCCACTTGGTAGAGATACATTGGCTGTATCGTCCCCACTTCGGTCGTGATGGGCTGGTCCTGCAGTGGATACTCAATCGGCTGCAGATGAGATGAAGATACATACTGTATATACACATATATATATATATATATATATATATATATATATATGTATATATATATATATATATATATATATATATATATATATATATTTATATATATATTTATATATATATATATATATATATATAGATAGTTAGATAGATATATATAGAGAGAGAGAGAGAGAGAGAGAGAGAGAGAGAGAGAGAGAGAGAGAGAGGGAGAGTTTCCTGTAGAAAATAACATACCTTAGGGAAATTATAGATGACGATCTTTTAAGCAAAAACTGCTATACCACTGTGGGTCCAAATTTCAATCATTACGGAGCTAAAATTAATGATAATCTTATATATGAATTTTGAGGTAGTCCATTCTTCCTCATAAGGTCATCAGTAATCATAGCTCCGTAAAAAGTTAGATCTGAACATATGTTGATGTAATATATTTTGTTCCAACTGCCCCATCTATCAATTGCCAAAGTTATGCTCTTTCCTTCCGGGACACAGTGCATATATATCAGTATTATATTCTGCACCTTTGGGTGATTCCTATCGTAGGATTTTTCTCTATAGTGTTGAGGTTGAGCAATATGAAAACTGACTCGAATACGTAGTTAAGAATGGGGGTATTATCCTGTTTATACAACTCTTGCATACCAATTTTTTTTTTATTATTTTCTATAATACTCCATCGAAAATCATAGCTTGCCATAACGCCATGACCACTACCTCACTCATCAGTACTGAGTGCGCTTTAAAGACTGATAGAAATCACTCCAAAAGTTAATGTGGTTTGTTTTGTATTAACCATAACTGCCTTACTTTGATACATTAAAGTTCAAATACAAAAGAAAAAAAAAAATGCCCATAGAGATTTCTTGCATTTTTAGCTGATGCAGAGCCCACCTTTGAAGCGAGTATATATATATATATATATATATATATATATATATATATATATATATATAGATAGATAGATAGATAGATAGATAGATAGATAGACAGATAGATAGATAGATAGATATTCTGCTGATGAACAAAACACATAGATAAATTAACACTATGCAAAGTAGAACAACTTTCCATTCATTTCCTCTCTCCTCCAGTAACGTCTCTTATATACGAGTAACCTATTTTCTCACTCCTGCCTCTCCTTCCCTCCTCTCCTTGCTCACCTTCCTTATTTTCCTCCATAGGACAATTCTTTTGCCACTCCTCCCCTTCATCTTCCTTTTCCTCCTCCTCTTGCTCCACTGTATCCTCTTCCGTCTCTCCTTTCCTGTCCAGGTCACTCTAGTCTTCCTCCATAAGCCGATCATCTGGTCTTACCTTCTCTTCCTCCTCCTCCTATATCTCATTTCTCTCCCATTTACCAGAGTTTAGCTGGTTATCCCATGCCCAGGTTATACGGAGAGAGAGAGAGAGAGAGAGAGAGAGAGAGAGAGAGAGAGAGAGAGAGAGAGAGACAGAGAGAGAGAGAGAGAGAGAGAGAGACAGACAGACAGACAGACAGAGAACAACCTTGGACACACGACTATGGCGGAGAAAAGGAGGGGGAATGGAAAGCTAAAGGAATTGTAGAAATCGATAAATGAAGAAATGGGGAGATACTGAGATTAGCATTATTCTTAGGCACTGTGTTTCTCCGGTTTTGTTCACCATTTTCTTTCACCCATAAATAGTTTCGTTTAACTGTATTTCATCATTTTTATATTCTTTTGCTGGCACCAATAACTAGTTTTCTTCCTCTGCATTTGTCAATCTTTAGACTCACTTTTCCTGGCACCAATAATTAGTTTTGTCTTTCTTCCAGCTTCGGTGTTGGTTAGTGAAGACTTTAGTTAATTCAGTGGTGGTAACTGAGGAAGTGATCATATGATCGAGTTAGCTTTGATTATGATTGCTGTGATGTTGGAAGTTTTGTCAGCGACTGTTGAAATGATGCAATTGTTTCAGGTAGTGCAAATTTTCACACTTTTATTCATGTTACCAACAGACTATTTTTGGAAAAGTGTGAAATATCGTCACCGTGAATAGCAGGGTGTAGATTATTTCGCAGTAACCTTCGCCCCTCTCCCTTCTTTATTTTAATTCCTCCTGCAAACATTCCTATATCTTTCTAACCAGATGTGTCAACCGGACATGGTGTTGTTTCTACTTTCAGGCATGACTGATTGGTGAAAGATGTTGCGGCCAAGGAAGAGATCTTCCTGTTTTTAAACATATGCAGTTAAAAATAATATGTTCTGCTGATAATTCCGTACATATTCAACGTAAGATTTGCCCCCCCCCCCTCTCTCTCTCTCTCTCTCCGTTAGGTTGTTTCGGGTATTCTCGCCTCTCCCCTTTCACTCCTCTCATCCTAATCCCCTTCCTCTTTACCATTTATTAAATCTTAAATATTTTTCCTCTGCTTCATAATCTATCACTCACCTTTTATGCCCCCCTCCAAATTTTTCATTCTTCCGTTTTTCCCTCCTTTTGCCTGGCACTCTGCCCAGAATCGAAGGAGAGAGAGAGAGAGAGAGAGAGAGAGAGAGAGAGAGAGAGAGAGAGAGAGAGAGAGAGAGAGAGTTACGCAGTTACGTAGATACACAGACCACACAGACCTTACGGTCCCTACGAGGCGGTCCGGCCTTAATACTAATACTGTGCTATAATTATAGGAGCAGGAGAAAAGGACAGCACAGCAGAAGGCTCTCTCCCCCACCTCCAGACCCTCCGGCATTTACCGTACAGGAAACAAGAAAGTAAGTAATACCTTGCAGGAATGAAAAACCTGAAGGAATTTTATAGGATCGGTAGAAAATAGAATAATATGGAAATGAAAAATTTAGGCATACAGCCACATACTTACTCTATGCATGCACTTTTTTTTAATGATTTTTTTTTTTTTTTTCATATAAAAAGATGAATAGAATGTTTATCTATATTCCCTAAAATAATGTCTGTGTTGCTTACTAGTTTAGGTGTATTGTGTTTAATAGATGAATGTAAACGCGATTATGCAATAATTGCCCCATCCTACCTAAACGATACCAGTCGCGTCAAGATACATGTCCAGCCTCTTTATAATTATATTTATGGTACCACTCTCAGTCACATTCCCAGAGAGTTTACTCCATTCGCTTATAACAGAGTAAGTGAAGAAGTTTTTGGTTGTATCAAAATTAGCCCTCCTTGCTTGCAACTTCATACCATTTCCTCGAGTTACAGTCTTGGCAATTACTGTGAATTGCTTGTTTGAATCAGTATTACTAAAGCCTTTCAGAATCTTAAAACTTTCATTCAGCTGTCCCATGAGTCTCCGTTTTCTAAGAAAGAATAGGTTTAATTCCCTGAGCCTCTCGAAATATGGTTTATTCCTCAGGGACGGGATTACTTTGGTGGCCCTAAGCTGGACCGCTCCCAGTATTTCTATATCTTTAACTAGGTGTGGAGCCCAAATTACACTGCAAACTCTATGTGTGGCCTGACTATGCTTTGGTACAGGGGGATTACATTATCTCTGCTTTTATACGTAAAATGAGTGAGGTGAATGAGGCGTGTCAGCTGAGTAAGATGAGCCAACGAGTAAAATGAAGCCTAGGGTTCTGTTGGCTTTATTGGCGGCAAAGATACATTGATTTGAACATTTTATATCGTCTGAAATTAGTATGCCTACATCCTACTAGTGAGGACTTGCTAATGATTTGGCCCTTCATTTCGTAATCATATATTTAGTTTTTCTTCCCACAATGCAGTACCTGACATTTACTTACATTGAAGGGCATTTGCCATTTTTCTGACCAGCTGACAATTTTGTTAAGGTAACTTTGAAGGCTAATTCTGTCTTCTTCAGTTAATATAGTGTTGCTGATTTTTGAGAGAGAGAGAGAGAGAGAGAGAGAGAGAGAGAGAGAGAACGGCGGTAGTTCTGGTTATACATCACCCAGTCTTTCGCCTGTTCCTTCGGCCTTCTCTGTTATATTCTCCACATTTTATCTTTTTCCCCCTGTATAAATTTAGTCACAGTTTGGACCCTCGACATATGTACCCGAGCGAAAGATTTATCACATCAGCAGGAAATGGGGGCAGGGGTCGGGAGGATAACTCTGCAGTACAGTAGCGAACTTTTTTTGATATCTCAGCCAATTTTGAAGTTACAAGAAAAATAGACACCAATTTAGAAATCGCATAAAAATCCTCAATTATTTTCATTCATAGACAACTCGTAATTCCCAATAGTTTTCCCGCAAATCGAGGAAACGATTTTTTATAAGGAAGATTAGCATAACAGCCGGCTAAGGAAGAAGTAACGGTCTAGCAGCGCAGCAGTATTTTCCAACGATTACTGAGAGCAACCAGGTTTTGCCTTTTCCAAACAAATAATACCTTCTGTTTGGCTTTATTTTTTATTTTTTATTTTTAAATTTTTGACTGATTCCGAGTAAAACTAATACAATACCCTGATCGAGGAGAGAAACTCTGAATGTCTGATTTCCCATTCGGATCGGAGCGCACCGAGAGATTTGGTGAAAGTAATTTTTGTGAGTGAGCAAAAAGCAAAGTCATTATTAACCAGCTAGGTCCCAAGCCCTAGACCTAAAATTAATACCAGAGGAGTATTGGTTATAGGAAATGTGAGGGAATATTTTTTGGGGAATCTAATATATATATATATATATATATATATATATATATATATCAGTAAATCAGAGGAAGATGATGAGCCATATGAGATTATTCAGCACTGCCTGACTTGCACGCTTGCTCTCTCGAACAAGTTCAACACTTTCAGTGTTGACGCCATATACATGTTATAGTTTCCAAAGCTATGTTCTTTGTGTCTTTGTTATCAACTATTTGTCTTGTTCATTTTACTGGAAAAAAAAAAAAAAACTGAATGCCTCTGAAACCTTGAATGGAGGCAGTAGACAAAATAAGCACACATATCCGGCAAACGACCTTTTCTTGTCATTCACTAAGTCACCAGTAGGAAGATTCTACACTGAGGTGATGATTGGCTCTTCTATAGGTCAGAAAACTGATGAAAATAGTAAGCGAGACAAGTCAGCAAAAAATCCTAGTCAGCAAGAATTTCTCGAAATAAAATCAGCAAGATGTATAAAGGTAAAAGCAAAAGTGAGAGAGACTAAGGAAACCAGTGAGAAAAGAAGACACTGATCCGGCCAGCTCAGAAAAGAGGAGTCGGAATAATAAGCCAGACAAGTGAGGAATAAAATCCTAGTCGGATAGAATTTGTCCAGATAAAACTTGCAATAAATATAAGAAAAAGTAAAAGCAAAAAGTGACCGACCAGTGAGATAAGAAACTAGTGATCCAGCCCTGTGAGGAAGAGAAGGCTGGAAAAAAATAAGTTGATATATATATATATATATATATATATATATATATATATATATATATATATATATATATATATATATATATATATATATATAAAGACAAGTCAAAATAAACTGGGAATATAAGATAATGAAAAAAGTAATCGAGGAATATAAGCCAGAGAGAGAGAGAGAGAGAGAGAGAGGGCTAGGAAACCAGTCCAGTGACGTTTGTTTTAATCAGATTAAAATCATCTGCATTAATTCACATCGAAGGAAAGGAGACATCCGCGGGTTCACGATATTAACGCCGATAATAAACTTCACGGCAAGCCAATAAAGATAGTCTTTCACACACACACACACACACACACACACACACACACACAGAACAGCGTTACATGTAGTTTCTCAAGCACATTATTGAAGCTGATACCATTTAAACTCTGTGATATGCACACACAGCAAGTCGATACACAATAAACATCTCATATGTCATTGCATATCAATGCAATGAAATATCACACACACACACACACACACACACACACACACACCAAGATAAATTGATACATGTGTGATGAAAAAAATATGATGAACCATCGGAGCCTTTAATTCTGACAATTTGTTAGTGTAAGCGTATCGATATCTCTAGGCTTAAACTTTTTTTTTTTTTTTTTTTTTTTTTTTTTTTTTTAGTACTAACCTCTCACCGTCGGAAAACTCGAGTATGGTGTTCCTGCTAAAGGCAGACATTTTCTTCAGCTGAATGTGTCATAGAAGACTGAGTGTTTAGTATCGGCTCTCACATGGTCGAAGTTGATGATATTCTATTCCAACTAACATCAGTCAGTTTTATTCAAGTAAGCGTGAGCCGTAAGAGGTAGCAAATGTTAAACTATTCTATACAATGATGCCTATATTTTAGTTCATTTTGCTATCTGGTGTCCGTTTTATTCATACGAAATTTCTGAGATTGTGCAATCAGCTTAAGGTCTTTCTGTAGGGTGATTTAGTTCTTGCTTCCGTCGAGTGGCTTTATTCAGTATAAGAAGGACTCTTTCGTAGTGAAGGATTTAATGACACTTCCTGTAACTACCGCACTACACGACTTCCACCCAGAGCCGATATTGCCATTACGAGTTTTGGGCCACAAGGAAGTTATAAATACTGACACTGATAATTTTTCCAAGGTCAACAGAAATCGCGTTTAAAGTTGACAATCATTATGTGAAAATGACATAATAGCTAGTTCTAGCGGAGCAATGATACGTTTCAATTTAACCGTAAAAAAGGAAAGTACTGAACAACACTTTATATTTTCAGTGTTTGAGACGTTTTTCCCCCACTTTAAGAGAAAGAGTAACATTGTGCAGAAAGTACTTTACAATACGTCAAACCTATTTTCACATGATATTTTTATATTATGAACGCGATTTGAGCAAATATTACTAAAATTACCAATGCCAATATTTTCAACTTTCTTGTAGCCCAAAACTCGCCCGTGGCCAGTTGGATGGTGTGGTGGTAGCAGAAAGTATAAATGATACTTTCGTATTCAGTCGGTGTAGAATAACCTCTCAATCTGTATTTAGGTTGCTTTATCTATTTTGATTTCAGACTTAGTTCTTCAATCTTTTGAATGCAAAGATTTCATTCTGCCGAACAAAACTGGTTTTGGCCTGAATATACTTTCTACCTGTGTCCACGGCAGCAACAAGTCAAATGAAACAGGATTGACTTTTGCTGAATAAAATCGAGTGGTTTTGGTCAGAATAAGTAATTGTGCCCATAACAGGGAAAAGTTTTGTCGATATACGACGTCCCTCTTATAAGCAAAATGGCCTGATGTTATCCTGAATTATATGCCTTAGTGCATCCACAGCTGCGAAAGGGTTATGATCTGGAATGAGAGGTGGGTGACATTACAAGGAGAGGTGGGGATAATGGTGGTGGTAGTGCTGTGATGATCAGGTATATTTATTTTATTTTTGTTACTGCCAGGCGACTTTCTTCAGCATTAGAGAAACCCACTTCGTGAAATGGCTAAAACAGTGTTCTTTAGCCCCTTCAGTATCATGGTGTTTTTCTAACTACTCTCGCTTCCGCTAGGCCAAAGGTTCTGTTTTTTTTTTTTTTTTTTTTTTTTTCCCACCAAAAACTCCCTGAGTTATAAGACCTTCGACCCATACCCCCGATAATCTGCCAGTGAATATGGACTGGTAATATATTAAGATTACGACTATTTCAGCATACAGTGATACTACAACGGATATTATCAAATGACTGAAACTGTAATTAACTAATTCAGAAGTTAAGTAATATCGCTGCCAATGTTCAGTGATACTACACAATAGTGAAACTGTAGTTACTTAATGAAGAAAATCAACATTACTTCTAATTCAATGTAGAATGGTACTAGCCTATACCAGCTACGGTAGGACTGACGAATTTATAATTAACTCATTTGCCAAGAATGCATTAGCACCGTGTTTTAAATATGCCAGCTGGTACTAAACTTCATTGTGAGGTGTGTACCTGTTTCGTGCAAAGAAGTTTCTCAGTGAGAAGAGCAGAACTAGACGGCATATTAGAAGGTCATGCTCCACATTAAATCATGGTCGGTGTTTAGTTTTCATGTTCAGCAGCACTGAAAATCCTTGCTCTAATAGGTCAGTATTAGGGAACATCAGTAAAGGCCTAACAGTAACATCAGTAGCTGCAGGATAGAACTCACTCATCTTAGACCAGAAATTAGTAAGGGGAATTGTTTGAAATGCATCTTTTGCAACAGAGTCATTTACCAACTCTAGAAATTCCTTTTGCATGTTATCCAGGGGCCGGATACTCAAAACGTTTAACGGCGCCTTTTATGCCAAAGGCGCCATTACACACTGCCTTTTCGTGAAAGGCGCATACTCAAAACGTCGCCTGGGCGCGGCCATATTGGAAAACATGACTAGTTAGCGCCTTATGGGACCGGCAGGGTCGGGGGAGCCCTAGCGATCGAAAGGCGCCTTTCCTGGACAACAACAACGAGTCGGGGATGATGTGTGTGGTGCTTCTCGCTCGTATTTAGATGAATTACTGCCTCATTACCTTATTTCGAGTGGAATGGTTTGCGTCAAAAGTAGTTACTCGGTAGCAAGATATCATATTCTAGTAATAATGACGTAACTGGGGAATATGTGTGGTATGTGGATGTAGTCAACTCGGCGGCAGACACACATTGTTTAATGCTATTTCTTCAATACATTCATTCATTCATTGCCAGACGCCATGTATCCCAAACGGGGTGGCCAAGGGCTTAGAGTTAATTGTTTTACAGGGAGGGGCACTTATTCTCCACCAACCCCACTTAACACGTAGGGAGAACGTTATGCCAACAGCATCTGGTGTTCCCAGGCGGTCACCCATCCAAGTACTGACCAGACCCAACGTTGCTTACACATTTAGCCATAATTCATGCCGCACCAACGTGTGTCTAATGTTACAGTTATTTGCTCGGGGCATATAGGTATTTATATTCAGCAGAGTATTAACAATTCAGTGTGATTTCTGTTGGATCAGTCGCTCCTAGCTTAAGCCTAACCCACCAGCTTCAGCTAGAGTATTGCAGTACTTCAGTTTATAGTATTTGGTTATATTCTGTTTTCACCCTAATAGTTACTGCTCTGAAATAAGTTAGGTTGTCTATTTGCAGGTAAATTTTATATTCCAGGGAATGTGTGGAAAATGTAATTTTATGAAAACCCTTGTCATTCTGTGAAATGGATTTTAACTTTGGCTGGGTTGATCATGGTTATACTAGTATAAATGAAGGTTGTAGTTAGGTGAGGTTAAATTTCAATATTTAAGTAGGGTTAGGTTAGGTTAGGTAATGTTAATTATAGGTTTGATGTGTATAGGTTTGTTTAACAAAAGTTATGGTAAGTTGCACAAAGCTTAATCTAAATTAATCTGATCTAATCCAACCTAGCAATATGTAATCAAACCTGACCTGACTTTAAATGAAATCTAACCAAAATCATCCTGGTCTAAACATCCTTTTCACAAATTGACTAGTGATTTTACAAAATGACTATTTTCACAGATTTCCTGCTACATTATAGGTTATAACCTACTGTTTTTTGTTGCTATGGTTGCTAAGTGAGTACTGTGAAGTATGTGGTTAGGAATGAAGATTATGACAGTCTAACTTTGGCTTTACTTGCACTTTTTTTTTTTTGGTCAGTCACCTTTCCCCTATAATATCCCTTGAGCATTAAACCAAATCCTCATTGTGTTAAGGATATGGCACCTAACCTGGAGGTGCAAAGACCCACTACAGTAACATGCAACAGTGGAAAATCCACCCACGACGGGTTTCCCCACAATTACGCATTGACTACGGTAGGTTAAATTTGGGTAGTCAAGGTTATGATAGGTTAAGCTAGTTTAGGATATTGGTAGGTTATATTAAGGTTTGTTCAAAACTACAAATTTATCCCCTCAGATTTCCTCCTGTTATACCAACTGAACTCAACCAAAACTAACTAAACCTACTTATTCTAAATCAATTATGACAGGAAAGATATAGCTTTATGGGAATGTTGTGCATGTCATGAGTCATATCTGCTTTTGTAGTTGGGCCTATACGCTACAAGACAGACAAAATCAAGGAAAATTTGGCTTGAAACTGAAATGCAGTAATGCTGGTGTTTCTCCCATCTTTTACCTAATTTCTCTTCCAGGGATAGCAGCTGCTGTTCCACCAGTAGGTCTAGGAAATGAAATAGCAACTACTTTTCTTGCTTAGAGAAGAGGAATACTGGCCAGACAAATACCCTGTTATTTATAATTGTTTCAGGGGATTTGTTTAACCAGTGATTTCATGAAATCCCTAGGGAATTCATGAAATGAGTTAAAATTAGTTTGGCCCAATTAGGGTTAGGATAATTTAGGCTGCGGTTAGGTTAGGCTAGGATAAAGAAGGCTAAGTTTAGGTTTGTTAGGTTAACTTGGGTTGTGGTTAGGTTAGGATGGGATAATCGAGGTTAAGGTTAGTCAGGTAAGGTTAGGTTAAATTTAATACAGAAAGATGCTAAGTTGTTAATTGTTCATCTAAATTAACCTAACCTAACTATCCTAAACTTAACCTAGATTGTCCCAGCCTAACCCAACCGCAGTCTAAATTAAGCTTTATTAACCCATCCTAATTTAAACTAATTTCACGATTTCCTAAGGGATTTCATAAAATCATAGGTTACACAAAGTCCCTGTTTTATATATATATATATAAATGTGTGCACTAGATATTTAACCCACGGCGTCCCGTCGACGTACTTCCACGTCCTCATGTTATGTCACAACTAATCCCATCGACGTACTTCAACGTCCTGCAATTGCAAGGTTCATAATTTCCACAATTTTCAAAATTCGCGCGAGATTTTCGATTCGCCCACGTACCCAAGCCTCCCCTACCTGCTGCCAGGCGGGCAGCGTCCTAGACCCCGCGTGACCCGCGCTCGCCCTTGTCTCAGTCACTCACCTGCTAGCAGTGACCCAGGTCAGACATGGCGCGGAAAGGTCTCTCAGACGAGGAAATTGCATCCCCCCTGGAAGCCTTCACTGGAGATAGTGATTCTCCACTCGACGATGATGTGGTAGATCGCGATTACGTCCAGCCAGAGGAAGAAATAAGTAGCAGTGATGAGGAGGTCCCCTCGCCCCGAAAAACGCGGTATGTGACATACCGTAAGGCAAGGGAAGGCCAGCCTGCTCCTCAACCACGTGCACGGCTATCTCTCCATCCCGAATCTGATGAGGACAAGGATGAGGATGATGAGGATGATGGCGGCTTAGGACGTGATATCGCCGCGTGGTTGGGAAAAGAAAAAATATCACCACGAGGATCAGAAGGTGGGGCGAGAAGACATATAAGGTATGGTGAAAGTCTTTTGTCTGGGGAAGTGGAAAGTGGTGTGGTGGGATTGCTGGGTGAAAGGGAAAGTGTTGTGGCGGCAGCACGGGGTGAAAGTGAGAGTGGTGTGGGGGTAGTGCGGGGTGAAGGGGCAAGTGGTGTGAGGGAGGCAGCACGAGCACGTGGTGCACGTAGGCCTAGGGGAGAGGAGGTGGAGCCACTCCCCAGCACTTCTTTCGCCCCAGAATATTCCCAAACTTCCTCCCCACAGCCCCAGGATGTGGGGAAAAGAAAGAAAGGGAAGGGAAAGGGTAAAGGAAAAGGGAGAGGGAAGAGAAGTGCGAGTGATGAGAGGCGCCGCTCTCCACCTCCCCAACCTCCCCCACCACCCTCACCGCCCCACCCTGACGAAGGGGACGATGGGGACGTGGCTGGAGACAGTGGTGTCACGTGGAACTGGGAAGATGGGAGTAATTTTACTCCCATCATTCACCCTTTCACTGAGGAGTGGCGGTCTGGTTGCACGGCTCCAGGTGTGAATGCAGGTTCGTCTAGGGTGGATTTTTTCCACTTGTTCTTTGGTGAGACGTTTGTGGGGCGCATAGTTGAACAAACTAATATCTTTTCACAATCACAGCGCCGTGAAAGTGAACGTTTGGGAACAACGAGCAGGCATTCCCAACAGTATGACTATCCCGTAACAATTTCAGAGATGTTCCTATTTTTGGCCCTGGTTCTCTTGATGGGTGTGGTAAGGAAAAACCAAATTCCTGCCTACTGGACAACTGACCCAATCATCCTCACACCTTTCTTTGGAAAGGTGATGAGTCGTAACCGATTTCAGTATATTCTTGGCCGCCTCCACTTTTTTGATGCAGAAGATCCAGTCAATGCAAATAACACAGATAAAATGAGGAGAATCAGGCTGGTATTTGATCATTTACGGGAAATGTTCAGCTCCTCATTTTATCCCTACAGAGACCTCATCATAGACGAGAGTCTTGTGTTGTGGAGAGGCAATATTTCCTTTAGGCAGTACATACCCAGCAAGAGACACCGTTTCGGGTTCAAGATCTTTGTTATGTGTGACTGTAAGACTGGTTATGTGCAAGACATAGTCTTGTACACGGGCGCACAGACAGATATAACAGAAGATCGGAGTATAGGACTCTCTTGGGCCGTGGTGAAGACAATGATAGAAGAGTACCTTCATCGTGGTCATGTGTTGTACCTGGACAACTGGTACACTAGCCCTCTTCTCGCTAGGTTCCTCCACCAGCACGACACCGGAGTCTGTGGTACAGTCAAGAGAAACCGTCGCCATATGGTCATGATAGGAAACTTGACAAGAACGAGGTGGTTTTCTTCCAGGCCAATAACATCCTTGCCACCCTGTGGAACCACAACAGGGAAGTTTGCCTCCTATCAATTGTTCACAGCCCCCTGATGCACCGCACAGACTCCGTGGATCATCGTAGCGAGAGGAGGCGCAACGTATGGAAACCCGAGTCTGTACTGGACTATAATCTGAACATGAGGCAAGTTGATCAGTCAGACTCGATGATTTCAAGTGTTGACTGTGCCAGGACCACGATGAAGTGGTACAAGAAACTCTTTTTCCACTTGCTCGACATCAAGTTCCTGAATGCCCACTACCTGCACGCAATGACCACCGGAGTATCCAAGACCTTTGAGGGGTTTGTGAGGGAGCTGGCACGTGAAATAATCGCCAAACATGCCCAGGACAGACCCACACACCGCACCCGCACCCCCATGGCTGATCAGACTCCCCTACGTCTTGCAGGACGCCACTATCCCAGCGCAATCCCTTCCGACCCAAACCGTCGTAAACCCCAGCGTTGCTGCCATGTATGTAAGCACTCGACAGTCAGACCATCCACTCAGAGAAAAGACACAAGGTACGAGTGTGTCGAGTGCAATGTTGTGTTGTGCCTTCAGCCTTGTTTCAAGGAGTATCATAATTTCCTACTCTACTGAAACTGTGTGGGAAGGCGAAATGACGCTCATTATAATGGTAAGGCCAGTCAGTAGGTGCTAAGTCAAATATAAAGTTGAAACGGGTGTTATTTTTTCAGAAAAGTAATGTATAAGTTGAGAATTAGTGTAAGTTGAAAGAATTGATATAAAAACTACACCCACTGTATAAATCTGCGAAAATATGACGCTCAGTATAACACTCTGGTCAGTAAATATGCGATAGCAAGGAAATAAAGTGGAAACAGGTGTAATGTTAGCATGAATAAAACGTATAAGTTGAACAATAGTGTAAGTTGTAATAATTGATGTCACGAGTACACCCACATTCTGGTCAGTAAGTATGTGATAGGATTTATATAAAGTGGAATTTGTTGTAATGTTAGTAGTAAGGTATTTTATAAGTTGAATACTAGTGTAAGATGAAACAAATGATATCGCGATAACACTCCCTGTGTAAGTACGCGCTAATATGACACTCAGTTCCATCGTAAGTTCTGAAATTATGTGATATCAATTATATCAAGTGTAAACATGTGCAATGTTAGTGGAGAATTATTATATAAGTACAAAAATAGGTAGTAAGTTGAAATAGTTGTCATAGCGACTTCACCGTGTTTGTTATTATGCGCTATTATTACGCTATATATTTACGTAAGGCCTGAAATAATCTCAAAACAGTTCTATAAAGTTGAAAAGTGTATAATAATATTAGAAAAGTATTATGTAAGTATAAAAAAACACAATACGAGTTGAAACAACAGTCACAGCGAGTTCACTCACTACGTAAATAAGCGCTAACATTACGCTAAATGTTATCTAAAGGCCTGTGAATACGTAAAAACAGTTCAATAAAATGTAAAATGGTATAATGTTATTGTAGAAGTATTATGTAAGTAAAAAAAACTATATGTATCATGATTTTAGAATGTTAACGATTCATCGTGACCAAGTTGCCCGATTTTGCTCGTTTCGCACGATGGTACAATGCTTATTTCTGCTCTACTTTTGTATAAAATCCAATATACTCTTTTATCACATGTTTTTATGTTTGTAATAAATACATATCTACTTACTTTCATTGGTTTCCCAGACTTATAATACAGTACCATAGAAAACGTTAGAGGCTCAGACCGCCTACGGAGAACACTGGGCCAGGTGGGACCAAGGCATACCTGGTTAGGGTAATTATGGACCCCGGGGACCAATTTCTTTGCCACTGACCATTGTTTCTGACCAAAAGCGAAAGTTTTAGCAAAGAAAAAAAAAAGGGTCGAAAAATGGTCGGGATTGGGGTGTACCAGTGGTCAAAAAGTGGTCGGGACGGGGCGGGTTAAGGAAGGTGTTAATGAAGGTACTATATACACATGGATAGACCGTATCTTTATTTTGCGCAATGAGTTATATGTCCCTCATAAAACTTTGAAGTTAGTGCAACTGAATCCCAGCTTATGTTTATTCACCATTCTCACAAAATATCACTACGAAAACGAATGTCAGGACTAATGCATTGCACCCTCACTTCATGTTTTGTTTACGTCCATCAGCTGAGAGGAAATGCTGCTTTGCGATTGGCAGACACTTCCTAAGAGTATTTTTATAACGCTGCTGTAATTGGCTGGGGTATCAAACGGCGCATTCTGAGGGAAAGTTGCCTTTCCATGGAAAGGCACACCAACGGCACCTTTAAAAATGTTTGAGTATGGGAGTCGGGTGTGTCCCCAACGGCGCCTTTGACCTGCCGTACAAAAAGGCGCCGTTCATCAACTGGCGCCGTGGCAAAAGGCTCGTATTGAGTATCCGGCCCCAGGAGAAGGTGCACATTACTACTGAATGGACTTCTAACCAGTTTTGGTTTCAACACTCTCAGTTCAGCGAAATAAGAGTGTACCTCCATCCACAGGGAAGAAAGGTGTGTTTGCAGAAGGTTCACCCATTCTAATTTTCCAGTGCCTATGCTTTTATCAAATGCCTCACAAAAATGTTCCAGCAGACTAAGACTTTGGACTTTGACTTTCCCTTCCCACAGCCCGAGCTCCATGTTAAACGATCTTAGTTTGTTCATGAAATCAATCACTATGATTAACCCGTCGCTTGCCGGCTGTTTTTAGCCTTATGGGTCACCCCAGTGCCGGCCATTTTTTGACCTTTTTTTTTTGGCTAAAATGGTAGATTTTGATGAGGAAACAACGAATTTCGCCATTAAAAAGCTCACCGAGGCTCGGAAATCAGTTTTATTGAGTCCTGCATATTCGTTTACTGGTATAGCCGCTTTCTCAAGCTCACCACGTACGTGAGAAAGCCGTTTTCTATGTAAGGTATACTCAGGTATTTATGCTGGGAAGGTATAGCAATGTTCAGTACACTTTTCTGATTACTTATTACTTCAACATCTATCACAATTTGCGTGTCTTTCTCACTGTGAATGCATTATCTTACACTTGAAGATAGGTACAACCTTATTTCATTATGTACAGTCCTGGCACTTACATGAAGGTATTTACAACTTGACTTCACTATATAGTCCTTACACTTACAAGAAAATATTTACAACTTACACTTACATGAAAATATTTACAAAATGCCTTCACTATGTACTGCGCTGGGTGAGGCATGCAGGCAGAGTGAGGCAGAGCAAGCGTGAGGGGGGGAGCAAGTGAGTGTATGGCCTTGACAGCCTGGGGGATGGTACAGGAACAGTTACCTTACATGCTTGCAAATTATTACCCGCAAATCTTGAAAAATGCGTTCACAATGAAGTTTTTTATTTTAGACCGTTTTAAAACGGCACTGGCACTGGCTGCGGCATTATGTCAGACAGTTTTAAAACAGCACTGGCACGCGGTGGGTTAAACGGCCTTGAACAGATAAGTTTAATGAGTCTGGACGTAAGAATCAGTGGTGGGCAGCACAAACAAAGGACCTTGCGCAAGCACAAAGCACAATCCACAGTTCACTACCTTGCACGAGCGCAAATGCGCAATCTGACAAATATTTATCTTGTGCAATGTCGCAAAGCACAAGCGCAAACCATTTGCATATACTTTTGGGAATTAATGAAAAATATTGAGATATTTAAATAAAACAGCATAACTACTAACTTTTATTTATTATTATTATTTTCTATTATTTGTAATTTGCGCAAGTGCGCAATTATTATTTAGCTTGTGCAATGTCGTAAAACTCTAGCACAAATCATTTTGCATATATTTGTGGGAATTACTGTAAAATATATATTGGTATAATTAAATAAATTACTAAATTAGCAACCTGCCCACCACTCGCGGAGACTGAGGTACAGTAGGTCATTGTCCGGGAAAAACAGGCTATATATACCAAGGCATTGGCAAAGATCACGTGATTACTGTATCATCAACTCTCTCTCTCTGTCCGACAGAGGAGGGAGGGAATGGAGAATAAGAGAGAGAAGAGGGACGAAGTTTATGCCTTATCTCCTCACTCAAAGGGATGCTTCTTTGCCATTCCCGTATTTATTCTCTCTCTCTCTCTCTCTCTCTCTCTCTCTCTCTCTCTCTCTCTCTCAGAATAATGCTCTTTATCTCTCTCTCTCTCTCTCTCTCTCTCTCTCAGAATAATGCTCTTTATCTCTCTCTCTCTCTCTCTCTCTTGTCAAGACAATTTATTTAATAATGCAATATAGATATAAAATAGCATATGTAATTCGTTACAAAAATAAAAAATAATGAAAACAGTGTATTTAAATCAAATATCCACAGCCTAATAAATTATTAGGCTGTGGATATTTGATTTAAATAATATGTTTTAATGGTTTTTGTAAGGAATTGCATATGCTAATCTTAATAAATAATGTATATTTATTATTATTTACTAATAATAATAATAATAATTAACAAAATATTAAAAATACATTATCTCTGTTGAAGCATATTAAGAAATGCTACTACTCCCTTCCCTCCCGCCTCCCCCACCAACCCACCCTCGCCACCCGCCCCAGCCTCCCCCATCCATTGTCCAGCCATGCGGGAAGCTCCCAAGACCACGTGTCCCCTGGAAGACCACGTGTCCATTGGATTGCGCACTGCGCAATCCACAGGGCAGGTGCGCAAGGCAGGTGCGCAAGCGCAAATTTAGTTGTGCAAGCACAACTAAGTTTGTGCTTGTGCACCTGCCTTTTCATGTGCGCAAGCACAAAATTGCGCATGGTCTTGTGCGGTGCGCAATGCACAAACGATGTCACCAGAGCGCAAGGGTGCGCAATTGCGCTTTGCGCAAGTGTTTGCGCACCTGCCCAGCACTGGTAAGAAAAATATTCATCCTTCAGAGAGGCTGACTTCTGTAGCCACTGATTGTCTGACAGTTTTTTGGTGAACTTAAGCGACTTTGTCTTGTTGTCACGTTTGCAGAAATCAGGAATCTCCTCTTGATAGCACATTCCCTTGTGACAACAAGCTTACCTTGGTGTGAAAGAGTATCACTTCTTCATCTGCTCCAAACTCTTCCCACAGTAGGCGGGCGAGTCGCGTATTTAGGGCATTTGACTTGATGGTATTTACCATGTGCACACTATCATAAAGTATTAATCTTAACTTTGGTGGAAGTGTTTTTGATGCCACAGAATACCTCTGAATCATATAGGGAAGATGCTTTGTTTCAGAATTCGCCTCGTTCACTCTTCCTCGAAACCCTGATCAGTGGCCAAGTATTGCTGGTACTCCATCAGTTGTGCACACACATATATTGCTACAAGCAAATTTTTCAGCCTCAAAAAAAATGAGACTACGGAAAATGTCTTTACCTCTTGTAATCGACTCCAAAGCATATATATATATATATGACAGGGAGTGCTGGAGCTCCCGTTTCATGAGCCCTCAGGACTATTTCCTGACCATTCCTCTCTGCTGAACTTTTTCAGTGTCTCAGTTACACAGAGAGTAGGCCAGCATGCTCTACAACACAAAATTCTCTAACTGTCTACACCAAACTACATGCACAGTACACACTACACTTCCTTTCCCCCCCCCCCAAAAAAAAAATGGTGTCTCATCACCCAGCCTCGGAGTCCCCAGGGGGAAGGGACCATAAATGCCTCCACCTTCCGCCCCTCTCCCGGTGACAACTCGAGGTGCCTGGAACCACTGTCTGACTTCTTCATTTCTGCAACATTCGCGGCCTTTCCTCTACCTTTCGCTCTGTTGAGCACCACCTCTCCTCCTCTAAACCTCACCTTCTTTTTCTAACTGAGACTCAGCTGTCTGAGGCAACTGACAGCAAACCCTTTTCTGTATCCTCCTACTTTCTCTACACTCATTTCAAAGCCAAAGGTGGCTGTTGTGTACATATACGCAACGACTTATCTTGCTCTTGTGTTCCTGAACTCGATTCTTCTGAATTCTCTACACTCTGGCTTTGGCTTTCGTGTCATTCTCTGACTAAATATATCTGTGCTGTTTACTTATCCCCTAATTCTACTGACTATCAAAAATTCTTTGACTATCTTTTACGATGGAACACATTCAATCCATTTCTCCTTTCTTTGAAATCTCCATTCTAGGAGATTTCAATGTTCACCACCACCTTTGGCTCTCCTCTCCTTTCACTGATCCATCTGGTGAACAAGCCTACATCTTTTCTATCATTAATGACCTAGAGCAGCTTGTACAGCACCCTACCTTACAACTAATCCTTCTGCTTACTTACAACTAATCCTTCTGCTTACACTGTTAATCTTTTCTCTCCATTGGGCTCCTCCGATCACAACCTTATCACCTTAACCTGTCCTATCACTCCAGTACGGCCTGTGGACCCTCCAAAGAAACGACCTCTGTGGCATTTAGGAGCCACGGATTGGGAGGCCCTCTGGCAGTACTTCTTTGATTTCCCCTGGAAAGATTATTGCTTCCATGGCCGGGAACCATCTGAGTGTGCCTTGCGCATTACAGAGGTTATTCTCTCGGGCATGGAAGCATACATTCCTTTTTCATATCCTTTGACTAATGCAAGAAAGCCTTGGTTTAATCATGCTTGTTCTAATGCTGTCTGCAACAAGGAGAGGGCCTACAAAAGGTACCGGAGCCAACCCACCCTTGAATCACATCATCTTTACGTTTCTGCCCGGAATCGTGCTAAGTCTGTTCTTCGCTCTGCTAAAAATAATTTCATCCATACTAAATGCTCTCAACTCTCCAATTCGAATTCTTCCCGTTCCTTCTGGCACCTTTGCCAAAAACCTTTCTAACAACTTTACCTCATCATCTTTCCCTCATCTTTTCTACTCTGATGGTTCTGTAGCTATTTCTTCTACTGATAATGGAGATCTCTTTGCATAGACTTTCTCCTCCAATTCCACCTTAGACGATTCTGGTGCTGTTCCTCCACCACTTCCCGCCTCTGACTTCCTCATGGCTGACATTAAAATTGCTTCAGCTGATGTATTTTCTGCCATCACTGGCCTCAATACTAACAAGGCATATGGGCCTGATGGAGTCCCTCCTGTTGTTCTCAAGAACTGTGCTTCTGTGCTTACACCCTTCCTAGGCAAACTGTTTCGTCTTTTTCTGTCAACTTGTACCTTTCCTTCTTGCTGGACGTTTGCTCTCATTCAGCCGGGCACAAAGAAGGGTGACCACTCCCAACCCTCCAATTATCGTTCAATTGATTTAACGTCCTGTATTTCAAAAGTTTTCGAGTCAATTCTCAATAGAAAAATTTTAAGGCACCTTTCCTATCACAACCTTCTTTCTGATCGTCAGTACGGGTTCCGTCAGGGACGCTCCACTGGCGATCTTCTCACCTACCTTTCAGACTCCTGGTCATCCTCCTTTCGGGACATTGGCGAAAGCTTTGCCATTGCACTTGACATCTCAAAGGCTTTCGATCGAGTCTGGCATAAATCTTTAATTTCCAAACTGCCCTCTTACGGTTTCTATCCTTCTATCTGTGCCTTCATTGCTAGCTTCCTTTCTGGTTGTTATATAGCCGCTGTTGTAGACGGCCATCGTTCTTCTCCTAGATCTATCAACAGTGATGTTCCTCAGGGCTCTGTCCTATCACCAACTCTCTTCCTTTTATTCATCAATGACCTTCTAAGCTGTACATCTAACCCTATCCACTCATACGCTGATGAGTCCACCCTTCACCTTTCCATTCGGTTCCAGCAACGCTCATCTCAGCAGTTACTTCAACAAACAAGGGATGAGGCTATGGCACACCTAATGTCTGACTTGGCTCGTATCTCTGACTGGGGTAAAAATAATCTTGTTGTTTTTAATGCATCTAAGACTCAGTTCTTACACCTATCAACCCATCAAAATCTTCCACAGGTATACCCACTAATGTTTAATGATATTCAGCTTAATCCTGCATCATCCTTGAACATGCCTGGGGTTTCATTTTCTCAGGACTTATCTTCCAAAGATCATATTACATCTCTTGTAAAATCTGCTTCCAAGAGATTGGGTGTGCTAAGCTGACTCCGTTCTTTCTTTACCCTTGAACAATTGTTGACTCAATACAGGGGTTTTATCCACCCCTGTGTGGAGTACAACTCTCTTGTGTGGGTAGGCTCCCCACATACAGCTCTTCTCAATAGGGTGGAGTCAAAGGCTTTTCGTCTCATTAACTCTCATCCTCTTACTGACTCCCTCCAACCTCTGTCTCTTCGCCGCACTGTTGCATCTTTATCTCATTTTCTATCGCTACTTTAATGGTCACTGCTCCTCTGAACTGTCTGCATGCATTCCTCCACCTCTACAACGGGCACGTAGCACCCGTCTGCCAGCAAACTCTCATCCCTTTTCTGTCCAACTCTCTAATGCAAGAGTTAACCGTTACTTCCCATCCTTCATTTATGCAACAGGTCAGCTCTGGAACTGTCTCCCTCTGTCTGTATTTCCTTCTGCCTATGATCTCCAGTCTTACATACGCTGTGTGTCCAGGCATCTCGAAATGAATGGATCTTGAATTTGGTTCACTCTTGTATTTTGTTTTTCTCTTGGAGGGAACTGTTATTGCGGGCTCATGGCCTTTAGTGCCTTCTTCCTCGCATTAATATATATATATATATATATATATATATATATATATATATATATATATATATATATATATATATATATATATATATATATATATATATATATATATATATATATATATATATATATATATATACTGTATATATATATATATATATATATATACTGTATATATATATATATATATATATATATATATATATATATATATATATATATATATATATATATATATATATATAATTACATTCCTTTATTATTAAATACTGTTTTTCATTTACCTCATTCAGTTGCTTCTAACTTACGTAATTCATTGTTGACTCTTATTAGTAGCATCTTAGCCCTCTACTGTTCATATCACTATTATTATCCAATAATAATAATAATAATTATAATAATAATGTTTTATTATTATTATTATTATTATTATTATTATTATCATTATTATTGTTGTTGTTATTATTAATAATATTATTATCATTATTGTTATTATTTGCATAATCATTTTGTTATTATTAGTATTTTTATCCATTTATATTACCAGCATTATTAAAAATAATATACGGTAATCATTCTCACAGAGTATCTTCTTGCTACCTCATGTTGGGAGACATTTCATCTACTGGAGGATTATGTACATACCTTAATGTATAGCTAGTTGCAAAATATAGTTGTAGGAATTAACATTACATCCGTTAGAAATTCTGTAATGGCTAGACAAAATACTTGCAAGCACAGCACAACCTGACCGACTCAGAGCAATTGCCCCTCTTTTGGCAGTAGCAGCTCAGACTCCTTACACGCCGGACTTACATCATTTGACTCAGTAAACCAAGAAGCTCTACATGACTTTACTTTCATCAGCTGCACCTCTACCCTATATGAACACGTGTTACATGATGAGTTTAGTTTACTCCAGCTATCTCCGATTATTATAACTGGAGATAACTCCGACTGATAGGGATAGGGAAGAAGTGCAATGTGGAGAGAGAGAGAAAGAAAGAGAGAGAGAGAGAGAGAGAGAGAGAGAGAGAGAGAGAGTCTTGGTACAATGAATATGATAAGGTAAAGATTAAGCTAGTAACCAAAGAGAGATCGAGAGGGGATTGGGAGCGTCAGGCTTTCCAGCGCATGTCACCCTTTCCCCCTCCAGCCCACCCTCCCAAACACCATACACGTTCAATTGGGTTAGGACCGAAAAATATGAGGAGGGGAATCGGCTCACACACCACCCAGTCAAGGCCGAACACATTCGTACCTACCCAGCCCCTTCCTTGTTATCCTTTCAGACCTGACTGGCGATTGAGCTGGTTGGATGAACGATGTAAGCGGGAGCACATGACAATTGCATGGCGCACTTTTTGTATCATCGTCCACCTTAAAACAATTAAACTCAGATGTGGAGAGATTTTCCGAATCGGAGAGTCAGATATCGCTTTCATTACCCATTCAGTACTTGAGGTATATATGCTCTGAGATTAATACAATCATTTACTGATATTAGGAATAAGATAAACACATAATCAACGAACTGGAGAAGTTAAGGTAAAATAAGATCATATCAGAAGTGCTAGAGAAAGTCGTATGGAGGAATGAAAAATGAACAGTGTATTGAACTAAACTGGTCAGTATAGATTCTCCGTAAGAGAGGTCTTTTCTGATCTGAATTAAATCTCCTGGCTGTTGCAAGGATAGCTAAAATGTGGACGCCATTGTACTGAACCAATTAACCCAAATAAATGCTCCTAGAGGCAGTTAAAATAAACTAAAATGAACACGGCCTTATGGTGAAATAGTGAAAAGATTTACTGCAGCTCTGATCCACTCACATGGCAAAGTATTCCATGGTTCTAGCGGAGAGAGAGAGAGAGAGAGAGAGAGAGAGAGAGAGAGAAGGTTCACTGTAGCTCCGGTCCGCTCACATGCCAAAGTGTTTCATGGTTCTACGAGAGAGAGAGAGAGAGAGAGAGAGAGAGAGAGAGAGAGCAGATTAAATAAACAATGAGTAGAAAGAGAGGACGATTAATGACCGCGAAAGGCAGGAGATATGGAGAACATGAGAGACGAAAAGGGATGCAAGGGAATAGTGTAAGAAGCATGAGAATAGAACGATGACAGCGATGTAGGCAGGAAAGTAAGAAGAAATGGAGGGGGGGGGGGAAGTAAAGACGAAGGACAGAGAGAGGAAAGGTAAAAGGACCGAATGAATGAATTAGAGGGACACTCACTGGGGCACATCTCCGACAAGGGCAACGTAATTTCCAAACCACTCTTCATAATTGGTTAGGTTTTCTCACCAATGATTAGGGTTTCTTAAAAAACGATTTATCTATAATACGATGCCGATCGGTCCCAAAATTTAATTGATTGTTCCCTGGGACATGGGCTATCTACCCACCAATTTGGGCCAAACCTCTCTTCTAGTTTTTGAGTAACCCTGCTAACAGACAAACTAGCAAAAATCGATCCCTAAAGTAACTCCTATGTTCCCTTGGAAGCGGAGTACCTACCCAGGAAATTTGGTCCAAATCTTTTTCTTTTTGAGTAACCCTGCTGACAAACAAACAAACAAACAAACAAAAGAGTGAAAACATACTCTTCTTGTCGGAGAGAATGAATGAATGTAGTAAGGAGGGAAGTAAAGAACAAGAGGAGAAAGATATGAGGAAGACAGAGTGGGGAAGGCATGGCTGGGGATGGTTGGCTTGGCATGGAGAGAGAGAGAGAGAGAGAGAGAGAGAGAGAGAGAGAGAGAGAGAGGAAGACTGGGAGAGTAAAGGGATAAGCTCAAATACAATAATCCACCTGCTGCCTCTGTGCCTGACTGTCTGTCTGTCTGTCTGTCGCCTGGCTTGGCTAATTTCCTTTTATTTCTCGCTCTTTCCCTCTCACTTCTCTACTGCTTCTTTTCCCTATCCTTTATCTCCCTCACCTCTTTCACATTCTGCCTTGGTCTGTGATTCCCTCCCTCCCGCCCTACTGTAATTCTTCATTTCTTCCTCCGTCCTTCCCTCCGTTATTCTATTACCCTCCCTTGGCCAGTCCCGAAATCTACACTTCCCCCAACCAGACTTCCCTCCATTCCTAATTCCATATTTCTCTCACCCTTTCTGCCTCCCTTCCTCTCTCATTTTATATTTTTCCCTCCCTCCCTCTCTAGTTTTATATTTCTCTTACCTTTCTTATGTCTCTCCTTCTGAATTATGTAATATTCGATCTCCCCATCTCAGATCTATACTTCTCCCCTCCCTCTCTAATTCGTCCCCTTTTCGCGAACTCTCTTCTTTCTGTCTAGTCCTATCGTTTTCAGTTTATCCCTTTACACCTGTAATCTTACTCAATTCCCTGCCCCCCCCCCCTTCCTTCCATTCTTCTGTGGTTATCCCAGCCTCCTTCCATCCTTCCCCCCACTTTCCACAAGCACTTTTATTAGGTGACAGAAAATTACATAATATGGGAAATTCCGAGACACGTCCGTCACAGTCCCTGGAAATACACTGACGGGCCACAGTGTTGGTGTTAGCAGTCGGTATGGTGGTAGTCTCTGTGTTCACTACTTGGGAGTCGAGGCTTTCCGTAATAGGGAGTCAGTTTCTTGAAAGATGGGGCGTTCCTTGTCAGGGCGTTCGGCATTAGGATGTCAGTATGATGAAATTCAGAACGTTAGGGGGTCAGGGCACCCGGTATTAGGGAGTTGAAGTATTCTCCTTTAGGGATTTGATATAGTTTTTATTGAGGAGTCCGGGTGTTCCGCATGAAAAACAGTATGGTCAGTATCAGGGAATCGGGGTGTTCGGAGTTAGGGAATCAGCGGTTGTCGATAATTGGGTGTCAGTGGGCTTTGGTATTAGGAAGTCGGTATGGTGAAAGCCACAGTGTTCTGTTTTAGGGAGTTAGTAATATTCAGTATTTGGAACTCTATATGGTGGAAGTCAGTTTGCGTTGTTTTACGCGATTCAGTGATGTAATTTTTTTTCGTAGTGTCCTTTGAGCTTAGGACGAGGACGTGATCAGCAGTTCATTGTTGTACCAATTGGCCGACCCCTCAGTGTTAGGAAACTAGGATGTGTATATAAGAATGTAAAGGGAGAATGACAGAATTAGAGAGGGACGGATGGAAGAAGTGAAGAATTATAGTAGGGCGAGAGGGAGGGAGGGAATCACAGAGCAAGGAGGAATGAAAGAGAGGTTGAGGAGGTAAAAGAAAGTAGAGGGAAAGAAGCAGGAGTGAAGCAAGAGGGAGAAAGCGAGAGAGAAAGGGAGAAGAGAGCCAAGGCAGGAGAGAGAGAGAGAAGAGGGGGGGGAGATACGGTGAGACCGTGAACGCGAATAAGCGCGATAGACAGGGAGAAAGGAAACAGAGATGGTGGTAAGGGAAGACCAGGCAAGAGAGAATGGATGAACAGCAGAGAGGGATGAAGGGGCAGGGAGAGAGCTGGTGTGTGGGGAAGCCTTGTGGTGTGGTGCAGGGACTGACAGCTCCCTGGTCGACACCCAAATGAGCCGCAGATTCAATATCGTTACTGACGAGGGAGGAGGGGGCGGGCTGATGACAGGCAAAACAGAGACAGACAGACAGACAGACAGACAAACAGTCAGGCACAGAGGCAGCAGGTGGATCATTGTATCTGAGCTTATCCCTTTATTCTCTCTCTCTCTCTCTCTCTGTTTTGCCTGGCATCAACCCGCCCCCTTCTCCCTCGTCAGTAACGTTATTGAATCTGCGGCTCATCTGGTTGTCGACCCGGGAGCCGTCAGTCCCAGCACCACACCACAAGGCTTCCCCACACACCATCTCTCTCTGTGCCTCTTCATCCCTCTCTGCTGCTCATCCTTTCCTTCTTGCCTGGTCTTCCCTTACCTCCATCACTCAGTTTCTTCTCTCTCCCTGCCAATCCCGCTCCTTCGCATTCATGGTTTCAGCTTATCTTCGTACCCCCCCCCCCTCTCTCTCTCCTGCCTTGGCTGTCTTCCTCCCTTTTCTCTCTCGCTCTTTCCATCTCACTTCTCTACTGCTTCTTTTCCCTGTCTTTTATCTCCCCCACCCCACTTTCCTCCCTCCTTGCTGTGTGATTCCCTCCCTCCCTCCCACTCTATTCTTCATTTCTCTCTCCTTCCCTCTGTCTCTTCCGAATTATATAATATTTGATCCCCCCATCTCAAATCTATATTTCCCCCTCCCTCCCTAGTTCTTCTCCTTTACACTTAATCTCTTCATCCTCCCTAGTCCTATCCTTTTCAGTCTATCCATTTAAATCTGTTGTCTCACTCAGTTCCTTGCCTCCCCCTCCATCCTTTCTTCTATGGCTCTCCCAGCCTCCTTCCTTCCTTCCCCCCACTTCCAAAAGCACTTTGATTAGGTGACACAAAAGTACATAATATGGGAAATCCTGAGGCACGTCCGTCACAGTCCTTGGATTTACACTGAAGGACCACGGTGTTCGTGTTAGCAGTCGGTATGGTGGTAGTTGTTGTGTTCACTTCTTTATTTGGCAGTAGGGGCGTTCGGTAATCGTGAGTCAGTTTTGGGAAAGTTCAGGTATTCCGTGTTAGGGTGCTCGGCATTAGGAGGTCAGTATGAAATCTGGAGTTTTAGGTATTAGGGAGTCAGGATACTTGGTATTAGGGAGTTGGAGTATTCCCCTTTAGGAATTTGGTATGGATTTTATTAAGGAGTCCAGGTGTTCACATGAGGGACACAGTATGGTCAGTATCAGGGAGTCGGGATGTTTGGAGTAAGGGAATCAGTGGTAGCCGATGTAAGAGTATCAATGGGCTTTGGCATTAGGAAATCAGTATGGTGAAAGGCACAGTGTTCTGTCATAGGGGGTTAGTACCAGTAAAAAGCCTTTGTCGACGAAGTACAAGTGAGACCATTTAAATCCAAAAGCATTGAAATGTCGTCTTACATCTCGAGGATGCCTAAAGTATAATCATGGCTATCTACCTACCAAGTTTCATGTCTTTACGACAAACTGTCTGGCCTGTGGCCCTCTTTTCAAGATTTTCGACATGCTGCACTTGACGTGTGTCACGTGCCGCATGCACCGCCGGGGTGTGATGAAACTGGTGAAAAAACAAGTAGTAAAGAATGGGGCATTAATACGGTTCAAACCACGCAGTGATCGGTCCTATGGTTGCTGAGATATAGCTTCTCAAAAGTGTTAAAGTTGGGCAGGGTCGGACTAGGCCAGGTTGGGCCAGGCCAGGTCGGGCCAGGCTGGGTTGGGCTGGGCAAGGTTGGGCTGCTCATTTGTGAGAAAATGCCACTACTTGATGAGATACTAGCTAGGGCTTCACCCTCGCTCATAAATATTCAGTATTTGGTAGTCCGTATTATGGAAGTCAGGGAGCACAGTATTACAGAATTCAGGGATGTAATTTTATTCTTAGTGTTCTTTGAGCTGAGGAGGAGGATGTGATCGACAGTTCATTGCTGTACCAACTAGCCACTCCTTCAATGTCAGGAAGCTAGACCGTGTATATTACAATGTGAGGGTACACAGTACCAGTCTATCTACACAGTCCGACTGCCATACTGTTAACCACTACATATATTTACCTCACCCGGACGGAGTCTAGCGAGGTATCATTTTTGGTCGAGATTCTTTGTTTGTTTCATTGTTTGTTTGTTAACAACATTACAGAATAACGGCTGAATGACGTTACATGAAACCTTCAGGATATGTGGGCACTGGTTCCAAAAGAAACTTATTAAAGTTTGGAGGTAATCAAGTGACACTGTAAGGTCAAAATCAAGGTCACGGATTTTCAGAGGGCTATAACTTGAAACTGGTTAAGTTAAAGATGTTAACTACTATAACTATAAAGGAACTTGTAACATGGGATTTCATTTGGCACCATGACTTTTGACTTTGAGTGACCTTGAATGGTCTAATTCAAGGTCAGGGATTTTCAGGGGACTATAACTCCTAGTTGTGTCTGCAAGGTTTTGGTTGCTGGGCGACTACTTGTTGCCTAGCAACGGCCGAAAACTCGTTTTTCTTTCGTACTTTTCACGTTTTGTCCTTTAGAAGCATTACTAGTGGGCGTAGAAAGCTCTGACTTCTTCAGGTGTATTCTTGAGGTCATTCCCTATTGCAAGTATGCCATCCATATTTTCTCTCAGTCCTATAGTATTTGAGTGGCATCCCTGAGAAGATTTGCCTCAGCATCCCTAGCAACCAGTACTGGTTTTCAAAAATGCCCCCCTTAGCCAGCAGCTTCATGGAAAGGAATTAAAGTTTGCATTCTTATATTGTAGACACTGACTAGTACTACAACTTTCTAATGCACACCTACGTGTTACACTGATCAGGTCAGGGGTCAAGGTCATCAAATGCAAAAATGGTGAAAATAGCTAAAATCATGACTTTCATTGTGCGAAATGTTTAGGCTCCGAAGATTATTAAGCCACGACCATGATTCTTGGGTGGAATGTTGCACTGGAGTACCTCCATACAAAGATGACATTCAGTTTCGAGACTCACTTCCAGGCACTGGCAGCGTCACCTAGAAGTTGTGTCTCTGGTGGGCCATTCTACAAATTTCAAGGTCCCTAGCTCCACAGTGGGTGGATGGAATCGAATGAAACTTTGCATGCTTATAGACGTTAATTAGTACTACAAGTGTGCTTCATAGTTGCATCTGTATCCGTCAGGTCAGGGGTTAAAGGTATTCATGTGCGAAAATATAAAAAGCACTAGAATTATGACCTTGCTCACGCGAAATGCTATGGGTCCGAAGATGATAAAGCAAGGGCCATTATTCTTTGGTGGAATGTTGTGCTGGAGTACTTCCATATGGAAATGACCTCTGGTCACAGACAAAGCTTGGTCTGCTTAGAGCTGGCCATCGTCATCTACCAGCTTGTTTCTCTTATAACTAGTTCTCTCTCTCTCTCTCTCTCTCTCTCTCTCTCTCTCTCTCTCTCTCTCTCTCTCTCTATATATATATATATATATATATATATATATATATATATATATATATATATATATGTATATGTATACATATGGAATAATAATAATGTGTGAAATGTGTAAGGTCCGATATAAATGGCCATGTAAGATGCATGGAAGAAGTGTAGTTGATGAGTCATGAACAGGGGAAGGGACAGAAAGATTATGGATGAATCAACTGCAGGAGTATGCATGTTAGGTTCAAATATGATATGGAAATCTCTGTAATCATTGTGTAGATATCATGTGATGATAAGTGTAAGGCAAAAAAGGACCGATACAAGGATCTGGTGGATGAAGTGATTGGAGTTATAAAGTGTCTTGATGGGTTGCATGAACGAGAGAGTTAGCATTAGTTCTGTGAATGATGTACTGGGTCGTTATGGACACCTGGAGGAGAACTGTAATGGAAGATGACAATATGAAATCTGTTGGGCGTATGCATCTGTAATTCATATTCTAAGCACATAGATCCAAACAAATGTAAGAGGAACAGAGGGAGTGGAAAGAGTGCAGAATTGAACCTGACTGATTTTGTGTTCTTAAAATGAAAAATGTGTAGGAGTGTTGTTGAGAGTGTTTGAAATTGGCAGTAATCATTTCAGCCGATACTACAAAAAACGATGACAGACAAAGAAAATTGCCATACTGATAGTTGTATGCACTATCAAGAGAGTAAAAGGCCTAATCCATAACAATTTTCAAAATACTAATAAGGTGTTTATGATTATTTTACTTATTTATCTAGTAAAATATGGATACCACTACCTCCATGTGGAACTGGTGCTGTCAGTGTAAAACTATTCAATCACTTATTCGGAAAATCTGAAATCAGATCTGACTACTCAATTTCTAAATCTGACAGTCTGATAGACTACTTCTCTAAGGTTAATTATTTCTAACCTTACATGTCAGTAAAAGGGCGTGAGAAAACGGTGCAGAGGGTTAGCTGATCATATCATTATATGAGCGAGCTGCATAATGAGTGAAGGATGCGGTCAGGGTAAAAGACTTAAAGTGGAGACTGAAAAAATAAAGAAGTGACAAATGAATAACAGAAAAAGGCTGTAGAGTCAGTGAAGTGGAAGCTAATGGCTCTGGATAGCTTATGAAATACACAATGAGAGTGCTTAGCTAAGAATATCAAAGCATTGGTGGTGTCATAAGGTTAACAACTAGGAAGAAAGCAGTGGCTAAGGTAGATGTATGAAATGGTTTTAAATGAAGGAGAATAATGCACTGAATCACGCAAAGAGACTAGCAGAAAGGAAGTGATCTTGGTAGAAATATGAATGGACTCTTATTCTGAAAATAAGAAATTATTTTTGGAGGAGGTTAGAAAATATAGGCATGAAGGAAGAGTGAAAGGAGAAAGTGTGAAGGATGAAAGTGGAAGAAAACCAGCAATTAAAGCTGAATTTAGGAGCAGGGCAAAAGAATACTGTGAGAGGTAGATCAATGGGAAATATGAGAGCAGAACAGAATTAAGCAAAATTGCTTTTGACAGCATGCAAAGAAGGGTAATAGTGTAGGGAAATGTGACACTGACAGAACACAATAATGCTGTGCTATTGCTGAAAAATCAGAGTGGCAGCAGCTACTGACAAGGTTCATGCTGAAATGTTAAAAGTGGTGGGAAGATTGTAATGAAGTGTTTGTTAGAAATATGTAAATGGAAATATGTGAATACAATGGAAGAAGACTGTGACTGTACCCCAGTAAAAGAACTAACCTTCCCAGGCACATTGATGCAAATCGCGTTCCATGTGGTTTTGCACATAGATGCACATTGACGCGAATTTCGTGAAAAAGAAGAAAAAGATTTGCCAAAAGTTAAGTGTTTGGGTGAATTGCGTCAAATTTTGGAGCATTCTAGCGGGTGCATCTTTCATCCGGGGTAAACACTTGGCAACACTATAGCGCATCCTCAGAGCCTATCTGCAGCAATAAACCTCAGTACCTCACAAGTAGCCAGGCTGTAGGGTTGCGCTGTGTGTGTTGTCCCTTCAAACGCCACTAATTCTCCCCCTCCTCCCCAAGCCGAAGCCCCTATGGACTGAGTGTGATAATATATTATTTCTAAGCATATTTTGACATGATTTTGTTGACATAACATAGATATATATATATCAAAAAGCAAGGGTGCCTCTTATCAGTCGTTAGGCCTGGGGGCAAAACTTGTGTTCACTGCAGTGGGGTTTCGCCACTTTGCCTCCCCTAGGCCCTATGCTGTGAGTACATTTAGGTATATAGTGAAGCCAATGCCTAAACTGTATATTGTGTGAAAGATATAGTGGCTGGTTTTGTGAAATAATGGAACTAGCAGGTGTTACATATGCCATAGCTGTAATTTGGAATGGGACTGGTGTCACCTGTATGCTGGAATAATGTTGATAGTGATATTGTATTTGCATACGGATTTGTGTGAAATCAGCATCAAACATGCTGTGAGTGTTCATGAAGGAGAGTAGTGTGTGCCATATAGTGGTGCATCGTACTCTCGGGGTGAAGGTGCTACGTCACATTGTACTGTGGTAAGGAACGGAATAATTGCGAAGGTAAGGGTGGAATCATTGTGGTAGTCATGTATTTGCATATGATTTTGTGTGAAGTGTACGTGAAATGTGCCGCGAGTGTTCATGAAGGGATATTTTAGGGTGCGTAGCGTATGTTGGTGGTACTTTAGTGGCAGGTGTGCAGGGGACGTAAGGATGCCTAGCAACTACGGATGTCAGTGAACGAGTAGTGTACCTTGCTCAGACATTTAGAGAGAACTTATACTTTATGTGCAATGTATGTGAAATGTGCTGCGACTGTTCGTGAAGGGATATTGTGGATGTGTAGTGTATGTTAGCATTACCTTGGCGGCAGGTGTGCAGGGGATGTAAGGATGCCGAGCAACCACGGATGTCAGTGGATAAATACTGTACCTTGCTAAGACATTTGTTGAAAACCAAAGATTTAAATAAAATGTTATTGATATGTGTCATGAGTGTTCGTGGAGGGATATTGTGGGTGCATAGCTTATGTTAGTGGTATCTTAGTGGCAGGTGTGCAGGGGATGTAAGGACGCCGGGCAACCACAGATACCAGTGGACAGGTACTGTACCTTGCCAAGTCATTTGTTGATAACTTATGATTTATATGAAATGTTAGTGATATTTGCTACGAGTATTCATGGAGATATAGTTTATGGTGTATATCATGTGTTGGGGGAACTTTAGGGGAAGGAGGAAATATATCCCTTTCACACACGGGGGCCCGGTGTCTGGTATCTTGACCATATAATATGTATATCTTGAGATGTGGTTCTAGTTATCATGTAGTCGAAGGTAGAAGTTAAAGATGGATACAAGGAGTTGATCGTAGTTTATTAACTTAAGAAAGTGTTTAAGTTGAGCAGTGTATGTATTACACCGGAACATAATACATTTCCTTTGGTCGACTCTCACTGACACATTTCCTATTCCCACACCTTGGCTGGTGCTTCTGTCTATCTATCAATCTATCTATCCATCATGCTACCTATTATGATTTGTATTTATAATATGGAGTCCTGACATCGCTCGGTCACACCAGCTGGCGATCCTCCAACAGCATTCATCATTGATATGTCGTAATCTATTAATACATAATAGTGATTATAATACTGAATAGACATAATATTCATGATAATATTGTAATGACCTAATAATAGTTGAGAAACATGTTACATTGTAAACATATAGTATACATAATGGAGCAGATACACTATAGTTAAACTGAGTATGGATTATTGTATAACATATTGTAAAATGAGTATGTATAATAGGCACATATATGCAAAAAATAATTCAAAGTTAAGATTATAATAACGGTTACTAATAAATGTGTATTTCTATAGATACAATGATAATATTAATTCAATTGTTGTACCCCCCTCTTTTGTATATAAAAAAAAATTGACAATATTTACGAAATATTTACACTTCATTCAGCGGGTCTGACTTGAATGTTTACCCTACCTCCAGCAAGTACTTACTCCAAGTTTGCAATTCTTGCATGCATTCTGTGCATTGCGAACAGCACTACGGCAAATACAATGGAGATGATTATAAAGACAGTAGGTGCTGGACTATACACATAAGATGGGATGAACATACTCAAACTCAATTCTTCCCAGGGCTTCATTGTTTCACTGATTAGTTGTATAGTTTCAGACTTGGGTGAAGTCAATTTAATACTTGTGCTCATGTTTAAGTCCATATTAGGCAGAGGGTGGAAATGTTTGTGTGTATGATTGAGAATGGCGTAGTGATTGATGGTGGATAAAGTGGACATGGACGGTGTAAGTACCACACAGTAGTCTGGTGTTATGTATAATCCTGATGCTGAAGTATGAGATGGTGGTATATCTGGACAGACTATGTAAACTGATGTGTTATGAGTAAAATAAAAAAAAAATAGAAAAAATTGTGAGTGTCCGATGTGATGATGGTGTACTGTATAAGCTTATCTGGAGCAAAAGTGAAATTGCAGTGGTGATGAATGTCTTGATTTCTTATGATAGCCATTTCACAAGGGACTGTTCCAGTAGGCTGAAACGTGAAGATGTACGCAGGACAAAGGTGAACAGCACGTAAGGATGTATGGCACTTTCGTTCAATCGTTGATTTACTGGCGAAAGTGTTAGTGTTCCGTCTCTAGGAGACCATGATGAGTTATGCGTCTGTGTCGATGTTGATGATGACCAAGGTGTCAGTATTCTTAGAAGGGAAGGGGTATATTTGATACACAGTGAACAGGTCATTTGTTATAAATGGTACATGAACTAATACTGATGCTGGTGTTAGTGTTGCTTCTAAATATGGATAATATAACATCGAATCTCTACCCCGGAACAAAGGCTTCAAACTATGTTTATGTATGCCTTGGCTAATTACCTGATGTAGCTCATGAACTGGAAGTAGGTCAATTGATTCTACCATTTCCAGCATTTGCAATTCCTTGGATAAATGCCCTGTAACGAATTCTAGTGTTATCTAGCTGGAGTATAATTGTGTCAATATGTTCCGTGATGATGGAGAAGTGTTGGAAAAGTGTCCTGTTCCCTTCCATGGCATTGATTTTGTCTACACTCTGGTGAGTTATACTTCTTGCCTTTTTTAGATTTTTCACGATTGTCTTCATTGCTGAGTTTTGTCCGGTGACGAACTTGTTTTGGTATGTTAATAACTGAGCTATTTTATTAAATTTGTTGTTTATTTCTTGAAGATCTTCCTCTGTAGCCAATCCAAAGATGTTCCCAAGAATTGCACCACCCAGGTCAAACAAACCACGCCTTTGGCGAGCATGTGTGATGTTGTATGTGTCACCCAATATCTCTGTTCCATGAGACGGGAGATCTTGGACCATGATGAGCATAATTGACAGCCTGTTCTATCTTCCATTTTGCTAACTTCACTATTTCAGTCACTTCCTTTGTGTTATGTGTTTGTGAAACATAGCCTTCTATCATGAAGTCCAGGGTTCTCTTGGGTTTGGCAATATTCTCTAAATAAGTGGGTAATTCGTATAAATAGTCTAAGCTTATCTCAGTACTCATTACATCTTTTACAATTGACGTCGTGGCCGATGGGGCTATGAGGCATCCTTGCCATACTATATGTTGAGGGTCTAAGTGAGCATATCCTCTTGCTAGGTAGAGGATTAGCCAGGGTATAAGTCCCTTCATCGTTACCTACCGAAAAAAAAAAAAAAATTATAAAATTCATAATCCACTCATGCTGTGGTTGATGATAGTGATGATGTGCGTTATGGGTAGCTCATGGAGAACAATAATTTGCTTGTTGTTTCACTTATATAAGGAGTTTAAATCGATATCTAGATTGTGTAAATGTTTTATTGTAGCATTTTTTGGAACGGTTGCACCTATGTTTGTTTGTTTGGTATGCGACCTTAATTTATTTTTGTAATTGTTGTTGTCTTCTTGTTGGTTTCATGAGTAATTTTCGGTTTCTTGGTGGTGTCTGAGGTTGTATAATTGCTGCCTAATTCCCTTGGTACCCAATTTAAATGATCAACATGAATTTGTTTTTTCTTCGCCACTTGACAGTGACCAAATTACAACTTTGTTTCCTGTCTTATTGATTACTCTGTATGAGCCCTCAAATTTCGGGGATAATTTATTGTCTCTCGTATGAATGATACCATAGACAATGTATCCTAAGCTGATAGGTGATTCTTTTGCCTTTTTATTAAATGCCTCCATCATTTCTTCCTTGAACATCGATAATTGTTTTTTCACTCTGTTATATCCTAGAATTCACATAAATGGAGTTTGGGGTAATCATCGTAGTTGTAAATGGCCAGATTTTCACCTAGAATTTCATATGGTAATTTTTTATCTGTCCCATACATAATGAAATGCGGTGTGTCTCCTACAGACTTATTTATAGATCCATTAATTGATGCTTCTACTCTGGGAATCCAGTCATCCAAGTTTGCATAATTTTCATTGAGAATGTGTCATAGTACATCTAGTACTTTTTTGTTTTGTCTCTCTACTAACCCACTGGATGCTGGGTGATAGGCTAAAACACTGACCTTTTTTATTTTGTATTGTTTACATATTTCTTGTAAGATATCAGAATTAAATTCACCTCCATTATTGCTAATTAGTATCTTTGGGGTAGTGAAGCGACATATTACATTATCTATTATTGCCTTTGCTACTGTGCCTTTGCTACTGTTTCTGCTGTTTGGGGCTAAGATTACATATCAGGAGAAATGATCTGTTGCTACGAATAGGTATTGGTTATTATTGTATGATAATGGCAACTTGAGTAAATCAACCGCGACAACGTCCCAAGGTTGATGTGGTACAGGGTAATTACCTATAGGTGCAGGTGTGATTAGGTATCCTTTGTGTTTTGCACATGATTCGCATGTCTATATGATTGTTTATATCTTTTTGTAATGATGGCCAGTAATATAACATCTGGGCATGTTTAAATGTCCTGTCTTTTCATGGATGTCCTGCATGTGGTCTATTGTGTACTGTTCATAATACTTGGAGTATTATGTTATTAGGGAACACTAATTGTTTGTTATTTCTTCAGCATTTCATTTGTCCTGGGTTGATCCTGTATAAGGCATTATTGATTATTTTGATTTTTTTTTTTTTTTTTTTTTTTATGTGTCCGACTCTGGGCATAGGCTTCACAGCCTGCTATCAAGGCCCAGCAGTCCTCCTACATACCATACACCTCTACATGTGTATGAGTGGTACATGTAGCTTGGGCAATTGTATGTCATCCCCACTTTCTAACTTATATATAACTTTAGACCATGTTGGATCAAGTCTCTGTGCTTTTGCGATTTCATCATGTTTGGGATGTTTCCTTTGAGATCTAAAGCTGCGACAGGAAGTGTATTTGGGTTCCTAGATAGACCATCAGCTACTAGAATCATTTTGCCCTGTATGTAATGAATGTGACCATTGTAGTTCTTGACTGTACATTTCCATCTTGCTCTCTTCCCACAGAGGAGTTTTTCTTTACCCTGCCGCGTCCCACTGCCGTTTTAAAACGGTCTGACATAGTTCCACAGCCAGTGCTAGTGCCATTTTAAAACGGTTTAAAATAAAAAACTTCACTGAGACCACATTTTTCAAGATTCGTGAGGTAAAAATTGGCATGCAGTTAAGGTAACTGTTCCTCTACCATCCCCCAGGCTCTCAAGGCCATACACTCACTCGCTCCCCCCCATCATGCTTTCTCTGCCTCACTCTGCCTGTGTGCCTAACCCAGTGCTGTAAATAGTGAAAGCATTTTGTAAATATTTTCATGTAAGAGTAAGTTGTAAATATTTTCTTGTAAGTGTAAGGACTATGTAGTGAATACAAGTCGTAAATACCTTCTTGTATGTGCTATGACTGTAGGTAATGAAATCAGGTTGTACCTATCTTCAAGTAAGTGTAAGATAATGCATTCACAATGAGAAAGACGCACAAATTATGATAGATGCTGAAGTAATAAGTAATCAGAACAGTGTGCTGAACATTGCTATACCTTCCCAGCATAAATACCTGAGTATACCTTACATAGGAAACGGCTTTCTCTCACATATGTGGTGACTGTGAGAGAGCGGCTATACCTGTACACGAGTATGCAGTACTCAATAAAACTCATTTCTGAGCCTCGGTGAGCATTTTGTTAGCAAAATTCATTGTTTCCACATCAAACTCAATCATTTTAGCAAAAAAAAAAAAAAAAAAAAAGGTCGAAAAATGGCCGGCACTGGAGTGACCCATAGGGCTAAAAATAGCCGGCATGTGGCGGGTTAAACATACCCACTAGGGGTTTTTGGTCAGTGAATAAGTGAACTTCATAACCATATATCATATCTCTGAACTTTTGTAATGAAAAGACCACTGCAAATGCCTCTAAGTCTGTAATGCAATAATTTTTTTCTGCACCTTTTATTTGTCTGCTGGCAAATGCAATTGGTTGATTCATTCTTATCTTATCTTCTTGCATTAATACAGCCCCTACTCCTTTAACCCGCGGCGTCCTGTCGACGTTCTTCCACGTCCTCACGTTTTGTCACTGCCAATCCCGTCAACGTACTTTAACGTCCTGCAATTGCAAGGTTCATAATTTCCACAATTTTCAAAATTCGCGCGAGATTTTCGATTCGCCCACCTACCCAAGCCTCCCCTACCTGCCGCCAGGCGGGCAGCGTCCCAGAACCCGCGTGACCCGCGCTCGCCCTTGTCTCGGTCACTCACCTGTTAGCAGTGACCCAGGTCAGACATGGCGCGTAAAAGTCTCTCAGACGACGAAATAGCATCTGCCCTGGAGGCCTTTACTGGAGATAGTGATTCTCCACTTGATGATGATATGGTGGATCGAGATTACATCCAGCCAGAGGAAGAAATAACAAGCAGTGATGAGGAGGTCCCTTCGCCCCGGAAAAAGCGGTATGTGACATATCGTAAGGCAAGGGAAGGCCAGCCTGCACCCCAATCACCTGCATGGACCTCTCTCCATCCCGATTCTGATGAGGACAAGGATGAGGACGATGACGATGACGGCGGCTTAGGATGTGATATCGCCTCATGGTTGGGGAAGGAGAAAATCTCACCCCGAGGATCAGAAGGTGGGGCGAGAAGACAAATAAGGTATGGTCCAAGTGTTTTGTCTGGGGAAGTCGAAAGTGGTGTGGTGGGAGTGCGGGGTGAAAGGGAAAGTGGTGTGGCGGGAGCGCGGGGTGAAAGGGAAAGTGGTGTGGCGGGAGTGCGGGGTGAAAGGGGAAGTGGTGTGAGGGAGGCAGCATGAGCACGTGGTGCACGTAGGCCTAGGGGAGAGGAGGTGGAGCCACTCCCCAGCACGTCTTTCGCCCCACAATATTCCCAAACTTCCTCCCCACAGCCCCAGGATGTGGGGAAAGGAAGGAAAGGGAAGGGAAAGGGTAAAGGAAAAGTGAGAGGGAAGAGAAGTGCGAGTGATGAAAGGCGCCGCTCTCCACCTCCCCAACCTCCCCCACCACCCTCACCTCCCAACCCTGACGAAGGCGACGATGGGGACGTGGCTGGAGACAGTGGTGTCTCGTGGTACTGGGAAGATGGGAGTAATTTTACTCCCATCATTCACCCTTTCACTGAGGAGTGGCGGTCTGGTTGCATGGCTCCAGGTATGCATGCGGGTTCCACTAGGGTGGATTTTTTCCACTTGTTCTTTGGGGAGGCGTTTGTGGGGCGCATAGTGGAACAGACAAACATATTTTCACGAACACAGCGCCATGAAAGTGAACGTTTGGGAACAACGAGCAGGCATTCCCAGCAATATGACTATCCTGTGACAATTTCTGAGATGTTCTTATTTTTTGCCCCGGTTCTCTTGATGGGTGTGGTAAGAAAAAACCAAATTCCTGCATACTGGACAACTGACCCAATGATCCTCACACCTTTCTTTGGAAAGGTGATGAGTCGTAATAGATTTCAGCAGATTCTCGGCCACCTCCACTTTTTTGATGCAGAAGATCCAGCTAATGCAAATAACACTGATAAAATGAGGAGAATTAGGCTGGTATTTGATCATTTACGGGAAATGTTCCGCTCCTCATTTTATCCTTACAGAGACTTCGTCATAGACGAGAGTCTTGTGTTGTGGAGAGGCAATATTTCCTTTCGCCAGTACATACCCAGCAAGAGACACCGTTTCGGGTTCAAGATCTTTGTTATGTGTGACTGTAAGACTGGTTATGTGCAAGACATAGTCTTGTACATGAGCGCACAGACAGATATAACAGAAGATCATAGTATAGGACTCTCAGGGGCCGTGGTGAAGACAATGATAGAGGAGTACCTTCATCTTGGTCATGTGTTGTACCTGGACAACTGGTACACTAGCCCTCTTCTCGCTAGGTTCCTTCACCAACACGACACCGGAGTCTCTGGTACAGTCAAGAGAAACCGTTGCCATATGGTCAAGATAGGGAGGAAACTTGACAAGAATGAGGTGGTTTTCTTCCAGGCAAATAACATCCTTGCCACCCTTTGGAACCACAACAGGGAAGTTTGCCTCCTATCAACTGTACACAGCCCCCTGATGCACCGCACAGACTCCGTTGATCACCGTAGCGAGAGGAGGCGCAACGTCTGGAAACCCGAGTCTGTACTGGACTATAATCTGAACATGAGGCAAGTGGATCAGTCAGACTCGATGATTTCCAGTGTTGACTGTGCCAGGACAACGATGAAGTGGTGCAAAAAGCTCTTTTTCCACTTGCTCGACATCACGGTCCTGAATGCACACTACCTGCACGCCATGACAACAGGAGTATCAGAGACCTTTGAGGGGTTTGTGAGGGAGCTGGCACGTGAAATAATCGCCAGGCATGCCCAGGACAGACCCACACACCGCACCCACACCCCCATGGCAGCCCAGACTCCCCTACGCCTCGCAGGACGCCACTATCCTAGCACAATCCCTTCCGAACCAAACTGTCGTAAACCCCAGCGCCGCAGCCATGTATGCAAGCACTCGACAGTCAGACCAGCCACTCAGAGAAAAGACACAAGGTACGAGTGTGTAGAGTGCAATGTTGCGTTGTGCCTTCAGCCATGTTTCAGAGAGTACCATAACTTCCTACACTACTGAAACTGTGTGGGATGGCAATATGACGCTCAGTATAATGGTAAGGCCAGTCAGCATGTGCTAAGTCTTATATAAAGTTGAAACGGGTGTAATGTTTTCAGGAAAGTAATGTATAAGTTGAGAAATAGTGTAAGTTGAAAGAAGTGATATCAAAACTACACCCACTGTGTAAATCTGCGAAAATATGACGCTCAGTATAACACTCTGGTCAGTAAATATGTGATAGCAAGAATATAAAGTGGAAACGGGTGTAATGTTAGCAGGAAAGTAACGTATAAGTTGAAAAATAGTGTAAGTTGTAACAATTGATGTCACGAGTACACCCACTTTGTAAATCTGCGAAAATATTACGCTCAGTAGAACATTCTGGTCAGTAAGTATGTGATAGGAAATATATAAATTTGAAAGGGTGTAATGTTAGTACGAAAGTAATTTATAAGTTGAATACTAGTGTAAGATGAAACAAATTATATCGCGATAACACTCACTGTGTAAATATGCGATAATATGATGCTCAGTAGAATAGAAAGGTCTCCAATTATGTGATATCAATTATATCAAGTGGAAATATGTGCAATGTTAGTGGAGAATTATTATATAAGTACAAAAATAGGTTGTAAGTTGAAATAGTAGTCATAGCGACTTCATCGTCTGTGTTATTATGCGCTATTATTACGCTAAATATTTACGTAAGGCCTGAAACTATCTCAAAACAGTTCTCAAAAGTGGAAAAGTGTATAATGTTATTAGGAAAGTATTATGTAAGTTGAAAAAACACAATACGAGTTGAAACAACAGTCACAGTGAGTTCACTCACTACATAAATAAGCACTAAACATTACGCTAAATGTTATTGAAAGGCCTGTGAATACGTAAAAACAGCTCAATAAAATGTAAAATGGTATAATGTTATTGGAGATGTATTATGTAAGTAGAAAAAAATGATATGTATCATGATTCAGGAATGTTAGCGATTCATCGTGACCAGTCTGGCCAATTTTGCTCGGTTTGCACGATGGTACAATGCTTATTTCAGCTCTATTTTTGTATAAAATCCAATTTACTCTTGTATCACATGTTTTTATGTTTGTAATAAATACATATCTACTTACTTTCATTGGTTTCCCGGACTTATAATACCATAGAAAACGTGAGAGCCTCAGACCATCTACAGAGAACACGGTACCAGGTGTGACGAAGGTATACCTGTTTAGGCCACTTATGGACCCCGGTGAACACTTTCTTGGTGATTGACCATCGTTTCTGACCAAAAGCGAAAGTTTTAGCAAAAAAAATTTGGGTCCAAAAATGGTCGGGATTGGGGGGTACCAGTGGTGAAAAAATGGTCGGGATGGGGCAGGTTAACAGATGCATCTGTGGAAATTATAAATGGTTTTGTGAAATCAGGGTAGGCTAAACATGGGGCATTTGTGAGTTTATCCTTTAATTCATTAAATGCTTGTTTTTGTTCTTCTTCCCATTGGAATATAACATCTTTTTTGAGTAGTTTGAATAGAGGAACTATATGAGAGAATTGCCAGACCTAAAAACTGCCTAATTTCGTTTATAGTAGTTGGTTCAGGGAAGTCTTTCACTGCTAGTATTTTATCATCAGATGTGTGTATGCCTTTTGCATTCAGTTTGTGGCCTAAGAATTTTATTTCCTTAAAGCAAAATTTGCATTTAGACTGCTTAATTGTTAAGCCAGCATCACCAAGTTTTTGTAGGAGTTGGTCTAATTTCTGGAGATGTTCCTTTATGCCGTTTGTTGCGATAATTATATCATCAAGATAGACGGATATTCCTTGTCCTAGAATTTCGGACAATACAGAATTCATCAAACGTTGAAAAGTGCCTGATGCTGTCTTTAATCCCACTGGCATTCTTTTGTATTGATAATGACCTGTTATTGTGGAAAAGGAAGTGTATTTACATGAGTCCTCACCTAATGGTATCTGGTAATATCCATTTAGCAGATCTGTTGTGGAAAATACATTAATTTCTGGTCCAATATTATGCAGGACGTCACTTAGCAATGGCATGGGAAACCGGGCTGGTATTGTGTGATTGTTTAGTTTACGGTAATCTACTACCGCACGCATTTCTCCCTTTCGTTTGGGCATGAAAAATAGTGGGGCATTCCAGAGGGAGACTGATGGCTCAATAATTCCAATTTTTAGCATTTCACCGACATACTTGTTTGCAAGTGTACGTTGTGATTGTGGGACTCTATAGGCTGGCACAAAAACAGGTTGTGTCTGGGTGCAAGTTAACTTTGTGATTGATCAAGTTAGTACACCCTAATTGTCCTCCAGGTAATGCTGCCGTTTGCCTATGTTTTTGTAACAGGTTTAACAAATCAGTTTCTTCATCAAATTCACATGAGTGAATTAAATTATCTTTTATATTTTATCTATAGATTTTATCTTAGTTGTCACTCCAGCTAAAGTTATTTCCATCACGGGGGCAGGACATTTTTAAGTATTAACTATACAAGTCCCCTTTTTCAACTGTAATTCCCCATTCATGTGATTAATTATGAGGATCTGAGTTTGCCCATCGTTATTCATCTGACATAATGCGTTTTCTACTGACAATCCTTTCACTTGACATAATTCTTCCAAAACAAGAACACTGCTATCCTTCAATTTACTCTTTATGGTAACTTTCATGTATGAGTTTGGAGGAATAACTAAATCACTGGTGAGATGGGTGGGAAAAGCTGATGAGTCAATACTGTTACCTCGGTCTCGAGTGCGGGAGGCTGGGGGAGGTGGTGTGAGTGGATCTATACACTCAACTCTTTGTGTATGTTGGCTTAGGCTTTTAATATTCAGGTTTTTAATGTTTCCAAATATTTGTGGTTCTGTTTTACTTATAGGTGAGAAATCTGGTGGCACTGGTAACTCTTCTATGAATTCATTATCCAAGTCTGTTTCATTCATTTGTGGGACTAAAGTTATTTTCTCTGTTCTCATGGATCGTAGGCCCAGTAACATATTAGCTTTTATTGCTAAGTTTTCAAGAATATAAAAAAATGCAGAAATTGGTCTTGTAGTCTCTGTGAAACTGATGATTAACCGCATCATGCCTTTTACTGTAATTTGTTTGCCATCTACTGTATATACTGTAAGTCTAAATCAGATTCTTCCAGAAAGTTACTTTCTTCTTATTGCTAAAAATTCTATCTGATTCTTCTTGTGTTATTAAATTCACTGGAGAGCCTGTACCTAAGAACAATGAGACGGTTTGACCTTCACATACAGCTGGTATCAAGATACACTCACTTCCCAACATGCCTCCTATGTGAACTTTAGACTTGCTTTTGTTTACGATTGATCGTTTTTTGTCGTGATTTGGCCTTCCCCTGATTTCAGTTTAGAAACTATTTTCTCTACTGTCAAACAATTGCTGGTCCAATGACCTTGCGACCGATGATGTCTACAGTATGGATCACATCCTTTGTCTTTTGTTTATCTTCTTTTGCTTTGATAAAGCAGTTATTCTTTGTGTGTCTGGGTTAGCACAGTAATAACATAGAATGGACCTATCTCCTGAGTGTGATCTTCGAGATGACTTCCCATATTTAGTGGTATCTATGGCGCAGCTTCTGCCCGGACTGCGTGCAAACTTGTGTGACTGCCTGTAATCTGGTGTTTGAGAGCGCTGCCTTGAAGCGTGTGGGTACCTGCTTTGTCTGTTTTGGGATCGCGAGCAATTTTGTCCTTTGTTTTGCGTGGTTGTAGCTGTTTTCACAGCTGATACTGTGTCTGGCACTCTCATTCTAGTAGAATGTGATTGTGTTTCTGTCACCCCTGCTTTGCAACAATTCATCTCTACCTCGTTCATAAAGTCTATGAAGCACATGCCTGGGGTGTAAGGGATCATCTTACCGATTTTGAGTATCCTATCAGGTAATTTACACAAGGCAGCTACATAACCAGTGATGTCTACGACAAGGTCTGGTGACATCTTTCCATCTCCTGTCATCCAGTTTAAGTTTTCTAAAGTAGCTAATAATGTTCTTTTAATGTAGAGACATCTGCTGTTATTTCACTGAGCACATGATTTGAAGTGTGCTCCCTCACAAAATCCACAATCTTATGTAATTCTGGGATTATGTCTGGCAGAAAGTTTATGCCTTCAGAAAATTTTTTCAGGAATTCTGTTTTAAACTCATCATATGTCTTAGCCTTAATAAGCTTATCTGACTTAAGCAAATCACCTGCTGGGCATCTCTCCTGATAAATACAGGAGGAAAATATTGCTATTTTCTCCTGTTCATTTGTTACGTGCCTCTTTTGACATGACTATCTATCTATCTATTGCCAGACGCCTCAATCCTGTTCGGGGTGGCCACAAACAAAACGCCTCAACCTCGCCCTGTCCCTCGCCATTTCAATGCCCTGCTCCCAACTCACACCCCTCTCTCTCATATACCTCTCCACCCCATTCCTCCATCTCATCCTCGGCCTTCCCCTTCCTCTTCGCCCCTCTACCTCACTCACATACACTCTCTTCGTCAGTCTTTTGACATGACATTGTGTGATAAATGAGCGTACAGCATAACGAAAAACGAGGTTTTGGGATGAATCAGCTGAATGCTCGGCCGAATCCAGCATTTTCAAAAAGAAGGAGCACGATTCATAACAGAAATATTGCTGAATGTATTTAAGCACTCAAAATATCAAAGTTCAATAATTTTTCCTGTTTCATTCATAGCAATTCAATAATACAGACACATGCACATACGGTAAGATACTTTCTGCATGTATTTTGAAAAAAAAAAAAATAATAATAATGCTTTTATTGTCAGGGCCGGATTCGCCAATAGGCCAAGTAGGTCACTGGCCTAGGGCCCAGCTGTATCTGGGGGCCCACTGAAACTAATTTGACACACAGTGTGCCAGTGTATAACCTTGTTTCAAATGTACACCGAGTATTTCATTACATAATATATTCACAACCATAAGGGTCCCCGTACAATAAATATAGGGTCCGGAGTATGGGACCCCTGTACAATAATCTGGGGGCCGACTGATGAGTTTGGCCTTGGCATACATTTTTTTTTTTTTTTTTTAATAACAGAATGGAGGAAGGAAAAACAAATGAGTAAAAAAAAAAAAAAAAAAGCCCATACACCAGATTACTGGCGTTCTCCATTCATAAAATATCTGTAACAGTTAGACTTGAACAGCTGTGGGTTGAAATTTGGAGGGAAACAACTCTGGGGAAGCCAATTCCAGAGAGATGCAGTTCGGGGAATGAAAGAATTCTGATAGACAGAAGTTCTGCAATATGGCTGAGTGACATTCCAGTCATGAGCGCTACCAGATGCCCGTGTAGCACGAGGGAAGGCATGGAGAGGTGGCACCATGGAAGCAACTTCGTCTGAGCATCTGCCAAAAAAATATCTGTAAAATAATGCAAGGGAGGCAACATTCCTTCTTACACGCAGGGGAGGTAGTTTATATGTAATGACAGGGTTGTTAATGATTCTAACAGCTTTGTTCTGAATTTTCTCTAGTTGTCTTAATGCAACCTCTCTACAACCATCCCACAAGGGTGAGTAATATTCAAGCTGAGAGCGCACATGACTCTTATAAATTATAGCTAACTGCTCATCGGCGAAGAAGTTACGGACTCTGTACAATAATCAAAGTTTCTCTGAGGCGGTTTTAGCAAGTGATCTGACATGAAAGGTCCAGCTGAGGGCACTATTAAGTGAGACGCTAAGAATTTCAATACTTTTGCAGATGGGAATATTAGTAGCACTGAAGGTAATGTACGAATCTGGCAATATCTGTCTATTAGTAAACTGTATATATTTAGTTTTACTAGCATTAAAAGAGACAAGGTTGTTTTGTCCCCATTCACTGATCGTAGATAGATCTTGATTTATGGAGATGGCTGTACTGAGTTGAGAAGTAGAGATATTAGACTTTGTAAATGGGTGTCTGAGTGTGAATGAACTATGTAGTGTTGAGTCATCTGCATATGAGTGAATGGGATTGTGGGTGACAGATAAGAGATCATTAATATGAACCAGAAATAGGGTTGGCACCAGAACTGATCCCTGCGGCACGCCAGTGTTAATTGAGTGGAAATTGGAATATACATCATCTACTTTTACTCTTATTTTCCTGTCACTAAGATATGAAGAAATCAAAGGAACAAAAGATGTTAGTCCATAGCAAGGGAGTTTGGACAGCAGGGAACGGTGCCATACTCTGTCAAAAGCTTTAGAGATATCAAGAGCTACTGCATGAGTTTCTCCAAAAAGATCAATTGATTGATGGATGGTATGAGTTAAGAGATTGAGTATGTCAATGTTGGATCTTTCGTGGCGAAAACCATATTGTCTATCACTAATTAAGTTGTTGGATTCAAGATGTTTAACAATGTGCTTATTAATTAAAGTTTCAAATACCTTACCAAGAGAAGATGTGACATCTATTGCTCTGTAATTGGAGAGGTCAGACGAACTTCCTTTCTTCGGAATTGGGTGGATATTGGCTTCTTTCCATGAATTTGGGAATAAAGAAGTACGTATGTATAGTCTGAACAATTTAGCTAGGACAGAGGCAAGTTCAGGGGAACACTTTTTCAAAATAATTGGCGGAATTCCATCTGGGCCTGGAGCTTTGTTGGTAGGTAAATTGTCTAGGATTGAGTTTATGTATCTTGTCTGTATTTTAAGTGGGGCAATTTCGGGAGAATCAAGTTCCAGTACTGGGACATTCTGGCTGGTATCGTCTATGGTAGAGTTTCTGGCAAAGGTACTGGCAAAGATATTTGCTTTCCCACGTGGGTCATTTGTAATGTTGCCATCTGAAGATTTTAGTGGGGGAATGGAAGATGACTTGCTAAAGTTATTATTGAAAGAATTAAGAGTTGACCAGAATATTCTATTGTCATTAGGGTTGTTATGTAGTTTTGATGCTTGCTTTTGAAGAAAGTTTGATTTAGATAGATTTAATACAGCTTTTGCATGATTTCTAGCAATTTTAAATTGGGAGAGTGATTCAGATGTTTTTGATTTTAAGTAAGAGTTATATGCTAATGACTTTTTGGCTGTTGCTCTGGCACAGTTGCCATCAAACCATTTTGGAGAGTTCGATCTTTTAGTGAACTGTTGACTTGGTATGAATAAATCCATACCAGCTAGAATTAAGTTGCAAATGTGGGACTAGATATAATTGGGATCACTAGAGAAGAAAGATTCCCATGGAATGTCAGCAAGATAATTTCTAAATCCATCCCAGTCTGCCCTATCAAAGTGCCATCGGGTCACCCTGACAGGTTCAGAACGGGGAGGTGTGGGAGCATTAACTAATGAGGCTTTGATGAGATTGTGGTCAGAGGATCCAAGTGGTGACCAACTGGGTAAGATTAAATGATTCCGCAAACAGCTCGCACTCTAGACCAGCGTCGTCAGGCCGGGCAGAATGCAATAACCATTCAACATTAAGTATGTTAAAATCACCCAAAATGGTAATTTCGGTACCAAGGGCAAGGTTAAGGTTACTCAACTGAGTGGATATGGAATCAAATACACTGGGTTCCGAAGAAGCATTTGGGGAACGATAAACTACACAAATATATTTGGTAATGTTTTAACAATTTAGTTTATATAATGAGTAATCAAAACAGGATGAAGTGAAGTTTAAAATATTGTCAACTGCATATTGGGGTTTGATATAAGAACAGGTGCCGCCCTTGTTACGGAAGTTTGTAAGGAGATGGTAACTGGGAAAACAAAATGGAGATATATCGGTAAAGGGTGAGCATTGTGGTTCTGTGAGGAAAAGGGCCAAAGGGGATATGGACTGAAGGAAAAAATGAACTGAGTTTAAATTTGTGGTAAAGTAGGTAAATCCAGCATTGTTTATTGTAAATTATCATTAGCTTGCCGAAAGAAGGGGGCATACGCCTCCTCCCCCCCCCCGCCCCCAATCTCCGTTCCTGGAATGTGCAGGACAGGAATGAATGGAAGGGAATCATACATGATGAACATGTTGGGAGTGGCAGTCAAAAGTACATGGAACAGCTTTTTGGCAAGTCATGTGATGTGACTTTTGTTGCGGAAAGTGTGACTCGTGAAAATAAATTGATACTCGTAATTTCTTGGGCTTGAGTCAGTGAGCATTAGTTCTTCTCTATTCCTTTTCTGAGGCCTGATTCTCAGCACACATTAAAAAAAGGGGGTTTTGGTGATGATGTTGATGATGATTATGACAACGATGAGGGAAAATATTGGGATCAGGAGTTTTAACAAATTAAGCATTTTTAAATACCGAAATGATTTTTATGACTGGTAAGTTATCAGAATCTGATTAATGTATCACAATAATATATTTTACTGTTTTACCCTAAGTCTACTAATACCAAGTCGGATCACTTCTTTCTAAAACAGCTCCAAGCTCGCGCTGTGGGTAGAGCATCAGTGTGACATCGACTGGATCTGGCATGAAACCCCAGTGCTCAGTTGACTCCTGACCATGACAGTGAGTGTATGTTTGCTCCACTCACCAGATCATGACACATTTTCAGTCCGGAGAAGTGATGGAAGGGACTGAAATGTGTGAGGGAAGGTGTAGGGGTGTGAGGGAACCTACTGCTATTTTATAGGGTTAAACGAGTCTGCATTTCTTCCCCTTCTTCATATTCCCTTATCACAAATGTTTAATTTGAGTCTGCCCTTTTATACATTTTCTGGTACTTAATCCAGCTGACGTCACACAAGCCACGCCTCCCTGCGCGCTGACAGAATGTGAACCGAATTGGTATTAGTAGACTTAGGTCTTACCCTTAACCCACCCCGTCCCGATGACGTATGGGTACGTTGCAACGATTTGCATTTGCCAGTCCCGGCGACGTACCAGTACGTCGTGCAATTGCAATGTGCATAATTTCGACAATTTTCAAATTTCGCGCTTGATTTGCGGTACGTACCCTCGCCTGACCTTCCCCTACCTGCCACCAGGCGGGGACACTCAGCAACCCCGCGTGACCCGCGCTAGCCCGCCACTCGTCCACTCACCTGGTAGCCACGGTCCCGCTCAGACATGGCTAAGAGAGGTCTCTCAGACAGCGAGATTCAAGTCGCCCTGGACACCTTTACCGGCGACAGTGATTCCCCACTGGACGACGAGGAGATGGACAAAGATTATGTGCAGCCAGAGGAGGAAGAAACCACCAGCAGTGACGAGGAAGTTCCGTCACCCAGAAAGCGGCAGTACGTGACTTACCGTGCTGCTAGAGAGGGGAAGGAGGCAAAGAAGGCACGTGGTATATCCTATCCCTATCCCCAGCGTGATTTGGAAGCAGAATTCGAGGTCGAGGACGAGGACGAGGACGAGGACGGAGCCGTGGGACGTGCTGCCACGTGGTATGGACGGGAGGTCATTACACATCGTGGCCCAGAGCGCACACCACGTCGTATGAGCAGGTATGGGCCTAGCATTCTGTTTGGGGAGCTAGGAAGTCAAGTGGAGGGAGTGGGGAGTGAAACGGAAAGTCCAGGGATTAGGGAAAGTGAGAGTGACGTGAGTGAGTCATTGCTCTCCCTACATAGTGTGAGGCGGCAGAGTGGATCACGTGGGCCAGTGCGGGTGCGTTCCTTATCTCGTGGGGTTGTGAGGGAGGGGGAAGGTGGGGAGGAACCACTCCAAAGCACGTCTTATGCTCCCCAATATCCCCTAACACGTGGTCGAGTTAGGTTGCGTGAGAGAGCACGTGGTGTGGTAATGGAGGGGGAAGGTGGGGAGGAACCACTCCCCAGCACGTCTTCTGCTCCCCAATATTCTACTATTTCATCCCCACAGCCCCCTAATGTTCCTCAAGGCCATAAGGGTAAGGGAAAGGGAAAGGGTAAAGGCAGAGGGAAGAGGAGTGACAGTGGGGAAGCCCTCCGTACTCCTTCTCCCCCACCTCCCCAACCAGGATCTCCTCCCCACCCAGACGAAGGCAGTGATGGGGCTGATGGGGACGAGGGATTTGTGTCGTGGGATTGGGAGGATGGGAGTGATTTTTCTCCCCTCATTCACCCCTTCACTGAGCAATGGCGATCTGGCTGCACTGCACCAGGTATTCACACTAATTCCACCAGGTTGGATTTTTTCCACCTGTTTTTCAGTGAGGCATTCGTGGATCAGATCGTTTACCAAACAAACCTGTTTGCAAGCACCCAGCGCCTAGAAAGTGAAAGACTGGGAACAAGGAGTAGGCATTCTATGATCTATGATTACCCTGTCTCACTTCCAGAAATGTTCTTATTTTTTGCCCTGGTCCTTTTGATGGGTATTATAAGAAAGAATAGAATTCCTGCTTACTGGACTAGGGACCCTGTTATGTTTACCCCCATATTTGGTCAAGTGATGAGCCGTAATCGGTTTCAACAAATTCTAAGTCGCCTCCATTTTTATGATGCTCATGACCCTGCAAATGCAAACAACACTGACAAAATGAGGCGAATTCGGTTGGTCTTTGATCACCTCAGGCAAACATTTCGTTCCTCATTCTATCTCTTTAGAGATCTCGTCATAGACGAGAGTCTCGTGTTGTGGAGAGGCAATATTTCATTCAGACAGTATATACCCAGCAAAAGGCACCGTTTTGGGTTCAAGATCTTTGTTATGTGTGACTGTAGGACTGGATACGTGCAAGACATAGTCTTGTACACCGGTGCACAGACAGACATAATAGAAGATCGAAGTATTGGACTGTCGGGAGCAGTGGTAAAGACGATGATACAAGACTACCTTCATCGCGGTCACGTTCTCTACCTCGACAACTGGTACACTAGCCCTCTTCTCGCTCGTTATCTTCACACACATGAAACGGGAGTCTGTGGAACCATAAAGGTGAACCGGCGTCACATGGCCAAGGTAGGGCGGAAACTTGCAAGGAGTGAGGTTGTCTTCTTCAAAGCCAACAACATCCTTGCAACAATGTGGAACCACAACAGAGAAGTAAGCCTCTTGTCCACGGTTCACCGCCCCTTGATGCACCGTACTGATTCTGTAGATTACCATAGCGAGAGCAGGCGTCGTGTTTGGAAACCTGAGTGTGTTATGGATTACAATATAAACATGCGCCTCGTGGACCAGTCAGACTCCATGATATCGACGGTAGAGTGTGCCAGGACAACGATGAAGTGGTATAAAAAACTGTTCTTTCACTTACTAGATATCACTGCTCTGAATTGCCACCACCTTCACGCCATGACCACAGGAGTTCAGGAAACATTTGAAGGGTTTGTGAGGGAGCTCACAAGAGAAATCTTTGCAAAGTATGCTGTTGAAAGGCCCCAACAGCGCACCCGCACTGCCCCTATTACCCAAACTCCCCAGAGAATATCTGGCCGCCATTTCCCCACTCCTATCCCTCCCCAGCCCAACAGACCTAGGCCCCAACGCAGGTGTCACGTGTGCAGTAATTCACAGGTGAGACTCACAACACAGAGGAAGGACACCCGCTATGAGTGCGTGCAGTGTGACGTGGGTCTCTGTATTCACCCATGTTTTAGTGAATATCACACGTTGATGCAATTTTAGCATGGTGTGAATGCGAAAGGACGCTGAAATTATGAGGTAAATGCGACAGACGGACGCTCAGTGAAATTATCAGTCATGTGGATCTCCAAATATTAGTATAAAGTGCCTACGGGTAGAACATAAGTGAAAATATTGTGTGTAAGTATATAAATCTGCCTTAAGTTGAAACTTACATAGAGAGGGTTGTATGATGCGATATCCTGTCGCTCAGTGCAATAAATACGGCCCGTAATTATATAATTATTATTATGTGACATTCTTACGGGTATAATATAAGTTCTAATTATAGTATGTGATGATATATATTCTAAGTCAAATATTCATAGCGTGTGTATAAAGATAAGATTTCCTGACGCTCAGTGGAATGAATAAGGCACGTATTAGTCAAAATAAAAGTCAGCAAGTGATAAAGTGAATAATTAGTATATAAGTGTGTGAGTGAATGAGTATATAAGTGTGTGAGTATTATGTATGTCGAAACATTCCTTGCGAGGGTATTTTCAGGCGATATTCTCACGCTCACTTGAATAAATAATGGCAGTAAGTATGTAGAGTGCATTATAGGGGTGTAAACGTGTGTAATGTAAGTGGGAAATTATAATTGGAGTGAATAAATAAAGTAGATGATGAAACACGAGTGTTTGAGATCGTGGTTGCTACGTGAATATGCGCTAGCATATCGCCAACGGCCGTACCACGTTGAGTACACCGCTTCCCGTCCGATCAGCGAAGTTAAGCAACGTTGGGTCTGGTTAGTACTTGGATGGGTGACCGCCTGGGAACACCAGATGCTGTTGGCATCCCTACGTGTCAAGTGGGGTTGGTGGAGGATTAGTGCCCCTCCCTGTAAAACAATTAACTCTAAGCCATTGGCCACCCCGTCTGGGATATATGACGTCTGGCAATGAATGAATGAATATCGCTAAATGCCCTCGTAATGAATGAAAATAATTGAAAACCTTTACAGTGGTGGAGGAAAGGTTCTATGTAAAGGGGAAAATAAATGGAAAGTGATAAAACAATTTGGTATGTTGAAATACGAGTCATAGCGAGTGCGCTTACTAAGCTGATGTGCGCTATACTTATGCTGCATGTCATCATAATGAATGAAAACATCTGAAAACACTTACAAACAGTTGTAATTGGTAAATTGTCATTGAAACAGAAGTATACAAGTAGAAAAAATGATATGTTGACTCATACCAGAAACTTAGCATATAGCATGTTACGACTCGGACCAAACTCGCTATGCTCGCGCGATGGTACAATGCTTATTTTTCATATATATGTGTCTGAAATCCATTATATTGTTACTGTTATTGTTTATTAGTTCAAATTCAATAAATATAGAGGTGTTGTGTGTTGTTTCTCTCAGTATTCCTTACCATAGAAAACGTAAACGCATATCCAGCCCATTACAGAATACGATACTTGCCGGGGGGAACCGCACCTGTACGGACCACTTATAGACCGCAGGAACCACTTTCTTTGTGATTTTCCTTCGTTTCTCGACCTAAGCGGAAGTTTTAGCAAAAAAAAAAATTTTCCAAAAAGGCTCGGGACTGGGGGATGTCATAGGTGCGGAAACCCTCGGGACGTGACGGGTTAAAAAAGACTTTTTAGGATATGGTACTTATTGGTTTCAGTACCGGTATATAGGAACTCCATAGTGTTATACATTAAGTATTTTTTTCAATGGTTTTTAGTGTTTTTTGAGTTTTCTCTTGGAAATATTTTCTTTGTGACATGCCCATACCGTCTACACCAACTACACCTAACTTAGCTAACAGAGTTCACCTGATATTTAAAGTGCCTATTCCAACTTTCTTCTGGTGAAAAAATTTACCAGAACGAATGCAACCATTCCTTCAGGATAGAAGCATTCATTCCGATAACCCTTATTTGGTAGTAGTCATAATAAATTCCTTTGGGTCTGTATTACATGGCTTGACGAATTTATAAAGGATATCGTAGGTATTTAAGTCGAAATATTGGAAATACACATCAAGATCTATGGAGATTTGAAAGCAGTGTTTTGCTGTGGAAATTCACATTTATTTATATGTCTAATGTACATGTTGCTTGACATTGTTTCTGCAGTTATCTGCATAATATTTCTGCTTAACGTTACCTTAGATATTAATAGCTTAGTATTTTGTCAAAGAATGAACATTGGAACTGTACTTGCGCCGTGCTTTAATTCTCGCTGTGGTACAAAGAAATCAACTTGTCACAAAACCCAAAGAGATGCATGACTCCGACCGGATGCCAGTTGAACGAAAGGGAATGTAAAAACCTTCACGATGGCAGCCAAATATACTATTAGGGTCAAGGAGTGTGGTAACGACCCCAAACACCATGGAGAGAGAGAGAGAGAGAGAGAGAGAGAGAGAGAGAGAGAGAGAGAGAGAGAGAGAGCATATTAGGTTTCCGGGCAACTGCGCCTCACACAAATAAAGACGCTGTAAGACCCTTGGCAGTGACCCACTCTAGATATTAAAGTTCTCTTCCACCCGATATGAGAGAAAGATACTCATGGTAATAAAAGGAGACAGACTCGGTATTAAGAGGGAATAAAATGGGCTTAAAATGGTTCGTGTCATAATATTGTCTGAGAGAGACCTTAAAACTTAATATTAAACTGTAACTGCAAATTTGATATTAAATCATTTTTAAAGATCAAAACATTTACATTTTTTATTAATGCACTCAACCCCTTCCACCGAGAATACAAGTTTTATTAAATTTTTTACTCTTTTCAGACGATTTTGATATTGCTTTTTGGCGACATCGAATTGGTGGATTTAGATATACATTTCATCAGCCTCATCGTTACTTTAGACTATACCTTAGTTGACTGATGACAATCTAATTGAAATATAATAATGTACAGACATAGAGAACATAAATAAGACATTAAAACACATTTACGCCTATTTAAAGATCTTTAACGTGCTTTTAAAACACTCTTGATCTTGATATGAAAGGCCTCTAAAGGCTTGCAATAAAACAATGCTTTTGGCCAGGCGTCAATACGCTCTTTTATCTCGCATCGAATGACTCGCTGTTCTTTTATTCAGCATCATTTTTACTGTTAACCCATTGGGTACGAAGTCGACTTTTGTTTTTCGTTTTACTTGCGATGACATTTTATTTTAGTTTGTTCTTGCTACGTATACAGTTTCATTCATATCTTCTTCAACCAGGATGTCCTTTCATATGGTAAACAGAACTGTTTGGCAGTAGCAATAATATTAATAATAATAATAATAATAATAAAGGGAATCATCGTAGTGAGGGTAAGTAAAGAGCTCAGAAACATAAATTTTGAATATTCTTAAGTTAACGCTATTTCCATATTTCCCTCTGCTCCTTTTTTCCGAGGTGTAGGGGCCCGAGGCTAGGTTACCACTGTCTAGAACTTTTAAAAGTAGGTCTCTATCATAAGCTCCTTGTGTTATTTACGTTATTGATATACCTCAGCCGCGTCTTGAATATTTGAACTTATCTTAGTGGTGCTGTTAACCTTATCACCAAAGGTAATGAGGTTCCTTGCGCACTCAGGAAATGATTAAACCAGTTTTTAGGCCTCTTCCCTCCACTTTGCGCCAGTATTCTCGCCGATATAGGATGGATTTTTCGGAGTGGAGGTGCTAGATACTGTCTCCATTATCTTTTCATCAATGGGAGCTTCCATTGCAAAAATAAAATATGGTATCAGAAGAAATCATTACAACAATCTTGCCAAAAGATACAATTAGCCATATAACTATTCTATTAGCTGCTTTGCTATGAGTTATTCCGAGGGGTTACCACTTGATAGCGAGGTTGGAAGGGGAAAAATGTATGCGTACTCGTACTAAAGGGAGTAAATGAGGTTATATTTTTAGTTTTGATTACAGAGGTCCTTCATAACCAAATAGAATCGTCCAGAGGTAGGATGAATTAATAAGAATAAAGTAATCGTACTGAAACAGTTAACTAAATTTGTCAGTCCTTTGGCTAGAAGTGTACTTTTGAGCTGAATAAAATCGCTTTGAGGCAGCAAGCATGGAAGGCGTCATCGTTGTGATGGGGTTGGTGGAGGTTGCTTTTATTTCCCCCGTCAAGGGATGTCTCTTTTTAGCTGAATGAAATAACCGGGGAGCTGGAAAAATAAAATAAAGGTGACACTGTTGTAAAGAATTAATAAAGGATGTTTTTAACCCTTTTGGTCAGAGTGGCCCTTTTTAAGCTTAGTAAAATCGTCAGGATGTAGCGAAGATATAATTTGGAAAACGTCATCATAGTGGAGCGAATAAAAGAATCTGCTTTTAGTTCTCTCGTCAGAGAGTCATTTTGGGGATAAAGTAAGTAAAATTACTGTGAGGCAGCAAGAAAACAGTAGAAGTCTCCCTCCCCGCCCACCTCCTCCCTCCAGGCTATCCGACGCATGGGAAAATATCAGCGCGAAAATCTTGAAAGGGAAGTTTTGGATTCATGTGATTTGTAGCCTACCCCTTTACATAACAATCTCACCCTTTTTTGCAGGAGAATTCTGGACCTGTCTTCACGTGATCGTAAACATAAGACTGCTTTTCTTATTCAGAGTATAAGTTGGTGTGTGTGTGTGTGTGTGTGTGTGTGTGTGTGTGTGTGTGTGTGTGTTTATGTGTGTGTGTGTGTGTGTGTGTGTGTGTGTGTGTGTGTGTGTGTGTATTTATGTGTGTGTGTGTGTGTGTGTGTGTGTGTGTGTGTGTGTGTGTGTGTGTGTGTGTGTGTGTGTGTGTGTGTTTTTGTGTGTGTGTGTGTGTGTGTGTGTGTGTGTGTGTGTGTGTATTTATATGTGTGTGTGTGTGTGTGTGTGTGTGTGTGTGTGTGTGTGTGTGTGTGTGTGTGTGTGTGTGTGTGTGTGTGTGTCTGCATTGCCGTTGTACACAGCTACATTAAATGATGGAGTATTAGCTGTAGATTAGAAAGAGATTTGTCCAGTAATGATAAAAACGGTAAAAAACATAGAAAAAACATTCCATCCATTCCTCGGATGTTAACTCTTAAGTATCCCAACCACTTGGAACACCTTAGTCCACTAGAGTATCATCCGTCATTTGGATATACTCGTATGGTTAATACCCAGAATTGGAACTGGTTTTCTTGAGCACAGGAAATCATACGGGTTTTCACTCATTGTAGAGTGACCTGTCACTGAGTGAGTGTGAGGAACAATACCACCTGGATCAATACCGATACTGGTAGTTATATGTAAAGAAATGTTGTAGTTAAAGAAATACGAACTGCTATACTTGTATGCCTCCTTGCATAGCTATAATCAGTCAAGACTTCGTGATCATCTTGAAAATACATTACATTCACTGTACAGTATTGTCATGAAATTATTAGATGTTTATGCACTTTCATATACTAATTACATTATTTTTACCAAATGCAAACCTTGTTTTGTGCCGTCTCCATATGTGGATACGTCCATGGATGGTGGAGGAAAATGTCTTTTCATCTGTGAAGACAGCCCTCTCCCAGAACTGAATATCCTTCGCCACATGTTGCTGGGCGAAAACTAATCTGGCAGCACAGTAGGCATCGGTCAGACGCTCCTTCTTCGCCGGCATTAGGTAGTGAATGCCTGGTGCGTGGGGGCGTCACCGAACCGTTGTCGCTCACACTTCCAGTCCCAGAGCATCGGGTGGTATTTCGTTTGCGTTTGTGAACGGGTTTACATCTGTTGCATGTAGGATCCTCTCATCATCTTCTGGTGTTGTAACTCGTCCCATTGGTCTCATGTCTTCTCACAAGACTTCAAACAGTAAATATTTCATCGCAAAATAGTACATAATCCAATTATGAACACTGATATAGTCACTGAACAAATATATTCATACTTACCCATGTCGGACAAATTCCCACTTTGCTCCCAGTGGTGGATCCATTTCAAGACCGTTGGTTGAGAGATCCCTAGTCTCCGAGCAATAGCTCCAGTACTCAAGCCCTCATCGTGAAGGGCAATGTGAGCAAGATATTTTTCCTGCCTGTTCATACTGGCAAAACTGATGGAGTTATACAAATTTTTTCCCAAGTCTTCCCGACACCATGGTTTGCTATGATTGGCTGGTTCTCATGATTGGTTGTATTACGATGACGTCCGATAACTTGCCATGAACCACATTGTAGTGTATAATGGAATTATTAATTTCTTTAAAATCATCATTCATGTTCCCTAGATCTGTTCCCTTACATAATATTATAATTTATGTCTTACTAATGTAAGTAATCAACATAACAGACATTGGTTAGGTAACTGTGCAAAGTGAAGTGGCGGCATCATGGTAACCAACATGCTGGTGGTAGCTTTATGAGAAAGATATGGTTGGGTGGGGGGGGGGGGGATATCGGGGAGAGAGAAAGAGTGCGCGTGATCACCTCCGTTCACAGTCTAATAAGTCACCTAAAAAAAGCAGTAAGAAATGAATGGTGAATCTCATGTCAGATATCGCATACAGCCTATGTTCCATAATAATGTATAATAGTGTAAACTGCAATTTTCTGACTTAACCACGTCGCATGTTATTAGCTTCTTTCTCTATAGATGGCTGGTAGCGTATTATCATCCATCACCCATTACCTTTTTTCAGAGCAGCAGCAACCTGCCACAATATAATATGATTACCCAGCACGGTTTATTACTCGGCATAAAGAATTTTATGTGGTTTTGGCCTAATGGTTGATCTGATAGATATTTTGTAATATCCCATTTCATTGTTCATTAACGTATACTGCACTGCCTCAGTAAAGTGTAGAATGAAACTTCATCATTGCAGTTTATAATAACATCATATTGCAGAACAGCACCACTGCATATATAGTAGCTAAGTTATAGCTTTGTGTCTCTAGTCACCCGGCAGTTACTTAATATTTTGTTTGGCTGAGAAAGAGAGAGAGAGAGAGAGAGAGAGAGAGAGAGAGAGAGTTTGTTATGATAAGTCTCATGTATTCCCTCAATGCAGAGACAGTTACAAGGTTTTAGCCAGAGTTCTAATACTGGCACATCCAACTGGGTTAGCTAAGCTTGTTCTTTATGTTTCATTGAAAGTTATAACCATGTTTCTATAATCTCGTTTCAAAGTCTCTCCCACCCTTATTACCCCCTTACCTCCCCCGTTAGTTGTATAGACCTTTTCCAGTGATGTCACAGAAATCACGTGGTTTTGTTTACGACTCCATATTGGACGGCAAACTCCTCGCAGTAATGGCTGTCCAGACAAGGCTGTCAGAGATAGAACTGTCTGATATATGTAGAAATCTGGATCAATGCCACCAAGATCAGTACAGGAACAAGATAAAGTGTTTGAGGCTGGTCGCTTACACCATATCTAGGGAGAAATTCACCCATTTCAAGTACGGGAGACCGAAACCAGATCTCAGATATGGCAATCTCCATCACTATTTGATGAACACTCTGTGAAAGCTCGCCGGGGCATCCCTCAAGGTAAATATGTGTAATATATCCAGCTGGAACTGACATACAGTACATGTAAATCGTCTTGGTAATCACTATATGACTGATGTGGGGCCAAGGGGGTAGAGATTGTAAACACTGACTGGGGGTCATGTAGTTGATGAATGAGTGGAGGGTGGGGGTGTGGGATTGGGGGAAGGAGGTGGAGGGAGGGTGGGGGTTTGCATGGCAATGTGGGGGAGAGCGGGGAGTGGCATTAGGGTTGGTTTGGGGGGTGGGGGTTTGGGGGGGTGGGGGTGAGGGTGTTAGGGAGGGTTGGGGGGTGGGGTGAGGGTGTGGGGGAGGGTTGGGGTGGGTGGTAAGGGGTGGGATGGGTAGGGGGTGGAGGGGAAGGGGGTTCGGTTGTGGTAGGGGGTATTGTGGGGGTCTGGGGGGCTTGTGGAGGGGAGTTGGGGGAAGTGGGGTGTGAGGGGTGGGGGTTTGAAAGTGGGGGGTACGGGGTTGTTGGGGAATGGGAGTGAGGGGTGGTGGAGGACTGTGATGGGGTGGGGGTGGGGGTGGCGGTGGGGGGGCCGGAGTAACGGTGGGGGAATTGGGGTGGCAGTGGGAGGGTGGTGGGGGTGTGTAGGTGGGGTGGGGGTGTGTGTGTGAGATGATTGGGTGGCGGGGGGGATGGGGGTGGGGTTGGAGGGGGTGTGGGGTGGCTCACCGTATATGAAATGCCTGCTACACAGAGTCAGGTGTTGGCCAACGGCTGCCAATTCTCCCTCTTCACAGCAGCTATCCACTTCTGTTGCCTTTCCTCATTGGCTGGAAACCAGCAGAAGTTTACCCCACTTCCATTTTTCTGCCATGTCTTACAGCCAAAGGCACAACAGTGAAATACCATTGTGGATTCTGTAATTCTCTCTCTCTTGGCATCCGACAGTTTACTGTCCAGTATGGCGTCGTAAACAAAAGTCACATGACCCGTGACGTCACGTGGAAAAGATCTATTCCTCTCTCTCAACCATACCCTCCTCCCTTCCCCACTGATTTACCAACCCCCCCTCCTTCTTCCTCCCTACCCTCATCGACCACTTGGTGGTGTCTCGAATCCTTGAGTTGGTGTTCCAGGGTTCACATATACATTTGGACAGGACTGGCAACACTCTCTGACAAACTCGGGAGTGGAGAAAACTGTACATGCAGTAAAACCAAAAACAATTTTCATCACAGCCTACAGATAAGAGTGCCATGGACCAAAATTTTACTACCTGTCTTACAGATAAGAGGGAGAACGGGAATTCTTTTAGAATAAAATGGTGAAACAGCTTAGTATGACTTTTTGCTGCTTTCCATGTCTGACAAGCACAGGAGATGTTGGTTTAATACAACGCCGATTTCATTCACTCAGCCACTTGTGAAGAAGTTGTGAGCTTGAAAACGCTTTCGGCACTCATGATCTGGAAGCTGGTGTCTTGGCTGGGTATGTGATGAGTGAGTATTGCTCATTATCTGAGAATATTATCACTGTGCCGAGAGCATAGGGCTCGAATTTAACACTGGCATTCTTTAGTTTTGCTCGTACGATGCTATGTCCACCAAACTGCGAGAATAATTGTAAGGTGAATACTCCGTTCTTGTCAAATTAAGTTATATAAGTATTTCACAACAGTCTCACAGGAATTTTATTGGTCTCACACTAAGCCGCATGGATGCATGAACACATGGCTGTTTACATTCATAACGTCACTCATGGTGTCACTGTCACATAAAAAAAAAAAAAAACGACTTCAACGACTTCAACAATTTTCACTAAGATGCTTTCTTCTTGTCTATTATTCTGTTATATTAAGAACAATGGCATTTGTTTAATAAGCTAACCTGCTTGTTATTTAGGTAAACCATTTTTGTGTTCATATCTTTGTATTTATGGGTTAGTATATGTAGCAGCAGTGACGAAGATATTTATTGTTCCCTCACTCCCATGAAGGTTGTTTCTTATTTTGTTCACTTCAGTCACATAACTGAATATATTTTATAACTAGTAGTTGTAAATAAGTGGCAAATGGTGTTGACATTACTACTAAGTTTAAACTACGACAGTCACATGAAGTCCTGCCCAGTGCGGCTTTTTTTAAAAAGAATATTAAAATAGCAAAACCATCCAGCAAGTATGAGTGTTAACACGCAATGTGCCAGTGCCGTTTTAAAACAGTCTGACGTAATACCATGGCCAGTGCCAGTGCCGTTTTAAACTGGCTTACATTTCAATAATTCATTGTGACCACATTTTTCAAGTTATGTGCACAAAAATTGGTGTACTTGTACAACAATCCTTCCTCTATCTGCCCTCAGGGAGCCAGGCTCATACACCCACCTGCTCCCGCCTCACACTCGCTCAGCCTCATTCTGCTTGTGTCTGTCTTACAGTGCAGTGATGTCTCGTCATGGTCTCTCAGACAAGGAGATTCAGGAGCTCCTGAAGCTCCCTTACACTGGGGAAAGTGATGTGGATGATGATGACATGCGGGTTAAAGATATGTTCAGCCTGAGGAGGAAAGTAGTAGTGATGACGAAATTCACACACCACTAAGATCAAGGTATGTAGGGTATGTTAGGGCAACACATGGAAGAAGGCCACCTGCATGCTGTCGTCTTGCACATCATGACGATGAGGAGGAAGGCAAGGAGGAAGGTAGTTCAGCAGTTCAGGGGTGGTTGGGGAAGCCTAGCATATCCCTACATGGGGAGGAAAGTGTGAGGAGGAAGAGGTGCCAATTTGGGAAAGTTCCATTGTTGGGGGAGAGCGAGTCATCTCGCCCATGCTCTCCCTTGCCCCCACGTGACCCAGCTCAGCCTAGCACCTCAGAACAAAGTCTTCCCGCCTTCCTCACATCCAGCACCTCACGTGAAACTCTTCCCCCATTCCACACTTCCCCTTGCTTCCCCACGGCCCGAGGACGACGGAGGCAATGATGATGATGAGGAAACTACGTGGGAGTGGGAAGACAGGAGTGACTTTGTCCCCCACATTCACCAATTCATTCACGAGAATGAGGCCGGGTGTACTGTTCCTGAGTTAAACCATAGTTCAAGTAGGCTAGAATTTTTTAGGAACTACTTCCCTGTTGACTTTGTATTGAAAATTGTTGCCCTAACAAATGCCTTTGCAGCATTTGAGTGTGGGGGAATGACACAGACGCCACACAGCTGACTGTTCGAACCTGAATTGACACTGAGTGAGATGTATGTGTTCCTAGCACATGTGCTTTTGATGGGGATATTGAAAAAAAAAATCAGCTTCCTTCCTATTGGACTGTGGATCCAGTAATAGCGACACCATTTTTTGGCAAGGGGATGGGGAGGAATAGATTTCAGTACATCTTGAGCCACCTACATTTTTTTTTAAACCCTTGACCCAGCTAATGCTAACAACACAGACAGGATGAGGAGGATACGTTTAGTTTTTGATCACCTTCAACAGAAATTCCGTACTTCCTCCTCTCCATACAGAGACCTCTCTCTTAGATGAGAGTCTCATGCTATGGAGAGGTAATATTGCTTTCAGTCAGTATATCCCAAGCAAAAGACACAGGTTTGGCTTCAAAATCTTCATGATGTGCGGCTGTAAAACTGGGTATGTGCAGGATATATTCCTGTACACAGGTGTTCAGACAGACATCACAGAAGATAGACTCTTGGGACTCTCAAGGGCTGTGGTAAAAATGATGATTGAGGAATGCATTCATTGTGAGCGCATCCTCTACCTGGATAATTGGTACACAAGCCCCCTTCTCACCAGGTACCTTCATCTGCAGGAAACTGGTGTGTGTGGCACCGTAAAGAAGAACCGTCGGCACATGGTGAAGATGGGGAGGAAGCTTCAGAAAAACGAGGTTGTTTTCTAAAAGTCGAAAAATATCCTCGCAACAGCTTGGCACCACACCGTAAAGTTTTCCTCCTCTTGTCTGTTCATTGACCCCTTGTACACCGCACAGACAGTATAGATTACAGGGCAGAAGGGCGTTGCTACGTCTTGAAACCAGAACTTGTCTTAGCCTACAGTGTGAACATGCAACAGGTGGATCAATCGGACGCCATGATTTCCAGCATGGACTGTCCCAGGCCCATGAAGAAATGGTATAAGAAATTATTCTTCCACCTCCTCAACATCACTGTCCTCAACGCTCACTATCTCCATGCACATACCACTGGCATCCAGGAGACCTTTGAGGGATATGTTCATGAGCTGGTGCAGGAGATAGTGGGGAAATATGGGGAAGATAGGAGTGCTGCTTGCCGCCGCCACACCTATCCGCCTCACCACTAGACACTTCCCCAGGATCGTCCCTCCAAGTGCAACACATCAAAATTCCCAGCGGAGGTGTCACGTGTGTGCAAACAGCACTGTAAGGCCACGTACTCAGTGGAAGGACTCAAAGTATATGTGTGCAGAGTGTGACGTGGGACTGTGTATATTCCCATGCTATGAGGAGTATGACCCTCTCGTTAACTATGAGTAACAATAATGTGGTAATCGCGAGTGACAAAAAGGCGCTTAAAAAGGGTTGTAAGTACGGAAAAAGATGCTCAGAAGTGTTATAAGTACAGCATACAGTGAAGGCATGTTGTGAATATTTTCTCATAAGTGTAAGGGCTGAACGTAGTGGAGTAAAGTTTTACATATGTTCTCGTAAATGTTAGATGATGTATTCATAGTGAGACGTCCAAAAATACTCTTAAAATGTCTGTGTATACTGAAGGCATGTTGTAAACAATTCATCGTAAGTGAAAGGGCTCTACACTGTGAAGTCAAGTTGTGCATATTTTCTCGGAATTGTAAGGCAATGCATTCAGTGATAAGTGTAGTGTTGCAGGAGTAAGTGATTTATTTGCCAAGAAAGATGCTTTCTTTATGAAATACAAAAAAAAAAAATGTAAGGGCGGAGTGGACAGAAAAGTTTAAAGAACACTCCTATACCCTCCCTGAGTCATGTTGGTGAGAATACCTGAGTTTACCTTGCATAGAAACCGGGTTTTTCTCTCACCTTTGCTCGGGATTCCCCCCGCGCACACACCTGCGGGCAGGTGAGTTTTTTGATGGTCATATTCGTTTTTTTTTCCACATCAAAATCTATCATTTCAGCCAAAAAAAAAAAAAAAAAAAATTAAAATTGGCCGGCACGGGGGTGACACATAGGGCTAAAAGTGTCTGGCACCCGGCAGATTAAACAACATTAACGGCCCTATACTTCTGTAGCTGGAACAACTGAAAGTTAGGCTACTGTCTGTTGCTGACAGGGTGATGTATTATGTCCCAGTAAAACACCTTTGTTGGCGGGGTACGAGCAAGGCCATTTAAATCTGAAAGCATTGAAATGTCGCCTTACACCCCGAGGATGCCTAGAGTATACTGGTGCCTATCTACCTACCACTTTTCATGCCTTTACGACAAACTGTTTGGCCTGTGGCCTTCTTTTGTAGATTTCCGACATGCTGCACTTGGCGCGTGCCCCGTGCCACGTGCACCGCCTGGATGTGATGAAAGCTGTCAAAAACAAATCTTAAAGAATTGGACTATTGTATGGTGCAAACCACCCACTGATTGACCCTGTTGTTACTGAGATATAAGCTTCTCAAAAGCGTTATGGTTGGGCCAGGTCTGGCTGGGCCGAGTTGGGTCTCTCATATATGAGAAAATGCCACTGCTTGATGAGATACTCGCTAGAGATTCGCCCACGCTCGCAATAATAAACACCAGGGAGCTAGAGGGGCACTCAGTAGAGGGCATCGCTCTGACAAGGGCAACGTAATTTCCAAACCACACATCATAATGGGTTAGGGTTTCTCACCATTGATTAGGTTCTCGCAAAAAGTGTTTTCCGGATCCAGAATCTGCAATACGATCCGGATCGATCCTAAAAGTTAACTGATTGTTTCCTGGGACATGGGCTATCTACCTAGCAAATTTGGTCAAACTCTCTCTTTTAGGTGTTGAGTAATCCTTCTAACAATCGTCAAACAAACAAACAAAGAGGGGTGAAAATATACTTTCTTTGTCGGAGAGAAATATCATGCTTAACCCCTACACCGCGGGGTTGTTTTTGCGCTCCTTGCGTGTCCCGCGAGGATATTTGCGCTCCAACTGACATTATAAAAATATTTGCCAAAAATCAGTTATTAGTCCTAGAATATTATAATTAAATGTGCTTATGGCACATACCTTCAGCTTTCTTCTGGGATGTTTATTGAGCCTTCGTCGAGTACCATAGGACTTGTGGAGACTACTGAAGTTGGGTAATGAATTCTCCACTTTACACTTCCCGACACTCCGTAATATGATTACCACAGCCTGATATTATAACTAGAAACACTATTCTATGATTTTCAAATAGTTTAGAATCCATACACACAAAAAAAAAAACACTGTGAAAGCAATGAAAATTACGAGCGCATACAAGCTTCCCACTTCCGCTCATTCCCCCCCTGGTATTCTGTCATTTATTATTCATAAACACACTCACACTTTATATTCCTATTACTTTATTGCACTTTATATATATATATATATATATATATATATATATATATATATATATATATTTTCCATACATTTCCTTCAGTAATAGTAGTTTATTTTCTTTCTCGTTCAGTAAACTAGAGTAGAGCGCAAAGCTTTCACTGTCATTACTCCAAGTATTTGTACTCATATTCTTATATTAGTAATTATTTACATTTCTATTTTATTTTCACTATGTTATACACTGTCACTTCCAGTAAATAAGGGCTCCTTTCCCTTGGAGCCAGGATGAACTTGGGACATTGAAGCACTCATAGTTTATCACCATTTCCTCCACTGGCTCATCACACAATTCACCAGAAAGATTGTAGTCACTGTACATCATTATCATGGATGAATTAGCCAGTTCATGCTCCACAGCAGAGTCATTTAGTCCTTTACCCCTTCACACACGAGGTTTAGTAGGGGTAGAGGTCACAGGGCCCTCTAGAAGCGAAGGAAATGGAGGAGCACGAGTTCTATGTGCTTTCATCTCAAGAGACAACACTGAACTAAATGACGAGGCGGATATGGGGCCGCCAAGGGTTGACAACGTCAGCGAGGTGACAGCTGCTAATTTATATGCTGTGAAATGATTGGCAGGAAATTAGGTAGTTACAGGTGAATGTAAATATCACTTAGGCTTCTCCCTTCCATTCTTATATATATTTTTATTATGAGAATAGATTATACGGCATATTTCAAGGGGAAATTAACTGGGAAAATTAGCGAACAAGTGCACTTGGGGTGTTGCCAGGTGATAATTAGCCAATTCCAGGTGTATGGCACTATCTTTTATCTTATTTTTCTTTGGTATATATTATTTTGTATAAGAATGGGGCATAGGGCTTATTTCAATGGATGAAATCAGTGGAAAATTCCGGGGAAGATTTGTTTAGTGCAGCGTGGCTGGGCAGGCGAGAGGAGAGGGTAATGGAGGGGAGGTAGGGAGGGGAGTCAAGAACGGGGATAAATGGCTAAATTGTCAACAATGGATGGGAGTACAGATGACATTAGCAGTGCTGACTATTGTTGGACACTGTCTGTACTGATAGATGATATAAGCCACCACTTGAAAGCCCAGGAGAATTCAAAATAACACAGAATCGCAAAAGTGATGCCCTGCGGTATGATCCAATACGCCCGAGCGTCACAAAAGTGACACCTCGTGGTTAAGGGGTTAATAAATGCTGCGGAACTTTGATATCCTAGGAGGCACAATGACGTCATAAACCCGTGAATCAACGGATGAGAGGGATTGCAAGTGTTCAGTTTAAAAGTTTACTGTGTCTTCCTCCAATACCTGTCATACTAATATGTTGTACACTCGCAGTCCAAATAAAGTACCAGGACTTGTCGAGGCCGTGTCCAGGAAACCAGGAAACTAGCTTCAAACCCCCTCTCCTCCTCCTCCCTCCACCATTTCACAACTACAACCACCTTCCTTGATCTCTTGATCGAGAGGTAGCTCACTCCTTTGTTTCGCAGTATGAAGCGCGCGCGCGCGCGCACGCACGCACACACACACACACACACACACACACACACACACACACACACACACACACACACACACACACACACACACACACACACACACACACACACACACACACACACACAGAAATGTGTGATAAAATATGAAAACAAGAGAGGTCATTATGAGCTTGACTAAATCCTGTTAACAATAACACCCTCTCAATCTTCCAGAGCATGGGTGTATTTTTTTTTTTAAGGGATTAATACCCAAGCTAGACATCAGATCATATAGCCCTGCTAGGGTCACAGGAGAACGCTACCCCTCCCAGCGCGGCAGCCACCAGGCAGGGTGCGAACTCGCAACCTCACGATTACGAACCCGACACCCTACCACTGAGCTACTGCGATCCCCATGGGCGTATTTTATATAATTATATAAGTAAAAATGTATATGTGTAACGGGTGAGGCGTGTTCAACCCTAAGCTTAATAAATCAATCAGCCAGTAACAAAGATAAAACGAGTTTACTTTATGAATGAACTATTTGGAGAATGTCTGTCAGTATGTCTTCCTATGCTTTACGCCTTCCTGTCCAGGAGAGTCATATTTTCACTTCAGTTTAAAAAAAGCATCTGACAGTAACAATACTGCAGTGCCAATTAATGTGAACTGATAATTCCAGTTAATGTGAACTGATAATTCGGAAACTGTCTACCTCACTTTCGTTCTGTTTATTTTACCTGCTGCTCTGTTTTTCAACTTTTCATCTACAGAAAGTTTATTCTCACTTATGCCGACTAAAATCCGTTTTTAGCAGGAGTGAAATAAGCAATCAATGTGAAATATTGACTGCGAGACAGTCTTTCCCTTTGTCCGTCTGCCGAAATGCCTATCATGTTTTCCTCTACAGGAAGGATCTGTTATCACTTAATTTGGATAATGTCATCTGGTGAAATCAAGAATATGATATATACCAGTGTGAATCGATAATCCAAAATCTGTGTCTGTCTGTTTGTCTGTCCTATTTAGGAGGCGATTTCTTTCCGAAGATGCATGTAATCGTTTTTGTCTTTAGCAAGGAAAAAGTAACAGTTATTCTCAGTATCAAAAGGCGTGTGTCTGTGTCATTCCTTTTCCTTGCTGGAATAGTTTATATCCATCCTGGCTTACTAAATGTGTTTGTTGATATTAAAAATAAAATACCAACACTAACGAATCTCTAAGGCATATGACTGTTTTTCTGTCAGTGTTTTCACATTAACTGGAATTATCAATTCACATTAAATGATACTGCAATATTGTTACTGTCAAATGCTTTTATTCAGCTTAAGTGAAAATATGACTCCCCCGGACAGGAAGACGTAAAGCATATGAAGACATACTAACAGACATTCTCCAAATAGTTCATTCATAAAGTAAACTGCTGTTTTATCCTTGTTACTGGCTGATTGATATATTAAGCTTAGGGCTGAACACGCCTCACCCGTAACATATATAGTTTTACTTATTGAATCATATTAATTACACCCATGCTGTCGAAGATTGAGAGGGTGTTATTTTTTAAAAGGATTCAATCAAGCTCGTAATGACCTGTCTTCTTCCTATATTTTGTCACACATTTCTGTGTGTGTGTGTGTGTGTGTGTGTGTGTGTGTGTGTGTGTGTGTGTGTGTGTGTGTGTGTGTGTGCGTGCGTGCGTGTGTGTGCTCGCGCGCGCGCCATACCGTGACGCAAAGAGTGAGCTACCTCTCGATCATGAGATTAAGGAAGGTGGTTGTGGTTGGGGATGGAAGGACGGAGGAGGAGGGGAGGAGGTTTGAAGCTGTGTCCGAATACCAGACCATTCTTGGTTTCCTGGCCACGGCCTCGACAAGGCCTGGATACTTTGGACTGCAAGTGCACACGCACCAGAAAGTATCGGTGCACTGTGGGTCCGATGCCATCCGAAATGATTCGACCATGTTGCATTGACAGCCCATTAACACCTGTATATATTATAACATTTACGGCCATTTCCAACTCATTATGAAGGACACAAGAGTTATATCTGATGTAGCTGTCATCTATGGTCTGGGATACCTGCGTATGGGAAGACAGAGCCACAATTTTCAGTTCCCTTTGGTACGTGTGTCATAGTATTTAACTCATATTCTGCACCGATACACTTTGGTGCGAGTGTACTGTACATACTGCTTATTATTTTCTCAGATTAGGTCATCAGTTGTGATTCACACTCATCTGATATTAATTATAACTGCATAGTATAAAGTCTGAATTGGAAGCATGCCAAACTTTCTCTTACCCGAGCTATCCTCATAATGCCAGCCAATCAGCAGTAAACTGGAAACTCCGGTAGGCTTCAGTTGCAAGACTCCAATGAATTCACCGTACTAGCCCTACCCACTTGGCCACTGCGGCAAAAGGGGAAAGGGAGGAGAAATGCTGAAGTGGAGGGAGGGAAGATGGATGTGTCGAGGGAGGAAATGAAATGAAAGTGGGTGAAGATA
>NC_137054.1:35591014-35676721 GCF_032717465.1 Coenobita brevimanus
GTATATAAACTGTGTGCATGAGGATGTAGGTAAGTGTGGATGAAGTGCTGAAGTGATGGCAGCTGGGAGTAAGGTGATTGATACAACTAATGATATTACAATGAGAATTAGTAGATGACTGAGAGTATATGTTAGGTACAGGTAGATATCAATAATGAGTGTCAGAAGTGGACTGAGTGGAGCTGAGTGTGGATGAGGTGCATGAGTGGTGGCAGCATGTGGGTTAGGTGGTTGTAAACGTCTGAACAATCATAATTTCAACTTTAATGGGAGAAGTAGCAAGTCTGAAAATCAGGATGTACTCTTGGCCACATAAGTTTCGTTCCTTTCATGGTGGACGATTTAATGAATGTGGCATCGTGGCATTCTCCCCCTATACACCCCCTCCCACCATCTCTTTCCCAGTTAGCTTCTGAGGTTTACGAAGCGAGTTGTGCAGCATCTGAACGTCTGGAGTTTACTGCACGTTACTCGATATGATGGGCATGATACATTAAGCCTGTTGCTAATGAAAGTTTGTCAGTTTAATGATTGTATTCATTTTTGCAGGAGTTATTAGGATACATAAATGTCATGTCATTATCACCAATCTATCTATCTATTCATAGCCAGACGCCCTAATCCCGCAAAGGGTGGCCGCAGACAAAACGCCTCCAAGTCGCTCTGTCACCCAGCATTTGACTACTCTCCCCCCAACTCACCCCCCCTCCCTCATATACATCTCAACTCCATCCCTCCACCTCATCCTCGGTCTACCCCTCCCTCTCCCTCCCTCCACCTCACCTACATACACCCTCTTAGTCAGTCTTTCATTCTCCATTCTCTTCATATGTCCAAACCACCTCAGTGTATTTCTCCTAATCTTCTCAACCACATCTACATCCACCCCACAACGTTCCTTCACTTCTTCATTCGTCAACCTGTCCCTCCATGTCACTCCACATGCTCCTCTCAAGTAACTCATTTCCACTGCTCTCACTCTTGACTTGTTCCCCTCTTGCAAGGTCCACGCCTCGCTTCCATACGTCAGGGTAGGGATCACAATACTATCATGCAGTGACTTCTTGACTTCCATACTCACCTCCTTATTTCTCATCACTGCTTTCAGCGAACCAACAACCTTCCTTTCCTACTGTACCCTTTCACGCACTTCATCCCCCAAAGTTCCATCCTTACTCATCACACTACCCAAGTACTTGAATGCACCCACATTCTCCATATCCTCACCATCCAACCTCACTGTACATTCTGTGACTTCATTCCTCTCAAACACCATAACTTTACTTTTGTTTACATTAACTTTCAGCTTCCTCCTCCTACACACTGTCCCAAATTCATTCACCAAACCTTGCAACTCCCATTCATCTTCACTCAACAATACTGTATCATCAGCAAACAGCAACACCGGAATCTTCCAAGTCTCACCCTCATTCATTAGAGCCACCCCCACATCCACTGCCCTACCTTGCTCTTTCTTTATTACCCCATCCATATATATATTAAACAGCCATGGAGACATCACACAACCCTGTTTCAGTCCTATATCGAGATCAAAGAACTCACTCAGCTCACCATCCACTCGCACTGTATAGCTCCTTCGTACATACTCTTCACAGCATTCAACAATTTCCCATCCACTCCATATACTCTTAATACCTTCCACATACCTTGCCTATCTATTCTGTCATAAACTTTCTCCAAGTCCATGAAGGCAGCATACACTTTCCTTCCCTTCTCTAGATACTTCTCCACTAAACATCTTAGAACAAATATCTGATCTACACACCCTTTTCCCTTCCTAAATCCCCCTTGTTCTTCTCCAACTAGCTCCTCTGTCATATGCCTAACCCTATGAATGAGTATTCTACCATATATTTTACCAGTCACACTAAGAAGGCAAATACCCCTGTGGTTACCATATTCTTCTCTCTCCCCTTTTCCAGTGTATAAAGGAACAATTATACCTGATTTCCAGTCCTCTGGAACCCTTCCCTCTTCCCAAGCCAATCTACACAACTTCCATATCCACTCCACAACAATCTCACCCCCTTACCTCAGCATTTCACCACACACTTCATCAATTCCTGGGGCCTTTCCCAACTTCATCTTCTTCATTGCTTCCACTACTTCCGCCCTACTAATCTTTTTCTCCCTCCTCTCATCCCTTCTTCTCCCAGCCATTCCCCAACCACATATACTCTCACTGCTGTCACTCTCAACATTCAACAAATCCTCAAAGTGTTCCTTCCATCTCCTCAATTTCTCTCTCTTCTCCACCAACAATCTATTATTCCTGTCTTTCACTCCCCTACTATTTCCCCTTTCACACTGCCTTACTTTCTTTACCTCCTTCCAAAACAATTTCTTACTCTCCCTCCATTTCATACTCAGATTCCTCCCAAACTCTTCATCCACTTTCTTTTTACTCTCCTTCACCATTCTCTTCACCTCCCTTCTCCTTCTCACATATACTTCTCTCTTCTCTCTCTCATCTTCTCCCCTACCTCTACTCGCTAACCATTCACTATATGCCCTTTTCTTTTGTTCCACAGCTTGTTTCACCTCATCATTCCACCATGCTGTCCCTTGCACACCCTTGCATCTCCTCCTCACTCCACAAACCACCTCACACGCTGCGCCTATCTCTTCCGTAAATATCTTACCTACGTCTTCCATCCCTTCCATCTGCTCTAGCTCATACCTTCCCAATCTTTCTTCCACTATGCTCATATACTCTGCCATTTTCTCACTATCTTGCAAATTCTCCACTCTTCTCACAAGAGCTGTTTCCTTCTGTCTTCCCCTTCGTCTCTTCAACCATTTTCTTTACAGCTTTACCTTGGCCATCACTAAGTGATGGTCCGAGACTCCATTTCCCCACCCTCTCCACACTCTTGCATCCAACACTTGTCTTCTCATTCGCTCATCCACACACACGTAGTCTGTCATTGCCTTTCTTTCAACAAGTTCACTATCCATCCTCCTCATTATTCTCCATGTATACTGGTGGATCATCTTATGTCGGAACTCACAGTGAGCTAATATATCTATTCTGGCATCACTCAAATACTAAAACGTCTGGCGTCACTGTTCCGACATTCTTCCAATGATAATAACAGCTACATTCTCATGATATGTTTAGGCCGACCAGTGCTACGAACAACTTTATGAAATGTTCTTTGTTCTCATCCATTCATTCATCTATGTATTCATCTATCTCGAAAGAGTAAGAGCAAGAGGTTTAAAATAGGAAATATAGAATACACAAGGGTCCATGAAAGTGATATCCACATTAAAAACAATGACTGGCAGCATGCAAGGGTGAACATACTATATGAAACAATGTTTTAATAAAAATGAGACAAGATTACCTGACAGAACAGTTACAACCAGATAATGAGATTGTGTCGAGAATATAGGTGATATAGCAGTCATATAACAATGTAGGGCTCAGCCATAAAATCCCTCATTACATCAGTACAATCTGTGTAATCCTTTACCTTTCTTCCTGCCTGCGTTCCTCTGTAATACCGATATCCACTAGAATAGGACCACTGATGAGGAGAGATCCAGTAATGGAGACATTATGTCAAAGGATGTGTCAGTCAGAACGCATGTATGATACGGCATCAGAAGTGAGACTGGAAAGAAGCATAATAATACGGCTTCGTCTAACAGGGGTGGAGGATGAGAAGGATCACATAGGTAATGATGAAAGGCAAATAAAGACTGAACACTGATGAGTATGAAATACTCTGCAGACGAAGAGACAGAGCCAAGACAATAAAATGACGAAGGCCAAGGATAAACGAGGAAAGGCAAAGTGAGAGGGCGAAGGATAGGGAGACGGGAACCAGGTAAATGATATATGGGAAGTATCATCAAATCAGTAAACATCATTTTCTGTGGATTATTTGATCATATCTATATATTTATCCGTAGTGGTAGTCATTATCTCTATAACATATATTACTGTATACGGTATTATAAAATTAATACTGGATCTCTCCTCATCAGTGGTCCTATTCTAGTGGATATCGGTATTACAGAGGAACGCAGGCAGGAAGAAAGGTATAGAATTACTCAGATTGTACTGATGTAATGAGGGATTTTATGGCTGAGCCCTACATTGTTATATGACTGCTATATCACCTATATTCTCGACACAATCTCATTATCTGGTTGTAACTGTTCTGTCAGGTAATCTTGTCTCATTTTTATTAAAACATTGTTTCATATAGTATGTTCACCCTTGCATGCTGCCAGTCATTGTTTTTAATGTGGATATCACTTTCATGGACCCTTGTGTATTCTATATTTCCTATTTTAAACCTCTTGCTCTTACTCTTTCGAGATAGATGAATACATAGATGAATGAATGGATGAGAACAAAGAACATTTCATAAAGTTGTTCGTAGCACTGGTCGGCCTAAACATATCATAAGAATGTAGCTGTTATTATCATTGGAAGAATGTCGGAACAGTGACGCCAGACGTTTTAGTATTTGAGTGATGCCAGAATAGATATATTAGCTCACTGTGACTTGGTGATTATGACATGACACATTTATACATCCTTATAACTCCTGCAAAAATAAATAGAATCATTAAACTGACAAACTTTCATTAGCAACAGGCATAATGTATCATGCCCATCATATCGAGTAACATGCAGTAAACTCCAGACGTTCAGATGCTGCACAACTCGCTTCATAAACCTCAGATCCTATCTGGGAAAGCGATGGAGGGAGGGGGTGTATAGGGGGAGAATGCCACGTTCCCACATTCATGAAATCGTCCACGAAAGGAACGAAACTTATGTGGCCAATAGTACAATTGATTAAAAAAAAAAAAAAGCATCGCTCACGAGCCATATCTCAACTGGCCAGTAAAGCAGATGGTCATCAGAATATGTAATTTATAATTGTACTGATTAGGTAATATCAGCCAAGCGATACATACGAGTATAATGCAGCCTCATAAAACCTAGTTCTTCGTGTGAAGTAGAATCAGGTTTGGTTTTGCAATACTCATAATCTGTGCTGTCGTGTAAAATGTGTGCCGATACTTTCTTGATCGACTACCCATGATCATGTGAAGCTGGCTGGGTGGGTGTAGGTGCGTGTAGATGAGGTTTACGAGTGATAGCGGTCTAGATGTAAGTGGATGGCATTATTATGGGAAGAAACAGCAGGTTGGGTGTATTGTAGCTGGGTATGAACGAGATGTGAGAGAAGTGCCAGAACCCATGCACGGAGTCCATGGTCAGGTTGTGATTTTCCCTGTGTTCGACTGTCATGTCTACATTTGTTCCTTGTAACAATTTTACCATGATAAAGTCAGATTAAATGGATGGTCATTCTTAGGATATTCTTGATCCTTTCACCAACAGACTGGGGGCACATCTGCTAGCTTCCAGTCCTATTGCACTCCCCCATTTTCCAACGACTTTTTGAAGATTTTTGCATGCAAAGGAACTAACTGGTCACACCTTTTCAAGAACTTTTAGAAGGATTTGTTATGGACCAGTTGACTTGTAAATTTTAGCATGTTTATTCTTCTCGCCACTTCCCCTGGTGTACATCTGAGGATAACGGAGTCTTCACTCTGATGGACCAGTTACGGTCATGTATATATTCTAGTGGAAAGACCAAAGCAATGTAGCTGTTTAGAGCTTTGGCTTGATCCGAGTTTGAGATTTGCATCACACCTGACTGATCCTTAAGTTGCCCAGTACTACCTTTGAAAGGTTTTCTAATGTTAACATGGCAGAAGAACTCATCAGGGCTCTCTGTACATCGCGATACCACTCTGAATTCTTTTTTTTTTTTTTTCCCAATATTTTCAGGGATTTCACTCTTTAACATAGTCTTCAAAGAAATCAGATCATTCTGATTCTGGCTGTTTTTAGGCCTTTTTCTGTTCACACTTTCACTATTTTATTGAAGCGGTTATTTTATTACTAGACCATTTAGGAGAGAGAGAGAGAGAGAGAGAGAGAGAGAGAGTACTTTGAGGATAAAGAAAAAATCAATCTCTCACTTGCACTATTTCTACCATCTCTCTCTCTCTCTCTCTCTCTCTCTCTCTCTCTCTCTCTCTCTCTCTCTCTCTCCTTTCCTTCCTCCCTTCCTCTACATTTTTTCCTTCTCTGCCCCCCTCTCCCCTTTCCTTCTTCTTTCCTTCGTTTCTGTTCTCCCTCTCTTCCTCCCTGACCGTCTCCTTACTTCCTCTCTCCTTCCTTCCATCCTTTCCTCCTGACGTCTCCCTTTCCATCATTCCCTTTCCCCCTTCCTTGCTTCCTTTCTCCCCTTTCTTTCCTCCCTCTCTCTCTCTCTTTCTTTATTTTTCTTCCCCTCCCATACTCATCTTTTTTCCCTCCCTCTTTTCCCTCCCTGAATTCTTGCCACACTCAATCCCTCTCTCTCTCCCCATCCTCTCCCAGCCTGAGTTAATGGATTCCCTGAAGATAAACTTACTACCCACTCTTTATTCTTCCTCTTTTTAATATTCTCTTCGCAGTCTTTAAACCGTAATTTGATACCTCCGGACTGGGAAAAATAAGGGTGAAATTAAGGAATGGCGAGGCGCAAGTAGGGGTTTGTGGGAACAGAACAGATTGATATTAGGGGACAGTGAAGAGAAACATGGATTCATAGGGTAAAATATGAAAGTGAAAGAAGGGATTGGCTAGGTAAAATAGGGGTTCCGATTAGGGACTAGGGAGGTGAACTTTGGTATGTGGAAGTACAATGGTGACGTTAGTGACTAACAGACGTGAGCTAATGGACTGGGTATATAATAAGGGCCCAAGATATTGGACTACTCTACTCGGTAGAACTCGGGTAAAATTAGGTATAGGTTGGGAAGAAGCAATGGGGAATTTAGGGGTAGGAAAGGAGTGAGAATGACGATTGGGAAAGGTGAAAAATATTGGCGGTGAAAGGAAGGTGGGCAAAAATTTGTTAGGATGGAAGTATATCTAGTAACATTAGGACCTGAGGTAGGATGTGTGTGTGATCTGGGGCTGGGGACAGAAAGGAAGTGGCATGAGGGAATTGACAATAATATGGGTAAGAATAAAGATTACTGGATTAAAATGACTGGGAATAGGAATTAGTGGGGATAAAGAGGGAGGCGAGATTAAGGATTGGTTTTGGAGAATATGAAATGAATTTAGGGACTGGTGGGGAAGAACACGGGTGATTAGAGATTACAGAAACTGGACTAAAACTAAGTAGAAGGTAAGATTAGAAGAGAGGGAGGTAAATGGAACGGGAAAGGCTGTGTGTGTGTGTGTGTGTGTGTGTGTGTGTGTGTGTGTGTGTGTGTGTGTGTGTGTGTGTGTGTATGTTTGTGTGTGTGTATATATGTGTGTGTGTGTGTGTGTGAGAGAGAGAGAGAGAGAGAGAGAGAGAGAGAGAATGAAGCAAATGAAACTTCACACGAACACATTTTTGCACACACACACACACACACACACAAATAATCTCTCTCTCTCTCTCTCTCTCTCTCTCTCTCTCTCTCTCTCTCTCTCAAAAGAGTGGGGGAAGGAGTACGAAGAAAACCAAAGACAATGGACCTATTGATCTTTTCATCTTTTTCTAAACGGTGTGTCAAAATGGTAGGTTACGGCCAAGGTAATTATTCTGTTACTGAAAACTAGGATAGTGATGCAGGGGTGAGGGAAACACGCAGTTTCTCCAAAAACAAAACAAATGAGTGAAAATCTGAGATTATAACGATACTACTCTCCCACCACCATTACTCAAAAAATGCGGGCAAGAAAAAGGGTATAAGAAAATACGAGCGATGGAAACGATGAAAAGAGAAGAGAGAAAGATCAGTGAGCAGTCAAAGAGAGACGCTTGGAAGAAAAGCTTTCATAAAAGAAAAATGCTTGGATAGAAAGGGCTAAAATAAAAATAAAAGAAATCGTCGAAAGAGGGTAGGATCACAGGTCAGGTAAAGGTAGAGAGAAAAGGCAAACTTGAGGAAAAAGGAGGAGCGACACTAGAATAATGAAAGTGGAATGGGAGTAACAAGCGAAACTAAATTGACAGACATAAAACGAAGGCTCAGTTCCTGGAAGAACACAGGAGACACATATGTCATAAAGGACTTTGCAGTTACTTTGTGGTTACTTGTAGTGGAGTTATATATATATTAGACTTGTGGACGAGCGGTTGTTATACTTGAGTAGCTTCATGAGTAGCTAATCTTCTTTCCCATTTGTCATGTAGTGACAAGAGAGGTAAAGAATAGTATGGGACTATTTTTATTTGTCTTGGAAATATTAACAAGTCTCTCACACAGAGCGAAGTATAAAGTAGAGTCCCGCTAGCTATCTCTCTGTCTCGCTCTCTCTGTCTCTCTCTCAAGTTGCTAAGCCCTTCTCCCTGTGACCTGTCTGTTCTATGGCTAGCTTCTTTCTGCCCTCTCTTTCCTAAATTCTGGTGAAACAGGAGACGTATCACGTGTGTTCCTTGTGAGTGGAAAGTTCTAGAAGCCTGTGTGTGAGTATGTGTGTATGTGTGTGTATGGTCACTAGGCGCTGTCGTGTGCCTATAAAGCATTCCTTGAGTTAAGAGTGTGTAAGCATGTTTAGCATTGCTCGATTCTCGTAGACACAATACCTTCTCATCATCTGACTCCCTGCTTCTATCTGTCTCTCTCTCTATCTATCTATTATGATTTGTAATTATAATATGGAGTCCTAACATATTGCTCGGTCACGCGAAAATGGCGTACCATCGACAGTTAATAGTCATAACATATTAATACATATTATATACACATTATAATGAACTTATAAGCTAATTAAGTGAAATACATAATATTGTAAAAGTAACATAATTGTATGAATATTGTATACATATAATATTTATAGTAAATAGTGATTATTCAGTAATATTACATTTTAAACAAGTTGTATACATATTTGAATAAATGCAATGGTTGTTGTACGCATATAATTGTGCAATGGTAATACTGCTAGGTTATACATTACATAGAGTTATCACTTTAGTAATGTCTAATATTTCACCTAACTTGTATGATGATACTGGTAATACAGAATTGTGCTATAGTTGTATGACTTATAATATTGTACTAACATTGTGGTAATACATAATTGTAACATTTTATGAATTGTTACAAAATATTGTGTTAATGCATAATTGTGTTGGCCTTATAATTGTAGTTACATTTTGTTAATGCAACTGTTACATAAGTGTCTTGGCCTTATAATTGTAGTTAAAGTTACATAAAAGTTACATCTTGTTAATGCAACTGTTAATTGGCAAAGTGTAACATAATGCAATCGTTTGTCGTTACATAATTGTTACATATCGTTTGTAGTTACATAATTGTAGTTAAAGTTACATAAAAGTTACATCTTGTTAATGCAACTGTTACATAAATGGTACATATTGTTTGTAGTTACATAATTGTAGCAAGTGTAACATAATGCAATCGTTTGTCGTTACATAATTGTTACATATCGTTTGTAGTTACATAATTGTAGTTAAAGTTACATAAAAGTTACATCTTGTTAATGCAACTGTTACATAAATGGTACATATTGTTTGTAGTATTGTTTGTAGTTACATAATTGTAGCAAGTGTAACATAATGCAATCGTTTGTCGTTACATAATTATAATATGGAGTTACATAATTGTTACATATCGTTTGTAGTTACATAACTGTAGCAAGTGTAACATAATGCAATCGTTTGTCGTTACATAATTGTAATAATTACAGTCCTAACATTTGCTGCGGTCGATGATAGTGATGATGTGTCATGCCACTTGCTTGTGGAGACAACAATTTGCTTTTTTTGTTTGTAGTTTATGTGGTATTTTGGCATATGTAGTAACACTTACACTTATTTCCATTTGTTTGTTATGTGATCTTACTCTATTTCTCTCTTTTTTCTTTCTTACTTTTTCTTTCTTTCTTTCTTTTTTTTTTTGTATGTATTGATTTTCTATAGTTTGTTTTTCTTCGCTTGTGTACGCTTTTTCCATGTTGTTCATGGTTGCATAATTACTGGCTAATTTCCTTGGGGTACTTTTTTTAAAGTTTAGTTTATATTGCACAGATATTATTGAAAATGATATTATATAGTCCCATATTTTGTTATTTTATATAAAAAATATATATACATATATACAGTATTAACTATATACACTGATTTGTTGTTCACTTGTACCTATCGTGGGTAATATGTGTGTCAGCACTGTGTGGAAATCATTGTCTTCACGATTGTGTTGAAGATGTTCACTCTTGCTAACGTCATTTGTGTTGGCCATTTTTTTTTTCTCTAGTTTACCTTGTAACTTAATTTATATGTTTCCACTAGGTAGCTTTAATTAATAAATGTTTAATACAGTTCTTTTAATCGCTCACTGAGTAACTGTGATGGTATATTTTCTTTATTACTTTGTAGATATAATAATGTATAGCTGTATGTATGAAACACGTATTTTATGTAGGTATAAATGGTAACACTCGTTGGTAGTAAATAAATGTTATAATAAATGAATGAATATATACAGTGTAGAATATTTATTGTTGGTGATTATTTAGTGTTTGAGTTATGCAGACAACTGAAGTAAGTATGTGTATTTAAGCTGTAACTATACAGCACGTTTTATATGTTTGTGCAGAAGCTTATTGTCTATCACTGTGTATTGTATAAATGAAGTAACTATGTAACTCACTAATTTTTATCGTGGTGGGAATGGTGTGAGTGGTGGTGCAGGTGGTGTGTTGACTGACGTGGCGTCTGTTCAGCAAGCACGCATGATGACGTCGACTTCCCACACTGGTAGCTGTGGTGTAGCAGAGAGAGGAGGGTGAGGTCTGGTGGTTATGAGTCGTGTCTCACTCTTCGTTTGTTTGTTCCATTTTTCTTTGTTGATGTTTTCTCGGTCCTTTTCTCTTGTGATTTACTCGTTGTAGGATGAAAACTGCCGCTACTTGTAGGTGGGTGTAGAAGATTATACAGACAACTCGTAGAGTTGTTAATTGTAGTTGATTGTAGATGGTTGTAGTTCGCTGGTTCGTCGTAGAAGTTGCAAGATTGTTTGTATCAATATATTGTTAAACTACTTGCAAGGCGTCCTGTGACCTCTTCACCTCTGCATCAGCATGATGATCGGGGAGACGGAGGGGGTTGGTTGGAGAGAAAAATTGTCAGGAGCTGGTCGAGTTGTTGGTTGTGAGAGGTATTTTTTTGTTTTCAATCTTGATATTTTGTAGGAATTCACTGTTGATTCGTAGACGAGGTTCGTATCCCACCGCTGCCACCAAATGTCACAAAAGACTTTGTAGTTACTTTGTGGTTACTTGTAGTGGAGTTATATATATATTAGACTTGTGGACAAGTGGTTGTTATACTTGAGTAGCTTCGTGAGTAGCTAATCTTCTTTCCCATTTGTCATGTAGTGACAGGAGAGGTAAAGAATAGTATGGGACTATTTTTATTTGTCTTGGAAATATTAACAAGTCTCTCACACAGAGCGAAGTATAAAGTAAAGTCCCGCTAGCTATCTCTCTGTCTCGCTCTCTCTGTCTCTCTCTCAAGTTGCTAAGCCCTTGTCCCTGCGACCTGTCTGTTCTATGGCTAGCTTCTTTCTGCCCTCTCTTTCCTAAATTCTGGTGGAACAGGAGACGTATCACGTGTGTTCCTTGTGAGTGGAAAGTTCTAGAAGCCTGTGTGTGAGTATGTGTGTATGTGTGTGTATGGTCACTAGGCGCTGTCGTGTGCCTATGAAGCATTCCTTGAGTTAAGAGTGTGTAAGCATGTTTAGCATTGCTCGATTCTCATAGACACAATACCTTCTCATCATCTGACTCCCTGCTTCTATCTGTCTCTCTATCTATCTATCTATTATGATTTGTAATTATAATATGGAGTCCTAACACATACAGTATGAAAGCGAATTGCCTAAGGAAAGGGAGAACCATGAAAAGTGTTAGAGAAAGATTCCAAAAACAGTTTTATTTTTAGGTATGACAGATTCAGTAACTAAAGATGTTTTTGTTGGACAGAGTGACGAAAATGTGAAATGTTTTGGTTGCAGTGAGTCAAGAATTTTGGATGCATTTCCGTTAACTCTGAAGAGGTGAACGAGAACTGCTAGAGATCTAAGTGAGGTTAAAACTCTCAGGCATGGACAAAGAAAAGAAATGTCGATTTTGAATCTCTCTCTCGCTCTCTCTCTCTCTCTCTCTCTCTCTGTATATATCTATCTATCTATATACCTAGGCTGCTTCCCCCAAGGAAAGGGAGGTAGCCGAGACAGAATGACACACTCCCAATTTACTCATCCATTCAAACACATTCACTCGCATCTTAGCCCCAAAGGGGAGAAGGGACAGATCCCTACCGCACCACACCGCACGAGGGTCAACTGCGCAGTGCAATCAGTGATATCCACAGCAGGGCCCGACAGCAGAGATGGTTTACCCCTGCCACATCATAATAGACCCATTCCCTTACCCGCACCTGACCTGATTAGCTGATCAGACCAAGTGCGGGAGAATATCCCCTCAGGGCTGCATCATCATTTATTCATTCACAATTCCTCTCCATTTATTTCTGCTACGCACAGCCACTCTTCCTTGCTCAACAGACATCCCTCTCGCACCCAACGCTCTCCTCACACTGTCCATCCATCCAGTTCGTGGTCTTCCTCTCAGCCTTACACCTCTCACATCAGATCTAGTTTTCTTTTTCACCAATCGCTCATTATCCATACTCTCCATATGCCCAAACCATCGCAACACCCTCTGCTCAACTCGATCAGCCATCTCCCGAACAACTACAGTTCTCCTTCGCACTTCATCATTTCTCACTCAATCCATACGCGTCACTCCACACATACTCCTCAGACACCTCATTTCCATTACATTCAAACTTTTCCTCTGTGCTACACCCATATTCCATGTTTCAGCCCCATATAACGCAGTCGATACCACAACACCCTCATACAGCCTTCTCTTTACATCCATTCTAAGCAAACGACATCTAAACACTTCTTCATTCCTCCCAGCACCTTTCCTACTTCATTCATTCTAAACTTCACTTCTGCATCTATTCTTCCATCCACAGCAACATGTGACTCTAAATACTGAAAACACTCTACGTCCTCAAGCAACTCACCTTTCAAAACTATATTCATCCTCCTACCATCTACTGACCTCGTGCACTTCATCACTTTGCTCTTATTCTCATTTACTTTCAATTTCCTCCCTCCACACACCCTTCTAAACTCCTCTACCAACTGTCTCAATCTCTACTCTGAATCAGCCACCAGTGCAGTATCATCTGCAAACAGCAGCTGATTCAGATTCCACTCTCTACCATTAACATTTACCAGACTCAGACCTCCACCTAAAACTCTTCCATTCACCTCTTTTACAACACCATCCATGTAAATATTAAACAACCAAGGCGACATCACACATCCCTGCCGCAGCCCCACTCTCACGGGAAACCAATCATTCACCGTATTTCCCACTCTTACACATGCCCTACTATTTACATAAAAACTTTTCATCTCTTTTAGTAACCTATCATCAAGTCCATACAATCTTAAAACAGTCCACAAAGCCTCCCTGTCTATTCTATCATATGCTTTCTTTAAATCCATGAATGCCCAAAACACATCCTTGCCTTTTGCTAAATACTTTTCACACACTTGTCTCACAGCAAACACCTGATCCACGCAACCCATCCCTCTCCTAAAGCCACACTGCTCATCACCAATCACTCCCTTTGTACCCTCTAGCTCTCTTAATTAACACTCTGCCATACACCTTACCTTCAACACTCAACAGGCCCCTAAAGCTAGTACATTCATACTTATCACCCTTGCCTTTATACAACGGGACCACACAAGCACTTGCCCAGTCAACTAGCACCATACCTTTCACAAAGCACACATTCAACAATCTTACTAACCAGTCAACAATAGTCGCTCAACCACCCTTCAGGCATTCCACAGCACACACATCCATACCTGCAGCTTTCCCTGTTTTCATCTCCTTTACTGCCTCCTGCACTTCCACCTTCATGATCAAAGAATCATTCAACTCTCCCAACATATATTCCTTGCACCCTTCCATCTGCCACAATCTCAGCCACCCTTTCCTCCTCTACATTTTACAGTCTTTCAAAATACTCTGCCCATCTCTTCCTTACTGCATCCATCTCAGTTAACATCCTTCCATCCTCTGCTTTTACTTGCTCTTCCTTCCCAGACTCTCCCTTTCGCACCCTTTTCACCTCCCTCCAAAACATTTTCTTATTCTGTTGAAAATTCTAAGTCAACTGCCTACCCCACCTCTCATCTGCTCCCACTTTAGCATCACGCACAGCCCTTCTCGCCCTATTCCTCTTTTCTTTATATCTCTCATATGACACCTCATCCTTCCTCTGCAGCCACACTTCATATGCACATCTCTTCTCAGCCACGGCCATACTTACTTCGTCGCACCACCATTCACTTCCTTTTCTTACAACACCACACACAGGTCTTACACCACACACCTCTTCTGCATGCCCCACCACAGCACTCTTAAACAACTGCCATTCCTCCTCCACACTGCCATTTTCCTGATTTTTCACTGCATTCCACTCATCTTTCAATTTCTCCTGATACTCTATCATTTTCTCTCTTTTATCCAACTCACTCACTTTCAAAACCTCCCTGCCATACCTAGCTCTCACCCACCTCTTACCTACTCTTAACTTTCCCTCCACCAGGTAGTGGTCAGACATACCTCCACCCTCCCCTCTCAGAACTCTCACATCCAACAATCTTCCTATTACATTCCTGGACACAACCACATAGTCCATCAATGCTTTATCAACAACCCTTCCACCCTCCTGTCTCACCCATGTATACTTATATCTCTCTTCTCAAATAGGGTATATCCAATCACCATCTCTCGCTCAACGCACATCCCTATCATTCGTTCCCCATTCTTCTTTCTTCCAGGTACACCATGCATACCAACTACATCTTCAACTGCTACATTTCCCACTCTAGCATTCAGATCTCCCATCATTACCACATTGACATTCGCTCCAAAACTCTGCAGACACTCATCAACATCATTCCAGAAACACTCCCTCTCTTCTTCATCCCTTTCACTACCAGGCCCATATGCTCTCACAAACACTCACAGCTCACATTCAAAATTCGTTTTCACCCACCTCAGTCTCGATGACACCGCCTTCCATTCAATCACACACTGCTGTACTTCCCGGACTCACTAACAAGCCACACCTCTTGTCGTTCCTCTATCAACACCTGACAATCTTCCATTCACACTTCCAAACATAGACTCACCCTTCCTTTTCATCTTCGTTTCACTCAGAGCTAACACATCCAACTTTCTTCTCACAAACATTCTCCCAATCTCCTCGCTTTTAGCCTCAATCGTACTACATCCACGCACATTTATAGACCCAATCTTAAAGGTACGGGGATAACTCAGTACCCCAACCCTTTCTCTGGCCTGTCTCTTTTTAGGAACTAAAACACAAAGGAGGGGGTCCCTAGTCCCCTCACCCCGCCCATTTTAGTCGCCTTTTACGACACGCAGGGAATACGGTGGCAGTATTCTTCCTAACACAACCTGGCCGCAGAGTAGTAGTACCACCCCAAAGTGCGACCAGATTGTGTCCCCCCGGCCACAGGGGGGGAAACAATATATATATATATATATATATATATATATATATATATATATATATATATATTGGGTAGGTAGGGGCGCTTACCATCCACTCACTCAATGAAGTGCTGCTCTCTGGTGTCTGCCCTGTCCTCTCCTCCATCCTTCTTTCCTTCCATCTTCTATCTTTCTTTCCTTCATTCTTTCCTTGTCCTTCTCCCTACGGGTGACTTTACACTCCCTCATCTGTCTTTCCTTCATTCTTTCCACCGCCTTCAGCCTGTGGGTGACTACACTGAGTGACAAGCCAAATGGTTTCCTGTGCACCAGGAAACCATTTACTATGCTGGGTGGTAACCATATAACCAGATTTTGGCGCCTGGTGGTTTAGTGGGTAATTATTGCGCTCCAATCGGATTGAGCCGGTGAAGGTTTATATCCAGGGGATGGTTGGGGTTGATTGCTCATGTAATGCCACTCAGGGATGAATGAGGCTGGTCACCCTCATCTTAAATGTCGGGACCAACTGCCTAGCCCCGGGCTCCTACGCTCCTCATGGGGCAATGTAGGATTGGATGATGGATGGATGATATATATATATATATATATATATATATATATATATATGGAAGTCGATGAGGCTAGAGAACTGACAAGACATCGAGCTGGCTGAATGATTGTTGTGAGAAGTGCATGATCAGGGATTTGGCACCCTTTTCTATCGTGAAAGCGTCGAGATTGGCTCTATTGGATACGTTTATCTGTAGCTACAAAATGTGATGAATATTTTTGGTGTATCAGATTGATTCATTACTCTCGAGGCTTGAATGATGAGTGAGTGGAAGCGTGGTCTATTGGATTGGTCAAACTTGGGCTGTTTGGACGTTGCTACTCCCCACACTGCCCTTGGGTGGGAAAGGAGGTCCAATGGGCCTCGCTTCCATTCACTCATCATTCAAGCCCCAGGAATCCTGGCTCTATCTGATACGTCAAAAACATTCAACACATTCTATAGCTTCACATAAACCTATCCGAAAGAGTCAATCTGGACGCTGCTACATTAAAAAGGGGTGCCAAATCCCTGATCTTGCACTTCTCACAACATTCATCTAACCAGCTCGAACTCTTGTTCCATAGCTTCACCAACTTCCAAACCTCTCTTCCTCACCCACTCACCCACAATATCTCTCCACCTTCTCCTTGGCCTACCTCGCCTCCATCGTCCTTCAAATTCGCTCAGATATACCTCCTTCACCACTGTACTGTTATCCATTCTCTCCACATGACCATACCATGTCAGTACACTGTTTTCTATTCTGGTGTCCACCTACATCCTCACTCCACATCTTTCACGAATCACATTATTTCGTATCCTATCCACCCTCTGTACTCCACATGCATTCCTCAGCAGTTCCATCGCCACTGCTCTTACTCTTGACTTGTCATTTTCATGCCACACCGTTGTCTCATATACATACATTAAAGTTGACACTAACACTCCTTCATGTAAGCCTCGTGCAGCTGCAACACTCAAGCCCCCTCTTTTTTTTTTTTTATCTAGACCTTCATTGCACCAGCTTCTTTTCTTTCTTGTGTCACTCTACTTTCCACTTCTTTTGCTCATTTTTCCCTCTTTTCTATCACTGTACCCAGGTATTTGAACTCTCTCACCAATTCCACTCTGTCTCCATTCACTGTAACATCGCACTTGAAGTCACCTTCTCTCTCAATAACCATCACATTATTCTACATTTACTCTCAAGGCACGACGCTCAGACATCAACGAAACTCTGCACTAGCTTCGCAACTTCTTGTCCGGTATTTGCAAAGAAATACTTCATCATCAGCATACGACAAATTTGAGATATTCCATCCATCACTATTCATTACCAACGCCATCCCCCTCTCCATTACTTGCGTCTTTACTTCTCTCATCACTCATCCATATACAGTATATGTATTGAACAACCATGGGGACATCACACAATCTTGTTGCATGCTCACACCGATCGTGAACCATTCACTTAGATTCCCAGCAATCCTTACACATCATCATAAAAACTCTTGATGACACCTAGCAGCTTACAATCTACACCATACATGCGCAAAACCTTCCACAATCCTTCTCTGTCCACTTTGTTGTATGCTTTTTCCAGATCCATGAGTGCCATAAACATCTCATGGTCATTCTCACAAGCCTTCTCTGCTATCCGTCTCACTGCAAATATTTGACCCACACATCCTCTGGCACTCCTAAGGCCACCCTGTTCATCACTCACTAGTATTTCTGATATCTCTCTTACTTTCTTTATAATAATTCTTCCATATACCTTCCCTACCACACTCAATGCACTTACGCCATGATAATTCTTGCATTCACTTCACTCATCTTTATTTTTTTACAGGGGTACAATTACAGCCTTTTTCCACTCTGCTGGTATAGTTTCACTCATCCATGCCTTCTTTCATACCTCCAACATGCACTTCATTCCACTCTTTCCACTGCACGTAATGACCTCTGCATAGAGCTCATCAACCCCAGCTCCTTGCCCATTTTTCAGCCGCTTCACAGCACTCTTCATCTGTACGAGTGTCACGTCTCCTGGCACTGCATTCCTTCTCTGCACATCCCCAAAACCAGTCATATTTACAGCCGCCCTGCCCTTTCTATTCCCATTCTTCAGGCCTTCAAAATATTCTTTCCATCTGGTCCTTACTTCATCCCAATGGGTTAATAATCTACCACATACATCCTCACAAAATCACATTTCTTTCAGCTTTCACTCCTACATTTCCGCATTTCTTTTCAGAATAACTTCCTATTTTCAGAGTGGTTTGCATTCATTTTTTCTTCCTTGATCATCAGTTTGCTTCCTTCTTTTTCCTCTTCACTTGCTTCTTGCTCTTAATATTTTCAGTTCTTATTTCAACTGAACCCCTGTCCTGTAACCACTTCAGCCACTTTCTTCTTTTCCTCCACTGCTCTGGTAACCTCATCATCCCACCATGCTGTACCTTTCTTCTTTGTTGTTACTCTTGCCACACCACACACCGCTGCAGCATTCCTGACTCAGCAATCCCTATATGTATTCCACAGGCTGTCCAGATCCATTTCATTCCAGTTCACTGTGTGTGTGTGTGTGTGTGTGTGTGTGTGTGTGTGTGTAAAACTAAAGAAAATGTGGACTTTATATAAGGAGACGATATATATATATATATATATATATATATATATATATATATATATATATATATATATATATATATATATATATATATATGTGAAAAGAAACGGGACTTTAGCTGCTAATCACACACTTCATCAGCCACACAGTAATGAAGTACATCGTAGTGTTGCCCAACATCTCAGCACTGTATGAGAAAAGCAGCACTTCAGTTAACCTATTGTCTTTCTTTTCACAGGTGGTTTTGTAACTCCTGTCAAGTTCCCTCTGTCACAGAATGAGCCTTGAGCAAAGGATTAACATCAATTTCTTGGCTAACTTGGGAAAAACTCCTGCAGAAACTCTTGCCATGCTGAAGGATGTGTATGGAGAGGAAGCAACGTCCCGTACACGCTTCTGTGAGTGGCACAAGAGGTTCAGGATGGGCCAGGATGACGTGGAGGATGACCCAAAACCAGGACGTCCCTCAACAACAAGAAATGATGCCAACATCCAGAAGATCAAGGAACTGGTGCGGAGTGATCACAGACTGATGATTAGAATGATGGCTGAGCAACTGGGGTTAAATAAGGAATCAGTGAGGGCCATCTTATTGAAAGATTAGGGCATGCGGAAGATTTGTGCAAAGTTAGTGCCCAAACTGCTCTCCGAGGACCAAAAGACCCGCCGTGTGGATGTGTCACTGGACATTTTAGAGCATTACCCCGCCCCGTCCTGAACCTCTTGTGCCACTCATAGACATGTGTATGGGACACTGTTTTCTCTCTGTACACATCGATCAGCATGGCAAGAGTTTCTGCTGGAGTTTTTCCCAAGTTAGCCAAGAACTTGATGTTAATCCTTTGCTCAAGGCTCATTCATTTCTTGATGTTGTTCACATACTGAAGAAACTCAATGTACAAGTAGTATTCAAATATGAGAACACCATAAAAAAAAAAACCTCATCAAGAACAGCCCTTTCAGTAATTCAGGCGTTGTTTACAAAATCCCGTGTAAAAGCTGTAACAAATTTTACATAGGACAATCTGGAAAAGATTTGGAAACTAGAATCTCACAACATAAATACAGTGTAAGGACAGCCCAACAGAGTAGTGGTTTATTTCAACACAAAGCATCCAGTGATCACCATATTGACTGACAGGCTCCAAGATTCTAGCAAGATCAAAAAGCTTAGATGAAAGAAATGTAATAGAATCTTGTCTAATTTCTGGCACATATGAAAAGAATGTAAACATGAGCTATGGTCATTTTAAGTGTGATATATTGTTAACTGAATTAATTTTAAAGCAGTATCCCCCAGACTAACACGTGCTTGTTCCCTGTCATCTCCTTGTGGTGTAGTCACACCTGTGTGGGACACACCAAGCATTAATCCTCTAGGTCTTAAGTTAAGCAGCAGTATTTATCCCCTCCTCCCTCTCCCCTCTCCCCTTCCCCCTCCCTCCCACTCCCCTTTCCTCCCCTCCTACTCCCTTCTCCTTTGTCACGTGCATTTTTTAGATTCAGGTCATCCTTTGTTGTGTTCCACTCCCTGCTGCAGGTGACCCAAGTTAAGCCGCAGGTAAAAATTCAGGTCATCCATTGTTCTGTGTGCCACTACCTGCTGCGGGTGTGCATAAAAGACCTCAACCCTTTACGTTTCTGTCTCACTCTGTCTGAAGATGTAATATACGAAAGTACTCACTGTCGCTCCTTTCATTTCTCCTGTGGTTAGTTTGTATATATATATATATATATATATATATATATATATATATATATATATATATATATATGAGTGCAGTAATTATCGTGGCATAAGTTTATTGAGTGTGGTAGGGGATGTATCTGGAAGAATTATTATAAAGTAAGTGAGATGAAGGATGGTAAGGCAATGGGCCAAGATGGTATACCAGTGGAAGCATGGAGGAGCTTAGGAGAGATGGCTTTGACGTGGTTTACCAAATTGTTTAACAAAATCCTTGAGGGTGTGAGGATGCCGGAGGAGTGGAGAGAAAGTGTTCTAGTTCCGATTTTCAAGAGCAAGGGTGATGTACAGTGCTGCGGCAACTACAGAGGTATCAAGCTGATTAGCCATGCAATGACGATATGGGAAAGAGTGATGGAAGCTAGGCTGAGAAGAGAAGATCTGTGAGGAGCAATTTGGTTTTATACCAGAGAGAAGCACTACAGACGTCATATTTGCTTTGAGAATGGTAATGGAGAAGTATAGAGAAGGTCAGAAGGAGTTGCACTGTGTGTTTAGACTTGGAGAAGGTTTATGATAGGGTACCGAGAGAGGAGCTGTGGTACCGTATGAGAAAGTCAGGAGTGGCAGAGAGGTGCTTGAGGGTGGTGAAGGACGTGTACGATGATAGTGTAACAGCAGTAAGATGTGCCGTAGAAATGACTGAGGGTTTCAGGGTGGAGGTGGGATTGCATCAAGGATCGATTTTGAGCCCCTTCTTGTTTTCAATGGTGATGGACAGATTGACAGATGGGATTAGACTGGAGTCTCCGTGGACAATGAGGTTTGCAGACAACATTGTCATATGTAGTGAGAGCTGGGAGAAGGCCGAGGCAGAGTTGAAGAGAGGGAGATCTGCACCAAAGAAAAGGGGAATGAAAGTAAGCAGAAACAAGAGTGAGTACACGTGCGTAAATGAGAGAGATGACAGGGGAACCGTGAGGCTGCAAGGTGTAGAGGTGGCAAAGATAGATGAATTCAAATACTTGGGGTCAACGGTACAAAGTAACGGAAAGTGTGGTAGAGAGGTAAATAAGAGAGTACAGGCTGAATGGAGTGGGTGGAGAAAGGTGGCAGGAGTGATCTGCGACAGAAGGGTCTCTGCAGAAATGAAAGGAAAAGTTTACAAGACGGTAGTGAGGCCAGCCATGCTGTACGGAACGGAGGCGGTACCACTGACAAAAAGACAGGAGGCAGAGTTGGAGGCAGCAGAACTGAAGATATTGCATTTTTCACTAGCACTGACGAGGTTGGACAGAATTAGTAATAAGTATATTAGAGGGACGGCACGCGTGCATCAGTTTGGGGACAAAGCTAAAGAGGCGAGACTGAGATTATTTAGACATGTGCGTAGGAGGGATGAGGAGTATATCGGGAGGAGGATGCTGGAAATGGAGCTGCCATGCAGGAGAAAGAGAGGAAGGCCAAAGAGAAGGTTTATGGATGAAGTGAAGGAGGACATGCGGGTGGTATGTGTAACAGAAAAAGATGGAGAAGACAGAGTAAGATGGGGACAGGTGATTCGCTGGGGCGACCCATAAGGGGAAAGCCAAAAGAAGAAGAAGAAGAGAGATATCAGAAGTTCTAGGGAGTGATGAACAGGGTGGCTTTAGGAGTGGCATAGGATGTGTGGATCAAATATTTGCAGTGAGACAGATAGCAGAGAAGGCTTGTGAGAAGGACCATAAGGTGTTTATGGCATTCATAGTTCCGGAAATAGCCTTTGACAAAGTGGACTGAGAAGGATTATGGAAAGTTTTGCGCATGTACGGTGTAGATGGTAAGCTGCTAGTTGCCGACAAGAGTTTTTATGATGTTAATGATGCATGTGTAAGGGTTAATGGACATCTAAGTGAATGGTTCACAATCGGTGTGGGCATGCAACAAGGTTGTGTGATGTCCTCATGGTTGTTCAATATTTATATGGATGGGGCGATGAGCGAAGTAAAAACACAAGGAATGGAGAGGGGGATGGCGTTGGTAATGAATAGTGATGGATGGAATATCTCAAATTTGTTGTATGCTGATGATGCACTACTACTTGCAAATACCAGACAAGAACTTGGTAGACTAGTGCAGAGTTTTGCTGATGTCTGTGAACGTCATGCCTTGAGGGTAAATGTAGAAAAGAGTAAAGTGATGGTTATTGAGAAAGAAGATGACTCCCAGTGAGATGTTACAGTGAATGGAGAGAGACTGGAATTGGTGAGAGAGTTCAAATACATGAGTATAGTGATAGAAAACAGAGGAAAATCTCCAAAAGAAATGGAAAACAGAGTGACACAAGGCAGAAAAGAAGCTGTGTAATGATGGCCTTGATAGGAAACATAGGCTTGAGTGTTGCAGCTGCATGAGGCTTACATGAAGGAATGTTAGGGCCAACTTCAATATATGGATGTGAGACTATGGTGTGGCATGAAAATGAAAAGTCAAGAGTAAGGGCAGTGGAGACAGGATTGCTGAGGAATGTTTGTGGGGTACAGAGGTGGATAGGATACGAAATAATGTGATTCGTGAAAGATGTGGAGTGAGGAAGTTTGCGGACACCAGAATCGAAGAGACTGTACTGAGATGGCATGGTCATGTGGAGAGAGTGGATAACAATAAGGTGGTGAAATAGGTATATCTGAGAGAATGTGAAAGACAGAGGAGGCGAGGTAGGCCAAGGAGAAGGTGGAGAGATATGGTGGGTGAGTGTGTGAGGAAGAGAGGTTTGGAAGTCGGTGAGGGTAGGGAACTGACAAGAGATCAAGCTGGTTGGATGAATGCTGTGAGGAGAAGTGCATGATCAGGGATCTTGCACCCTTTTTTAACGTGGCTGCATCCAGACTGAATCGGATACGTCTATGTCAAGATACAGAAGGTGGTGAATATTTTTGGCATATCCGATATAGCACGGATTCTGGGGACATGAATGATGAGTGAATGGAAGCGTGGCCCATTGAGATTGGGCAAATTTAAGCAATCTGAACATTGCTACTCCTCACCCTGCCTTAGTGTGGCAAAGGTCCGGAGGAGGAGGATGAAAAGTATATATATATATATATATATATATATATCTAGATATATATATATATAGATATATTTATATAAAGATATATTTGTGTGTGTGTGTGTGTGTGTGTAAGTCACCGGGTCGGTCAGGATCACTTGATGGTCGTGATGGTCGTGATCGTTAGCGTTTACCCTCCCGGAAGGGAGCTGAAAGCTCATATAGTCCGATCTAAGGGCAAGGCTGAGACCTTCAAACACGCACACACCCGTCCTCTTGCTCAAGGGGGAAAGTAATCACCCACTTCGTCAGTGAAACTTTTCACAACCCGATCGATGCGCGAACTCCCGTCTACCAGATGGCAAGCGAGATAGCTACCACTGAGCCAGCGAGCGGTGTGTGTGTGTGTGTGTGTGTGTGTGTGTGTGTGTGTGTGTGTGTGAGAGAGAGAGAGAGAGAGAGAGAGAGAGAGAGAGAACGCTCTTCCTTTGATTTTCCCTTTTGCTGTCTTATTCTGCTTTACTGTAATATATTTTCACTTCATGCAAGTTCCATAGTCTGTATAAGTTAGCCTTTTGTGGTGTGTGTTCTTGTGCGTAAAATGCGCATAAAGCATCTTATTGTTACCGGCTGACTTCCATAGTGTGTGTGTGTGTGTGTGTGTGTAAGACTAAAGAAAATGTGAAATTTATGTAAGGAGATCTTGAAGAAAAATTAGTTGGAGACGTTCTGAGTATATATATATATATATATATATATATATATATATATATATATATATATATAAATAGATAGATAGATAGATAGAGATATATAGATATTCATATAACTCCTAATATTCATATATAAACATATATAGATAGATAGATAGATAGAGAGAGATATATAGATAGAGATATATAGATATTCATATAACTTCTAATATATATATATATATATATATATATATATATATATATATATATATATATATATATATATATATATATATATTGTTACGGAACAGAGAAAGATAACGTACACTTTAAGTGAGAATACTAAGAGTCACTACTGTCCCGTAAAGTTCCAGGTTCAAAACAAAAGAGTTAGGTAAAATTACAAGTTAAAGTTTAATGCTCAAACTAACAACAAAACATTCAGGACTCATAAGGATAATGTAATGGCAAATAAACAGGTTAAATATATGGTTAACTGCAATAGCCTCTATTAACACGAAATTAGCAAGAGTAAATTTATCTAAGTCAGCCCTGATAAAATGAGATACCAGATAATACTCAGTGAATGCCAGATAAATTATTACAGATACAAACTATTATCAAAAATGACTGACATAAAACCCAACATTAATCAAAAACCTCACTAGGCCTAAGAATTAACCTTATGCTACACAGTACAAGAAAAAAAAATGCAACAACAGTTATACTCAAATTACACACAGCTGCTAGATGTTTGGAGATTTCTTGAGCACTCACAATAATAATAACTGTACAGGGGAGGACAGAGATGTGAACAAAATGAGGAGCAGATCTAAGTGGCAATGATGCAGAGACTGAGCTCATTATATAGGGGCCAGCAGAGCCTGATACAACTTGTAAGAAGGACGCGCAAATGAAGCCACGGGGACAAAGAGATGAAAATCCTGCTCTGAGCTCCAGAAATGACGACTTACTCTACTATAACGGTAGAAGGGGGGGGACTGAGGCAGAACACGCTCGTGATCAAACATGCAGTAACTGTGCGTTAAAATTACACAAAGGATGATGAAATCATAGGTTATGTAACAATATATATATATATATATATATATATATATATATATATATATATATATATATATATATATTAGGTGTCCTAAGCTGACTCCGTACCTCCTTTACCCCTGCACAGTTGCTGACATAATACACGGGTTTTATTCGCCACTATGTAGAGCAGAGCTCTCATGTGTGGGAAGGCTTCCCACAAACAGCTCTTCTCAATTGGGTGGATTCAAATGCTCTTCGTCTCATTAACTCTTCTCCTCCTACTGGCTTACTTTAACCTCATCTCTTCGCCGCACTGTTGCAACTTTATCTCTTTTCTATCGCCCTTCAATGGTCAGTGCTCCTCTGAACTGTCTGCTTGCATCCCTCCACCTTTACGACGGGTGCTTAACACCAGTCTAGCAACAAATTCTCATCCCTTTTCTGTCCAACTCTCTAATGCAAGAGTTAACCGTTACTTCCAGTCCTTCGTTTATGCAACAGGTCAACTTTCCAACTGTCTCCCTCTGTCTGTATTTCTAGTCTTCCAAACGAAATGTGTCCAGGCATCTCGAAATGAGCGGATCTTGAATTTGGCTCTCGTTTGCTTGTTTTTTTTTTTTTTTTTTATAAAGAACGGTTTCCGGTCTTCTAGCTTTTGGTTCCTTCTTCCTTGCATATACCCGTATATATATATATATATATATATATATATATATATATATATATATTGCTCTCGTGTTCCTGAACTAGATTCTTCTGAATTCTCTACTCTTTGGCTTCGGCTATCCTGTCATTCTCCGACTAAATATAACTCTGCTGTTTACTCATCTCCTAATTCTACTGACTATCAAAAATTATTCGACAATCTTACTTCTACGATGGAACACATTCTGTCCATTTCTCCTTTCTCTGAACTCTCCATTCTAGGAGATTTCAATGTTCACCACCACATTTGGCTCTCCTCTCCTTTCACTGATCCACCTGGTACATCTTGTCTATCCTTAATGACCTAGAGCAGCTTGTACAGCACCCTACTCGTATCCCTGGCCGCCTTGCAGAAAGCTCCAACTTACTTGATCCCTTCCTTACAACTAGTCGTTCTGCTTACACTATTAATCTTTTCTCTCCGTTGGGCTCCTCTGATCATAACCTAATTACTTTAACCTGTCCTATCGCTCCGGTATGGCCTGTGGACCCTCCAAAGAAACGTCTTCTGTGGCACTTTGGAGCTGCGGATTGGGAGGCCCTCAGGCAGTACTTCTATGATTTTCCCTCAAATGATTATTGCTTCCATGGCCGGGAGCCATCTGAGTGTGCCTTGTGCATTACGGAGGTTATTCTCCCGGGCATGGAAGCATACATTCGTTTCTCATATCCTTTGACTAACGCAAGACAGCCTTGGTTTAATCACTCTTGTTCTAATGCTGTCCGCAACAAGGAGAGGTCCTATAAAAGGTACTGGAGCCAACGCACCCCGAAATCACATCTTTTTTATTTTCTGCACAGAATAGTGCTAAGTCTGTTCTTCGCTCTGATAAAAATAATTTCATCAGTACTAAATGCTCTCAAGTCTCCAACTTGAATTCTTCCCGCTCCTTCTGGCACCTTGCCAAAAACCTTTCTAACAACTTAACCTCATCATCCTTCTCTTCTCTTTTGTACGCTGATGGCTCTGTAGCTATTTTTTTCTACTAATAAAGCAGATCTCTTTGCTCAGACTTTCTCCTCCAATTCCACCTTACACGATTCCGATGCTGTTCCTCCATCACTTCCCCCATCTGACTTCCTCATGGCTGACATTAAAATGTCTTCAGCTGATGTATTTTCTGCTATCTCTGGCCTCAATACTAACAAGGCATATGAGCCTGATGAAGTCCCTCCTGTTGTCCACAAGAATCCTCAAGAACTGTGCTTCTGTGCTTACACCCTGCCTAGGTAAACTCTTTCGTCTTTGTCTTTCAACCTGTACCTTTCCTTCTTGCTGAAAGTTTGCTCTCATTCAGCCAGTCCCAAAGAAGTGTGACCAGTCCCAACCCTCAAACTATCGTCCAATTGCTTTAACATCCTGTGTCTCAAAATTTTTCAAGTCCATTCTTAATAGAAAAATTTTAAAGCATCTTTCCTATTAAAACCTTCTTTTTGATCGGCAGTATGGGTTCCGTCAAGGATGCTCCACTGGCGATCTTCTCACGGACTATAATAGATTTCAATGAAATCTGTAGATACATTCTTGCAAGGTCCGTACTGAGGATCCGGAAAAGTGGCCCGGCCTCTGAACCCCGAAGCTTAGGTTCTGTGGTACAGATTAATTTCTTCCCCTTTTCTCTATAGATATGCTATATTTCGTTTTTATTTACTCGTTTATTGATATAAATTGTTATATCTATCTTTAAAACTGAGAATATTTTTCGGCTAATGCTGAATGAGGAACCCCTTCTTTCAACTCCGATTCCCCACCCTCTGAATATACAGAATGGTGCTCGGAACTATCCTTTGGTGCCAGATCTATACCCTTGCTAGTAATTAACAACGTAGCTTGGAACTTAGGCTGTGCACAGTGAACATGAAAGCAAAGTGACGACCAGACATTGTGAATTACTGTACAAATGCAGAAATCACCAAAGGTGGGCACCTGGATCTCAAAATGGACCGACGTTTCCCGTCGGGGTCCTTGTCTCAAAATGGACCGACAGTTCCGATCACGGTCCTTTTTGAAGAAAATATCGAGGACAGACTCGATTCTCTGTCCTTGGTACTTTAACCCTTCGTACGCCAGGTGAAAATCCTAACCCGGAACGCCATGTGGGGTCTTGAAAGACCCCAACTTAATTTTTGGATTTCTGCCGTTTGTACAAAATTTCAAATGTTAAATTTTGAATAATTGTTCCCCAGGACACTGCAAGTGTAGGCAATCCACGATGTTTCGCTTTTGTGTTTTATATATATATATATATATATATATATATATATATATATATATATATATATATATATATATATATATATATAATGTATGTGTGTGTGTGTGTGTGTGTGTGTGTGTGTGTGTTTAGTAGAAGTTAAATTTTTACGATTTTTTTCAAAATATTTGAAAGTTTACACACGTAATGATTAATGTGGCATATATGCTTAGGTTACATCATTCTTATTCATTCAGCATGCTCTTAACATAATTAAATAAATGTATTATCAGTTATATCATAGAAAAACAAACAATGTTATGAAAAAAATTATGCAAAACTTTGATTGAATCTATGTTCAGAACATAAACAAGAATGACATTTTAATCAGAAAACCCCTGAATGATTTACAAATTAGGTAAACACAAACATAAACAAGATTGACATACTTATCAGAAAACCCCTGAATGATTTTAACATCAGATATATCACTGCAGGTGTCATTAACAGCATCAGAAATGGGACGATCTATTACGATTGTCCCCCCACTGACAGTAGAACATCACACAATTCAGTGACATGGTAAATAATATATAGAATTTGAAAATGAATAAATAAATAAATAAAGGTTACACGGAATGCTAGTGGGGTACCGGACGACCCTCAATGAAGTTTGCACCCTCATAACTCCTGAACTATAAGAGTCTCCACTCAGATGATGTGTGCTTATACACTGCCAAAGACAAAGTCATGGTTCTCCAGATCCCTAAAACAGTAAATGGCTGAATGGCATCATTTAAAAAATGTGTTGGGGTCAATCTGACCCCACATGGTGCACGAAGAGTTAACATAATGGATCGGATTTTTTTGAATAAAATGAACAATGAAATTAAAGACACCGGCAGTCTTTATTTTTATCAATTTTAACTGCAGTTAATTCAATAGAGTATAAATGAAATTTAAATATATATAAGGAAAGCTGAAAAATGGAAACACAATGATTTACGAAAAAAATAAATGCTCAGTGGCACCCATTTAAATCTGAGTCCTGCTCCGAATATATATATATATATATATATATATATATATATATATATATATATATATATATATATATATATATATATATATATATATATATATAGATAGATAGATAGATAGATAGATAGATAGATAGATATCAAGGATATTAAGTTAAATGATTGAGTTTCTCTTCAAGAAGACACACATTTCAAAATGGCTTTCTGGTTTTTATAAGCATAACGTAAAAAATATATAAGCGTGGCTTTCTTGTAAAGAATTACCAATTGTATTATGTTTTATGAGTATCCGTTAACGAACGCCAATGCCTGACTTTTAAACTGTAAAAGCGTTTTTTTTTTTTTTTTTTTTTTTTTTTTTTGTAAAAGAAAGTTGTGCTGCGGGAACAAAATTTTCCTTAGTCTCTTTCTAATTTTCACAGTAACAAAAGGACCGACGAATATGGGACCGTCCTAAGTGAGAGAAGGACTGATTTTCGTGGTCACGGTCCTTAATAAGAATCGAGTTCCTGGAAGTTGGTCTTGCCCACCTATGGAAGTCAGCCGGTAACAATAAGATGCTTTAGGCGCCTTTTACGCACAAGAACACACTCCACAAAAAGCTAACTTTTACAGAATATAGAACTTGCATGAAGTGAAAATATATTAAAGCAGAATAAGACAGCAAAAGGGAAAATCAAGGGAAAAGCGTTCTCTCTCTCTCTCTCTCTCTCTCTCTCTCTCTCTCTCTCTCACACACACACACACACACACACATATATTAAGACACACGCAAACTAATGTAACTGAATACCGAAATGAACTGGAAACTGGACACAAGGAAGAGAAAAAAAGGAGATCAGAAGGACGGAGAGAAAAGGCAGATAAAAATGTGTACTGGAAGAAAAGTCAACAATACAGAGAGACAGAGAATCTAGTGGAAACACACACACTCAGCGAATCCACTCGCACGAACGCGATCTACAAGAGACTGGATGTTTACGATGCTAAAAGACGGTGAGAGATGGAGTGGGACTGGGGCATGGGAAGGGGGATACTGAACGAGGGTGAATGAAGTTAGAGTGGAGAGGAGAGAGGGAGTGGAAGGATTTAAAAAAAAAAAAAAAGTGGTTTAGGAATGAAAAAAAAAAAAAAAAAGATTGAGGGATGAGTTATTAGAAAGGAAGAAGAGAGAAAGGGGAGGGAGCTGAAGGGTGAAAAAGTGACGGGGGAAGGAGTGAGAGGAAGAAAAGAGAGGGAAAGAGGTAAACAGATAAGAGGTGTGAAGAAGTGGGCAGTGTGAAAGGGGAAAGCTAGAGAAGGGTAAAAGACGTGGGAGAAGTTGAGGAGAGAACAAAGGAAAGGAGACGGGGATGAATGGAGGAAAGAAAAGTTAGAAAGGGGGGCGGGGGGGAGAAGAAAACATGAATGTGCTGTGGAAAGGTTAGATGGTAGATTAATAGCCTAAGCAAGAAATATTTCAAAGGGAAGAGACTAACGTGTGTTGGCATGACATTTTTTTTTTCTTTTTTAAGGATTCTGTGCTTGTATTTTTTATGGAATCACCTCAAAGCCTGTTCCATTTGTTTTCTGCTTTCCATCAGTTCAAGGACATAATATTCATTCTGTTCTTGCTGCCCTAAACAATTATATTACACTTTGGAGAGGGTGTTCGAATGTGAGGGATTCCTGTAGAAACAAGTTTCATTAACAGTTTCAGTGCGTGTGGATAGGGAACTGAGAGAATATTTCTGTCTGAATGTTGGATTGAAACAGGGATGTCATGTCTCGATGGTTGTTCAATCTGTATATAGATGAGGTTATAAAAGAGATACAAGGTACGGCAGTGGATGTCGGAGTGGCCCCAACTAGAAAGGGCTGTACTGTTGTTGCAGATGATACTGTATGTTTAAGCGAATACGAAAGGGAACTGTAATGCTTCATGAATGAGTCTGGGAGAGCGTGTAAGAAACGGACTCTAAAGGTGAATGTAGGGTTAAGTAAAGTTATGCTCTTCGAGAGAAATGAAGTCACTGAATGTACAATGACGTTGGAGGATAAGGAAATAAAAAATGTGAGTGCATTTAAATACTTGGGTAGTGCGATGAGTAAGGATGGAAGTTTTGAGGATGAAGTGCTTGGAAGCGTGCTACAAACAAGAAAGGTTGCTGTTCTTTGAAAGCGGTGATAAGAAATAGGGAAGTGAGCATGGAAGTAAAAAAGTTGCTGAGTGACAGTACTGTGATACCAACTCTAACGTATGGAAGTGAAGCTTGGACCTTGTTGGACGGACACATCAGGAGAGCAGTGGAAATGAGTTATTTGAGAGGAGCATGTGGAGATACATGGAGAGAGACGGAGAAATGAGGAAGCACAGTAAGGGAGCATTGTCGTGTAGGCGGGGATTTGATGAAAAATATTAGGAGAAATACAACGAGGCTGTTTGAGCATCTGGAGCGTGAGAGACTAACGAGGAGAGTGAATAGGAGTGAGTTGGAAGGGGTGAGAGGGAAGGGGTGACAGGATGAGATGGAAGGTCGGAGTGGCGAGGCATATGAGAGATCGAGTGAGATCTAGGGGAAGGGCAGCGTAATGGCAGGGGATAGGGCGACATGGAGCAGATATATTTGTGGCCACCACTTACGGGATTAAGGCGACTGGCTATACATAGATAAATAAATAGAGTTTTGTTGGAGAAGGGAGAAAAACTTGGCAGACGAAGACAATGTTAATAAGAATTGTTGAATACTGACAGTACAAAATAGTCGAAGAATAAGCTGTTGGGGAATGGCTGGGAGAAAACTAGAGAGTAATACAGAGGAGTACAAAGGTGTACAAAGGACAACAAATAGCAACAGGCCTAATGGTCTTTTCGGGGTTGATTGTTATAGAGTAAACTGAAAATGGGTAGACGGTAACACCAGTCAAATAGAGCAAAATTGTGACAAACAGAGCTGAAACTCCCGTTTCATCAGCCCTCAGGACCTGTTCCTGACCACCTCCTTTTAATGAACATTTCCAGTGTTTTCAATAAGACGTATAATACGTCAGAATATTCACATGAACATCTATCATCAACTGCTTACACCATACTGCGTACACATTATACATCACACCTTCTGTTCCATACCCCTGTTAACAGTGGCCACAGCAATATTAAGGGTAAATGCAGTGGTCCCCGGATACTACCACTGGCAGGGTAGCACTGGTAGCACAGGGCTCTCCTGATCATCATCAAGCAACTGTGCCGGCAGCAATTGCTGCTACCATTAATCATGCTCGTCTGTGAAAAAGCGTGGGTTTGGCCTTATATTTTACCAACATCCGCAGTCTTAGGACCAGTCTGAAGTTTTTCTCTTTTTTCATGAATCCATATCCTTTCATGCCCCGTTCCTCACAAAACACAACTCTCTCCGTCTACTGACTTATCCCTATACAGGGTTCCTGGTTGCCATTGCATTACTAACTTTCGTAATAAGAGTGGCACTTGTTACTGCATTATAACTGTTTACTCATTTAACACTATCATGAACTTCACTTCTACACATTTAGATTATTCATTATACAAACTGAATTATCTTAATATAATCAAGTGTATCTGTATAGTTAATCTTTCACCCAATGCATCATCAGAACTCAGCGTATTTGACATCACATCCACACAGGTGACTAACTTTAACCTTATCTTTACTACTGAAATTGTCAGGCTTGGTGATTTTAACATCCATAAAGTAGAATGGCTATTGCACTCTGCCAGGACTGAGGATATTGGTTTAGAATGCAAGCCATTAAATCTCACACAACTGGTAAAGAAACAAAAGAATACAATATAATCCAGTTCACAGTGCCTATCTCTTGAACCTATTCCTGAAAAATAACCACGATCAATACAATATAGAGATACTGTCGCCACTTGGGTCCTCTGACCACAATCTCAGTTCGTCAGTTGCCCATAAACTCTGTGTTCTAAACCAGTCAGGGTGGCCAGATGGCAATTCGAGAGAGCAGAGTGGGATGGATTTAGAAATTATCTGGCTGATATTCCTTATCAGTCTTTCTTCTCCACTGTCATTAATACTACCCAATCCCATATTAATGACTTAATAACAAGTTTAGTATGGAACTGTTCATACCCAGTCAAAAATTCTTAAAAGATTTTTCCCTCCATAATGGCTCAACAGTAATCGTGCCAGATCAATGACCTAAAAGTACAGTATTCCCTCAGTTACCTGTTGCCACAGTATCTGGCCTATCACAGTATCCATTGCAACTGGCTCAGCTCAATTAAAGCAAAGTCAAATGAAATTATGCAACGTCTGGCACTGAAACGGGAAGAAACTGGCAGTTCTATGCAAAATATGGCGTTGAGGCGTCTCAACCAGTTCGTAAGCAGTAGCCAACTGGCGCCTTGTGTTGTCACTAGCTCTGTGGTGTCCTATGTTCGTTGTTGTTGCAAAACTAATGACCTGTCAGTGCTCTATGACGAACGAGAAAATACTATACCGTATACACGTGCACGTGGTGCAAACTCACAGTGCTGTTTCTCCTTCTCATATGCCTCATTTGTGGCCCCAAAGTGCTCATTACTGTACTCGGCCCTAATTATGCATGATGGCCAAGTTTATGGCTTTTGTGGTGGTGCCCTGGCTGCTGCAGGTCCTGCTGGTAAGAACGTTTTCTTCAACTGAGGAATACTAAAGAAATAGCAAAAGAACAAAAATCTGGGCAAAGTTAAAGGAAAAACAATATAGTATCTCAACTTCATCTTTCTTATGCTTTCTATTCTAGGCATAGATTTAGCAGCCTGTTCTCTGAGACCCAACTGTCCTTCTACATACCACATATCTCAACATGTCTTCACATCGGCATTAACATCCATTGTCCATTTTTATAAAAAGCTAGGGCTGTCTCATACAGGAATGGTATGTTGCCATTAGCTTGATTGTTTTTACGTGTTCGTTGGACTTAGATCAGCAAAGCCCGTTTTAACGCGATTCAAGTTTTTAAACTCTTCCTCTCCCGCAATTAAACTCGCCTCTGTTAACCCGTCACGTCCCGAGGTTTTCCGCACCTCCGACATCCCCCAGTCCCGAGATATTTTCGATTTTTTTTTTTTTTTTGGCTAAAACCTTCGCTTTTGGTGAGAAACATCGAAAATTCATAGAGAAATCGCTCACCTGACGTTTAAAGTGCCCAATCCAGGTAGGAGTTCCTCCTTACCTGAGTGGGTTTTCTAACATGCTGGCACCAAAGAAAACGAGTTCTATGGGAGGGTAACTATTTTATCCACTCATAAACGGTATTTATTTATTTACTTGGTACGAATGTATATGTAGTATGACAGTATATTGGTTTTCAAGCAGTAATAAAGGCATTATAAGCATTGTTTCACTCACTAACTAATCACCATGCCTGACCTATTTTTGCCACACTACCTGATCATTATTTCTGGCTGTTTCTTCTTCTAATGCTATGTAAACATTGTCCTCCACATTGTCATCGATTGGGGAATCACTCTGGCCCTGAATAACTTTACTAGCCAGGTCACTGGTAACAGTTCCTTTGCCAAGACAATGGCATGAGGGGGGGAGGGGGGAGGTTATGCAGTGTAAGGCATTGTCCCTGCTTGGTATCTTGTACAGGAATAGAGGAAGGTGTCCCGTGTATACATACGAAAAATCACGTGCGAAAATTGAAAATTTTGCAAATTAGGTACCTTGCAATTGCATGACGTACTGGTACGTCGCTGGGACTGGCAAATGCAAATCGTGGTGACGTACCCATACGTCGTCGGGACGGGGCGGGTTAAGACTGCTGACCTCCCTTCTAGTAACTGAACCACTAGCGGACTTACTCACCCCTGTATGGAATGCAGCCCTCATATGTATGGTGGAGAGGGGGAACTGTGCCTACCCACAATAAGCTTTTCTAAACAGAATGGAATTCACAGCTCTGCTTCTCTGCCTGACTCCCATTAGCCTCTATAAGAGTACATTATCTACCACACCTACCAATATTTTTTACCTTCTACGACTACCACTGTCATAACTTCCTATACTGCAACAACTGGCACCATTTTCCTACTGCAATAATTTTTTTTTTTTTATGCGAGGAAGAAGGAACCAAAGGCCACGTGCCCGCAATTATTATTCCTTCCAAGAGAAAAACAAAATACAAGAGAGAGCCAAATTCAAGATCCCATCATTTCGAGATCCCTGGACACACTGCGTTTGAAAGACTGGAGATCATAGGAAGCAGGAAATACAGACAGAGGGAGACAGTTCCAGAGCTGACCTGTTGCATAATTGAAAGACTGGGAGTAACGGTTAACACTTGCATTAGAGAGTTGGACAGAAAAGGGATGAGAGTTTGTTGCTAGACGGGTGCAACGCACCCATCGTAGAGGAGAAGGAATGCATGCAGGCAGTTCAGAGGAGCAGTGACCATTGAAGTAGCGATAGAAAAGAGATAAAGATGCAACAGTGCAACGAAGAGACAGGGGTTGAAGGGAGTCAGTAAGAGGAGGAGAGTTAATGAGACGAAAAGCCTTTGATTCCACCCTATTCAGAAGAACTGTATGTGGGGAGCCTCCCCACACATGAGAGTTGTACTCCACACAGGGGGAGATAAAAACCCCTGTAAAGAGTCAACAATTGCGTACGGGTAAAGAAGGAACGGAGTCGGCTTAGCACACCTAATCTCTTGGAAGCAGATTTTACAAGAGATGTAATATGATCTTTCCAAGATAAGTCCCGAGTAAATGAAACCCCAAGCATATTCAAGGATGATGCAGGATTAAGCTGAATATTATTAAACATTAGTGGGTATACCTGCGGAATATTTAGTCGGGTTGATAGGTGTAAAAACTGAGTCTTTGAAGCATTAAAAACAACTAGATTATTTTTACCCCAGTCAGAGATACGAACCAAGTCAGACATTAGGTGTGCCATAGCCTCGTCCCTTGTTTGTTGAAGTAACTGCTGAGATGGAAGTTGCGGGAACCGAATGGATAGGGGAAGGGTGGAGTCATCAGCATATGAGTGGATAGGGTTAGATGTACAGCTTAGAAGGTCATTGATGAATAAAAGGAAGAGAGTTGGTGATAGGACAGAACCCTAAGGAACACCACTGTTGATAGATCTAGGAGAAGAACGATGGCCGTCTACAACAGCGGCTATAGAACGATAAAAAAGGAAGCTAGAGATGAAGGCACAGATAGAAGGATAGAAACCGTAAGAGGGCAGTTTGGAAATTAAAGATTTATGTCAGACTCCGTCGAAAGCCTTTGAGATGTCAAGTGCAATGGCAAAGCTTTCGCCAAAGTCCCGAAAGGAGGATGACTGGGAGTCTGAAAGGTAGGTGAAGAAGATCGCCAGTGGAGCGTCCCTGATGGAACCCATACTGACGATCAGAAATAAGGTTGTGATAGGAAAGGTGCTTTAAAATTTTTCTATTAAGAATTGACTCGAAAACTTTTGAGATACAGGACGTTAAAGCAATTGGACGATAGTTAGAGGGTTGGGAATGGCCACCCTTCTTTGGGACTGGCTGAATGAGAGCAAACTTCCAGCAAGAAGGAAAGATATGAGTTGACAGACAAAGGCGAAAGAGTTTGCCTAGGCAGGGTGTAAGCACAGAAGTACAGTTCTTGAGAACAACAGGAGGGACTCCATCAGGTCCATATGCCTTGTTAGTATTGAGGCCACTGATGGCAGAAAATACATAAGCTGAAGAAATTTTAATGTCAGCCATGAGGAAGTCAGAGGGGGGGAAGTGATGGAAGAACAGCACTGGAATCGTCTAAGGTGGAATTGGAGGAGAAAGTCTGCGCGAAGAGATCTGCTTTCTCAGGAGAAGAAATAGCTACAGAGCCATCAGAGTAGAAAAGAGGAGGGAAGGATGATGAGGTAAAGTTGTTAGAAAGGTTTTTGACAAGGTGCCAGAAGGAGCGGGAAGAATTTGAGTTGGAGAGTTGAGAGCATTTAGTATGGATGAAATTATTTTTAGCAGTGCGAAGAACAGACTTAGCACGATTCCGGGCAGAAACGTATAAAAGGTGTGATTCAGAGGTGGGTTGGCTCTGGTACCTTTTATAGGCCCTCTCCTTGTTGCGGACAGCATTAGAACAAGCGTGATTAAACCAAGGCTTTCTTGCATTAGTCAGAGGATATGAGAAAGGAATGTATGTTTCCATGCCCGAGAGAATAACCTCCGCAATGCGCAAGGCACACCTAGATGGCTCCCGGCCATGGAGGCAATAATCATTCCATGGAAAATCAAAGAAGTACTGCCTGAAGGCCTCCCAATCCGCAGCTCCAAAATGCCACAGACGTCGTTTCTTTGGAGGGTCCACAGGCCATACCGGAGCGATAGGACAGGTTAAAGTGATAAGGTTGTGATCGGAGGAGCCCAATGGAGAGAAAAGATTAACAGTGTAAGCAGAAGGATTAGTTGTAAGGAAGAGGTCAAGTATGTTGGAGCTCTCTCCAAGGCGGTCAGGGATATGGGTAGGGTGCTGTACAAGCTGCTCTAGGTCATTAAGGATAGAAAAGGTGTGAGCTAGTTCACCAGGTGGATCAGTGAAAGGAGAGGAGAGCCAAAGGTGGTGGTGAACATTGAAATCTCCTAGAAAAAGAAAGGAGAAATGGACAGAATGTGTTCCATCGTAGAAGTAAGATACTCAAAGAATTTTTGATAGCCAGTAGAATTAGGAGATAAGTGAACAGCGCAGATATATTTAGTCAGAGAATGACAGGAAAGCCGAAGCCAGAGTGTAGAGAATTCAGAAGAATCGAGTTCAGGAACACGAGAACAAGATAGGTCGTTGCGTACATATACACAACATCCACCTTTGGCTTTGAAATGAGTATAGAGAAGGTAGGAGGATACAGAAAAGGGTTTGCTGTCAGTTGCCTCAGACAGCTGAGTCTCAGTTAGAAAAAGAAGGTGAGGTTTAGAGAAGGAGAGATGGTGCTCAACAGAGCGAAAGTTAGAGGACAGGCCGCGAATGTTGCAGAAATGAAGAAGAAGAGAGTCAGACAGTGGTTCCAGGCAGCTCAAGTCGTCACCGGGAGAGGGGCGGAAGGTGGGGGCATTTATGGTCCCCCCCCCCCTGGGGACTCCGAGGCTACGTGTAGTGCTGCCATGATTTTTTGTTTTTAAATTTTGGAAAAGGAAGTGTAGCGTGTACTGTGCATGTAGTTTGGTGTTGATAGAGAAACTTATGTTGGAGAGCATGCTGGCCTACTCTCTGTGTTACTGAGACACTGAAAAAGTTCAGCAAAGGGGGATGGTCGGGACCTAGTCCCGATGGCTGATGAAACGGGAGCTCCAGCTCTCCCTGTCATCAGCTTTCCATCCATCTTGGGAGTACTGCCCTGCTCGACTGGTGCTACAGTCTACTACACAGTTATTAGCCTCATCCTGAGCTATCACAAAGACCAGCATCGGAGTTATTCTGATCTACCCCATCTACCTGCATTATCCTGACTGACCACAGCTATCATAACTCTCATCATTGTCCTGAACTACCAAAATTAGCACCATCATCAACATTATAGTGACCTGCTACGACACTCATCATCTACGCATTCTTAACATGCTATGGTTACCATCATCACAAGTATAGTCGACATCAACATTTTCCTGGCCTACCATAACACCACCATCAGTAGCTAATACCGTCATTGTTCTGATCTGTCACAAGTACCAATAACATCCACTGTCAGCTACCACTACTACCGTCATTACCTCCTTAACCACCATCAGAGGTACAGTATAACAACGACAACTAACACCATTAAAGAAACTAAGAGTACTAAGTACTGCTACCAAAATTAAGCTCTGTAACTTCATTAAAAGTATGAAAACTACCAGCACCCCCTCATCGGTAGAGACAAAGACCTTCTATATTTACCAACACCTCACCCAACAATAGACCGGCGAACCACTCTATCAACAACCATTGCTACCACCGTCTCGCTTTTGACATGTAAATCACCTTGCAGCGTTCTCAAGTGAGAGACTGTGTGTGTGTGTGTGTGTGTGTGTGTGTGTGTGTGTGTGTGTGAGAGAGAGAGAGAGAGAGAGAGAGAGAGAACAAATATGAGTTTGGTATTATCCATTTGACTACGGTGAGTTTTTTTTTTTTTTTGGATAAAATTGTCCGGCATCAGTATGAGAGAGAGAGAGAGAGAGAGAGAGAGAGAGAGAGAGAGAGCACAAATATGAATTTGGTATTAACCATGAGACTAAGGCGAGTTTTCTTTAACTGAATAGACTGTTTGGCGTCAGTAGCCTATTTTACAAAATTGCCCGTCCTCATTTAAAAGGTAATCGAAGGAATTTATATGCTATGGATGCTTTAGTGGATTTTTTTCATCCGAATAAAACCGTGTTACGTTATTCTGTATAAAACATTCAACTCTTCATCTTCCTTCCGATGACATATTCTAAATATATTTCCCGATCTCTCCTTTCGACTATATTAATCTTAAGAGAGATTTTTTGAACAAAGTGGCCTTGATATAGCTTTCACTGGTCTGCAACCCAGCCTCAACGCACTCAGGACATTTACAGAGGCAGACTTTGAGTTAAAATAATAATAATAATAATAATAATCTACAAGCTACACATTAGATCAGCGATGACCTATGCCTCCCCTGCATGGGTCCCCATCCCATCTAATACTAACTACAACACCTTGCAAACAATATACAGAGCGTTTCATGTATCATCACCATGTGTACTATAACCAAACCCACAGCTCACTAACACGCTTAAACTAATGACCATCTAATAATATATGAGCGGCACACAGCTCTTTGCAGCAGCCTGTGTCAATACACAACACTCTTGTCATTACGTGGTAGACAGTTATAACGCCTAGGCACATAAACCAATCACCACATAAATATTACCAAACCCTCTGCAACAATATTCTACCTCCAGACATTCCAACAGTAACTTTGATGAAACACCTACATATTCACTTCACGCCCACAGCAATACAACACGTCAGTCAGAACAGTATATTTCAAGTTCTCCTCCTGATATCCATCCACCGAAGGTGTCCTAAAGTAAAAATTATCGACTTCACCCAGCTAGGTTTAGGTCATGACAATATCTAGCCCTCCTTAGCTACTAGCATAAAGTTCGGTTGGGTGGAATCACAGATGACATGTGCCCTGCTTGTAGAATAGGTACACAAAAAGTTACCTACAGTACATAATGGAGGACTGCACATCAATTGGAACACTAACACACTGAAACAACATTAGTGGTGCAGGGAACCTATGGGACAAGCCCATAGAGTCAGTAGCTTACCTGGGATCGACGGGTCTGTTCGATAAGATGAACCAGGATTAAGTACCACTAACACCAGCTGGCTCATTCACTACAATAGTTTACCGTAATACGAATAAATTCGTTTGAATGTATCAAGAACAAACCAAAAAAAAGTGTTACATGACTAAAGGGGTTAAACAGTGTGGCCAAAAGACATAAAACTAATTATAAAGAGTGACTGAGAATATTCCGATACGAATGCAGTGAACATTAAGCACTATGACTTTTTTTTTTTTTACTTCTCATCAAATGGAATCAGCATCTATATTAAAATGAAACAGACGGAAGGGATGAGGGAATTCAGTCTCTTTATTTCATCCTTATGACGGCTGGAGGATATTCATGTCCCATCTTCATTGAGAATATGGATAAAGCACAGAAATTACTGTCGTGACATTCTCCATGTCTTACATTCTTTAACTCAGAATGAGTTTTGGTGAAGTTCAGGGCATCAGCGACAATGATGGTCATAAGCTTTAAATATGACCAACCAAAAGGAACTTATTTGTTTGCTAACAGATTGCATGGTATATATCTTTGTGTGTGTGTGTGTGTGTGTGTGTGTGTGTGTGTGTGTGTGTGTTGTGCATTAACTCCTTGGCTAGTTGATGAGTTTGATTGTAACTTTCCAGGTAAGTTCGTCGGGTTACTTGGAATTTTATGTTTACGTAGGCGGATCCAGGGATGTTGCCCTAGTTGCCCGGGCGACACCCTTGTTATAAAAATATGTGTCAGGGACTAAGGAATGGGTTTTGAGAGAGAGAGAGAGAGAGAAAGAGAGAGAGAAATCGATTCTGCATAGTCTTCAGTAGAGGAAGTATGCAGTTTTACAGAGTAATCTCTTTAAGAACAACAGTAGATCAAAACACATTTAGAAGTTACTGAATTAATTTCTTGCTTATTTACATTTATATGCTGCTATACATCTTTTTTTTTTTTTTTCACTCAGTAACTCCCATTATTACAATGCATCAAGGTGCCTCTTATTTGAGAGCAAAAATTAAATATAGCTAATTAATCTGCAGTGATCACAGACAACTGAAAACACTGCAGTCTTCCTTACAGCTAAGAGTATGTACTGTACAAATATCTCTGGTAACTTGTATATACACCGCATATTTTCTTTTTATTTGCGTACGTACATTTTATATTAGGTATGATTTTGGGCAACACCCTTAAATCATTACTGGATCCGCCTATGTTTTACTATATACAGTCATATTTTACATGCATGATTTATAATGTGGGTCAGTCTCCCTCCCTCGACCCTCTCAAAATTAAAAATTCACAGTGAAAGGAGGCCGGATATGGCTTTGGTATCTTAGTGCATGTAGGGGAATGTAGGGAAGAGTAAAGTGATGGTCTTTGAGAGAGGTGAAGTCAGTGAATGTACAGCGAGGTTGGATGGTGAGGAATTGGAAAATGTGAGTACGTTTAAGTACTTGAGTAGTGTGATAAGTAAGGATGGAGGTTTGGAGGGTGAAGTGCTTGAAAGGGTACATCAGGGAAGAAAGGTTGCTGGTTCCTTGAAAGCAGTGATAAGAAGCAGGGAAGTGAGCATGGAAGTGAAAGAGTTACTACATGACAGTATTGTGATACCAACTCTAACGTATGGAAGTGAAGCTTGGACGTTGCTGGAAGGACACAAGTCAAGAGTGAGAGTAGTGGAAATGAGTTATTTAAGAGGAGCTTGTGGAGTCACATGGAGAGACAGGCTGACAAATGAGGAAGTGCAGGAGCGTTGTGGTGTCGATGTGGATGTGACAGGAAGAGTTAGAAGGAATACACTGAGGTGGTTTGGCCATGTGGAGAGGATGGAGGGTGAAAGACTGACGAAGAGAGTGTATGTGAGTGAGGTGGAGGGGGGAACAGGGAGAGGGAGGCCGATGATAAGATGGAGGGATGGGGTGGAGAGGTATATGAGAGAGGGAGGTGTGAGTTGGGAGCGGGGCAGTGAAATGGCGGGGGACAGGGCGACGTGGAGGCGGTTTGTTTGTGGCCACCCCGAACGGGATTGAGGCGTCTGGCAATAGATAGATAGATAGATCTTAGTGCATATTGCACAATGAACTCTCATCCTTAATGCAGTACTTGAGGAGCATAGCCCCTCCCCCATGATTCTTGGGGAAGGGTGGGCGGGGGTCACCTCCCCTCCCCCAAATAAAAGTGATCAAAAATAGGAGGAACGTGAGGGCATGTATTTGAAAGAAACTTCTCAGGTATGATCGTCTGGTTCCTTGATAAACCCTACCACAATATAAAATATTCAACCATTATATTAGAGGGGTCAGTCCCCTTCCACAACTTATAAAGGATACAAAGTAGGGGAAGGAAGGGAAACATAGCTTTGATACCTTAGTTATATACTGTACAATGGACTGCCATCCGTAATGCGATTAATAACAATCGTGACCCCCATACGACTTTGGGGGAAAGCTCCCCTCCTCAAAATAAAAACGATCAGAAATAGGCGAAAGCTTTGAAAGAAACTACCCGGGTGAGTTCGTCTGGTTGCTTTGAAAGTCTTCCTCTACATACAAGTTTCCATTTTTTTTTTTTAATGGGTCATCTCTTCATACGTAATTAAAGATTCCCAGAATTGGTGAAAGGAGGACAGATATGGCTTTGATATCTTAATACATGTTTACAATAGCCTCCATCCATAATGCGATATTTGCTTGCATCCCCTCCCCCTCCTCATGATTCTTTTGAAGGTTAGCCCGCGGCCCAAAGATAAAAACAATCTGAAATAGAGGAATGAGAGGACAAGGATTTCACCGTAAACGGCATACATATTGCAGGATTGTGAATGCAGTTTCCATATTTTCTTTGAATACCCAGGAAAAAACTGTACATCTTCCTTATGGAAATTAGTGAACCAGAAGTAGCAGCAGCGTTTCGATATCAGAGTGCATCTACTGCACAGCTCTGTACTCTACTCCACTGTCATTTAAACCAAATTCTGCCAACATCATTCTATCAAAGATGATTTACACCATAATGCCGAACAGATTACTGGGTGTATTTTTCTTGGTTGCGACAGGTAGTTAAGGGGCGGGAAAGATGGGGGATACCTACTAATTGCACTGGTCTTGTACCACTTTGAGTACCGGTACGAGAAGTCGTTCATAACCTGTGTGACTGTGAGGAGGGTACAACACACAGCCCCAAACGTATAAATCTTCGTCCGTCAGGGTTACTGTATGAATTATCCTAACTGATAAGAAATTTAGAACTGATTAGTAATGTCAGTGCTAACTTAATCTCCTTTAATCACTTGCAACGAAACAAATCAGTGAACAAAACATATTGCAAACTAGTAACCCAGTGTATGAAATCCTAACTTATCTTAATCTAACCTACCAATTAGCTGAACACTAACTTAACCTGACCTAAAGAAACCAGTGAACAATACTCAAAACGTAGTCTAACATGGCCAAACAAACCACTCGTCAAAGCTGAACTTTATACTACCTAATTTATCCTAGCTTACTTTAAATCTAACCTAATTTATCGTACTCAACCTAGCCTCACCAAATCTAACTCAGTGCAACCCAACCTATATAAATCAAACCAAGCAAAGCCTAACTTCATCCATTACAACCTGGCCCAACTCAACCAAACAAAATTTAACCCAATTGTCCTAACCTATCGTCATCCAGAACAATAATCCTAAAACAATCTAATCTATCCCTACTAACTAACCGATCCTAACTAACCCATACCAAACCTAACCATTCTAACTCAGTCTAACTAAACCATACTAAATTAACATAACCCAGCCGAGCAAAGTCCAAATATCCTTACCTAACTTAAACATTTCATATTCAACCTATCTAAACCAAACAAAGCCCAACCGGATGCGGCCTGTCAAATAAACCAATGAATAAAAAGGAAAAAAAACAAAACCCTAGTTGTGTCCTATACCTTCCTTGGGTCCTCACAAAGATAAGAAAAGAGAGATAAAAGATACGATAAAAATAGGAAAAATGCTGACATTGGCCTGGTTTTACGACAGCCAAGATTATGTGCTCCATTTGTTCTTCCCTATGATATGTCCGTGTCAGCTTTATTATACTGACTGCTGCCACTAAAAAAATCAGTCACTGATAAGAAAAAAAAAATCGCCAGGAATATAATATAATACACAGGTTTCCATTTTACCCATTGTAATAAAATATTAATCTGAAATAAAGAGACATTCTTTCCTGAGCCTAATTTTTCCCTTGAAGCTATGAACTTTTTTTTTTTCCATGCTGAAGATAAAATTAAGAGACTGGTATTATTAGCCTGCAAAATGGTAGTGTAGTTTTCTTCCCTCTATGAATGCAAATATATAAATAAAACATATATATATATATATATATATATATATATATATATATATATATATATATATATATATATATTTATTTATTTAAAATGATATAAGGGATTGGTATTATAACCACTCTACTACATTATCGAAATTTTTAATGACGATAAACATGGGCTGGTAATTTTCCAGGAAAGTAAGTATACTTAGAATTGCATTTCTCCTTATGGGGCTATAGACTGGTATCTTCTTCCATGAAGAAGAAATAGGTTGGCATATTTTCCCTATGAATAATAATATAAATCATTAAGTGTATTTTTCCCACAAGACAACACACGCCGGTATTTCTCCTCGGCAATAAATAAGTCACATACTTTTTCCCTGCGAATATATAACAGTCTTTTCCACACTGAAGTTAAAATGTACACTGATATTTTCTCCAGACGATAAATACATAGATGCATTTCTCCACGAAAGACACACCAGAAGCGGTAATTTTTCACCAGGAGGATAAAATATGGACTGCAATTTTCGGTACCTGAGGGATACAAAATGGATTTCTTTTTCCTGTGAAGTTAAAATGAAACCTGGGGTATTTTCACCATAACTTCATGCAATATTGCCCCTTTTTAAGCGTTATGAAACCATAAATATATGATCAAAGTGACCATTCCATTTACATCTGTGTCTTTAGCTTCTGCTCCCCATGGTGAAGAATTTTGGCAAAGTTCAGGGCGTCATATAACATTCAAAACGTGTACTACTTCCAGTGCTGACAAATTGCATTTTGTGTGTGTGTGTGTGTGTGTGTGTGTGTGTGTGTGTGTGTGTGTGTGTGTGTGTGTGTGTGTGTGTGTGTGTAAAACCTTGGTCAAGCACAGTCTACTAGACAGGGGTGCTGGATCCCTACACAGTGTATACACCGTACTTTGCCTGCATGATCCCACTTAAGCAGTTTTTGTGGTTGACCAGACAGACCAGGACAACCAGCAACACCAACAAGAACTGTGCGAATGCTCTGATGCTTCAATACTCTCTTGCTTTTGGATGGCTAATGATCATAATGGAATGTTCGGGTAATGTAATCTATTTATACGGATTTTTTTTTTATTGTTTCCTGCATTTCTCCCTTTTCATTCCGTTGACAAGATTATCTTAGATTTTTTAATAGCCAGCAGAGGCGCTTAACATCTTGATATACCGGTACTGCTAAGCAACGGTGTCTTTGCTTTGAGTGACAAGCCAGTGGTTTCCTGCAGACAAGGACATTACCTACTTTGCTGGAGGAAAAGTACATGTCCAGCAAATGAACGTCAGATGGTCTACACTAGGTTTATAAGACCACGGGTGCATGGAGCCTCAGTAGAGTATTCATAAACGCCCTCATTATGAAAGAGTATATTATATCTTACTTTAGAAGGTTTGCTAGCATCTGATAATCTACAGTTCGATAAATCATTTTATATTCTGGTGCTGTTACTTTTGCTTTAAATGCGTATACACTGTTTTACTTAATAACGCTTAGTAAAAAGCAAACAAAATATTTCATACATTTGACTATTATTTTTTCTAAAATAATTCATCCACCATTATCATTATCTAAATCTCTCCTTCCCATCTTAGGGTCTGGTGACGTAGAGACAAGAGAGGAAGAAAAAAACTTGACAATATAAAAAGTAACCAACGTATACCCAGTTAAATGGACCAGTCTCTCAGTCACTCAGCATTCAAGTTCTCGGCATCCAAAGGAATTAATGAATTTTATTATTTTAGCAAAATGAAGGATTTACGAGTGTTAACTTGTATATATGTAAATGTTTTATTATCACAGCAATTTGTTTAGTTCTGGGAATTTACAATTCAAGATGAATTCAATCTATCTCTGCTGTTAAACTCAATAATTTTTCCATCAAAACACTTCAGATGACGATGCCAGGGTTATGGTATGTTTGGCTTACGAATGCACAATCTATTAAAGGTTAGGCAACACTTGTCTAGAGGGTTAATTCACTTCAAACTGATGTGGTCCATGCGGGTTAAGTCTAGGAAAGGGCTGGGATTTATTGCTCACACAGTGCTATTGAGGAGAGTGTGATTGGTAATCTTTGCCATTAAATGTTAGGACTCCTACACATCTGACTTCAAGGGCTGTATGGTGTATGACCGAACTATGGATGAACGAAACCATCCTTTTATAATATGTGACATAGCCATCACAATTGTGCTATGTCACATATTATAAAAGAGGGTGCTAAGTCTTCCATAAATTGCATGGGAAGCATCAGCTGTCTCTAGCATGCAAATGACAAACAAATGCGTCACTGTACAACAATAAAGGAAACAAAATCATTACTTATTTTTTCAACTGATAGCTCGTTCATCACCCCTGCAAAACACCGTAACAAGGGGCTGCAGCAAATGTCTAGTTGCTCGTGAAATTCAGTTTTGATAGTTTCGTTGAACAGACAAGTGAGTAATGTTTATAGCATTTTTTAAAAATATATACTACGGAAATATCTGCAAAAGTTCCAGTTATTATTTTTTGATCGCTTTTCTTACCATGGCCACTAACTTTTGGAGGTTAAAACCAGTATTTCCAGCAACATTTCGATTTCCTCACTGATTTTTGACAGATGGTGGAGGGTACTTAGCCTCCGACATTTCATCTAAAGTTTACGCTCCTATGTTTTAGTGTGCCATATAACTTTGTGATGTTCAACTTCTGATTCATCCTCGTGTTTCCATAGATTACTATTATTATTATTATTATTTTTTTAGGTTGGGAATGATAGACCGTTCGTGTGTTTTACCAGGGAGGAGAAAACGTCCCTCATTGAAAGATATGCTGTACTGTATTATGCTCCTGTAGTTTGTTGATGTTCACAATTTCGCCAGGTAGATCCCCAGGTTCAATACTGATGGGGTTCCTAACCCAGGTGCATTCCAACCAATTTTCGTGAATGTTAATGATCAGACCCTCTGATTAGCTTAGAAACATGTTCCATAATGAAGCTTTAGACTTGCATATGTGAAGAGGTTTCTTTCTCCAGGGAGTTCACTCGAGGATGGAAATGATGCAGTCTTTCCAACCTCATTTTTAAATTTCCACAACTTCCATTTTCCCAGGAATGTGTCTGCGGCAGCCGAACCACAATCTGATCACGACCTTCCATAGAAAAGTTTAATGCGTTAATTGCAACACAAATATATGCAAAATAACATCATCCACTTTGAATCTTAGAACTTCTGTGAAAAGCAATGATTCTTTTCAACCAAAAACATCTCAGTCTAACATCTCAGTTCAAAAAGTCGTTGGAGCACCTTGCCTCGTTACAGCTACCTAACATTGGGGTGTAACAGGTGTTGATGTTTCGAACCAAAATCAGAGTAGATTTAACAAAAGGTCCTGGAATTCAGAAACCTAGCTTTAATGAAATTAACGATTTCACTGACATCTTGTACGACATTCTGCAACTCATGTGATCTCCTAGAAGGTATTTTCAAGGTGGAGGAAGCAGTGAAGAATCAACACTTGGGGATATTCCACTTTTATTCTAGCAGTGAAGCTCTGACGTGCTCCTAACATTGTTCGTGCACAATCACACCAAGTATTAAAACACTGATTCCACTGAAGTCCTTTCTTGACGAATGTGCCCACAATCTTGAAAATATCTTTCCCATTTGTGGTCTCATGTAACGGCTGGCAAAACAGAAATTCGTCCTCCATATCTTTTTTTTTTTTTACCTTGATATTGGTTACAAATCATGAGCTAAGCATAACCACTAACATCTGTAGACTCGTCCAGCTGGAGATTATACTGTCCACTCACTTTTGTGGCTGCAGTCACCTGGTCTTTCACATCACATAACATTTTTTTTTTTTTTAGTCCGGTAACTGTTATTTGGTAGAGGAATCTGTTCAAGTTTCTTCGCAACTTCATTTCCACAAACTGCCCGGACCACCTCGAGAAGTGCTGGTTTTACCGGTTTCTCTTAAATGGTGTGCAGCTTCCTTACTCATGCAATCCTGAGGTAGGCTGCGAAGCAAGCTCAGCTAGCAGCACGGAGTAAACAGCTGTGGCGGTAGGAGCATCCAGTGCCTGCCTTTTCAGATCTTTTTCTTACTTTTCAAAGAAACTCCACCCCTTGTTCACAAGTGCACTTTGCTTTCCTTCGAAATGCCGTCTAAGTTTGTTCTGCTTGAAGAATTCGTTGGTCAAAACGTCCCCACAAATAACACAAAGCGGTTTAATTACTCTACGTTGACTGACGTGCGTGAAGCCATCATTGACAGTCGTCCCCTTATTGTTTCTGAGCCATATTTTCTAATAACACTATGTAACAAAAAAAAAAAAAAAATCTGTTCCTGTGTAATAAGTACTATTTCCTTATTTGCTTTGCTCCAACTCTATAGAGAACATATCATCTTCCTAAAACTTTGCTTTTCTAAAGAGGAGAATGATTTTTTATATATATGAAAGTGGCATGTAACAATATTGAATACATAATGAATGAAATCACAGAAGTCTAGAATCGAACATTTTCTCGCGATTTGCGATTGTATAGTAGATCACTTTCACGGACCAGCCCCCAAATATAGTTCCCCATCTTGCTCACTTTATACTGTCCTTGGTATCTCCTCTCAAAGTCCATTATATCTTGATAGAAGTGCTTGAAAGGGTGCAACATGGAAGGAAGGTTACTGGTTCCTTGAAAGCAGTGATAAGAAACATGGAAGTGAGTATGAAAGTGAAAAAGCTACTACATGACTATACTGTAATACCAACTCTAACGTATGGAAGTGAAGCTTGGACCTTGTTGGAGAGACAGAAGTCAAGAGTGAGAGCAGTGGAAATGAGCTATGGGAGAAGCATGTTGAGTCACTTGGAGAGACGGACAAATGAGGAAGTGAAGGAGCGTTGTGGTGTGGTGTGGATGTGATAGGAAGCATTAGGAGAAACACACTGAGGTGGTTTGGACGTGTAGAGAGGATGGAGAGCGAGAGACTAACGCGAAGAGTGTATGTGAGTGAGGTGGAGGGGGGGAGAGGAAGGGGGGGCCAAGGATGAGATGGAGGGATGGAGTGGGGAGGTATATGAGAGAGGGGGGTGTGAGCTGGGAGCAGGGCAGTGAAATGGCTGGGGACAGGGCGACGTGAATATGCACCCAAGTTGTCCTTGAATACATCAAGATGGGAATGAGGCATATGAATCTTGAGTGATTCCACAGCCCATGGCGCCGTAGTTCTTTATGAGGTTGTCAATCAGCTCCACATGGTCCTCATCCTTATGATTCCCAAGAAAACCGCGAACCATTCCTTTCAGACTGTCCCAAGTCACTTTTTTCACTTTGGAAAGCTTTTTGGGAAAATCCTTGCACTCCAAGATCTTCTTAACCTGTGGACCGTCGATAATACCGGCTTTGATTTTCGCCTCTGATAGCAGGGGGAAGATGTCTCTTAGGTACTGAAAGGCCGCCGAACGCTTGTCCAGAGCCGTGACAAATTGTTTCATGAGGCCCAGTTTGATGTGTAAGGGTGGCATCAGTACTTTTCTAGGGTCCACAAGTGGCTCCCATTTCGTTGTCAAAATATTTTTATAAGCTTCACACATCTTGACATATGCTTCAACAGAATATTTCTTCTTTCTCGTTTTAATAAATTGACTACAAATATAGCAAAACACATTAGCGGAATCCTTACAACCTCTAGATGACATCTCTGAAAAAAATAGATACATTCATGTTTGCAATGATCGAAAAAACAAAAACAATGGTATAGAATTTAGATTACAAAAAAATTAGCAACGTGACTGTAAAAATCCACAATTCATCCGTAATTCAAATAAAAAATGATATATAATATAAATTTACAAACCTTTCAACTAAGCTCCGCTCAGACTGACTTCATTTCAATTGACAGCGCCCACACCCGGAAAGGTACGGTGCATCCAGAAATGGTTCGTGTTTGAAGAATGTACTTCAGCCAGTCACCGAGCTCAGCAAAATGACGTGCAGTGCTGACATCGGCAACTGCAGTCACACGTAAAATAATTCATGAAATGAAGCTTTTCGTTCACCAAAGAACTCACCTCACTCTGCCTAGGTTGTCATTTTTTTTACGTGTCTGAAGGCATAAAAATAACTCTCCTAGTCACAAAAGCGAAGTCTGATGACAGTAATAGCCATTTTTCATGGTTCTGAGAACGAAACTATCAGAAAATAACACCCATTACCCAGGAACAAAAATCGTCTTACATAGTGCAATTAACGAACCTGAAGACGGTACAAAAACACGTTTTATTACTGAATACTTGTTCGAAAATAATAACGAAATATTATTATTATTATAATTAGTAGTAGTAGTAGTAATAGTAGTACACCCCGATAATGTTGATAAAAGCTTAAAACAAACAAACAAAAAAAAAGATCACCCTCCTCTCCGTCCACGTTAAGCAGTTGAAATTTAAGCCTAGTCCAGACTCGGGGTTATGACCCACATGGTAAGTTGGTTACAGAGTTAGGATGGCGCTCATTGGAGGTTAGTCTCATTGTGGCACGACTATAGTCTCACCAATCTAAAACCAAGGTTTGGGTGGGGTCTGGCGCTGGGTGCAGCCAAGCCATACTTCCTAAACGAGCGATGAGTAGATTCTGTTATATGTAATAGGCATCACAGATAGGTACACACATACTAATACAATATAAACGTAAGTATTCTAGCATATAAAAGGAAGGTAAATTTGTAATGTATATGGCTCTTGTACATCAATAAAGAAACGTGGCATCCATATTTTACAGTGTTGCTGAAAAAAATTTAGTTACTTTTACCGACTTTCACGGTAGTTCTAAGTTGGGTAAGCAATGTAACAATTACGTTTCTAATATAATTTGAAGGAATCAGTAGAACATACGCTATTTTCTTAATAGAAATAAATAAGTTAAAACACTCACGAGCGGCAACATCCAGGCCCATACTAGGAATCATAAATTATATGAGAGAGAGAGAGAATGCGATTTTTTAATTCATTATTTTGGTTATATTTTTATAACTTAAATTAGTTTGTCTTTACACACACACACATACACAAACACACACACACACAAAAGTGGGTGAAGTCATGTCAGGCCAGGTGGCGAGATGTGAGCGGCGAGCTCTAACGGTGTCAGGTCAGCCACTAGCCAATCAGAGTATAGGAAACAAGGCAACGTTGTACGCCGGGAAATCCCCGGCTGGACTCCACCCAAACCTTGGTTTTAGACTGGTGAGACTATAGGCTCTTTCCGTTCACCCCGCCATTACCCCCCTCCATCTCTCCCTCCTCTCCCAAGTATTAACGGTAAATTTTAAAAACATAACAAACTTAGACTTTAGAGATTTATAACCTGAATAAAATTGCCTGAAAGTCAGTGAATTATAACACATTTACTGTCTACCTCTGGCTGAGCTATTGTTATTAAGTTATTGGATATAAAATAATAATAATAATAATAATCATCATCATCATCATCATTATCATCATCATAAAACTACCTTTTTAGCGACCCAGTCAAATTGCTTGACGACCCATTTTGGGCCGCAACTCAGGGTTTAAGTACCGCTGCCCTAAAAGGACGGAAAGCTCCTCCAAGTTAAAGGCGACTAACCTTTAGACCGAATCCACAGGTCTCTATGTTTGCGCTTCGGCGAAAAGAATCACCAGTATGGCAAGCTTTTCTGGAGAATTATGAGGTTCACTGAAGAGTCAGGTTAACATAGGCTTCTAAGACTCTTAGCGATATTCAGCATTAGCTAGATTACAATATTACAGTTACCCAGACTGTGAGAGACGCAAGTATAAACACTCACAGCTCTCATGAATCATCCAATTGAATACTCGTAGTGTCCTCTGACATCAACAATGAGAGGGATATAAGTGTGGGAATGACACCACGTAGATTTATTGGGTCCTGGTCGTTTCGGCCGTAATTCATTTAGGCCGTAACCTAACATAACTTGAGCAATGTCATCTTGATGAACTCTAGTTATTTAGGCTGTTTAGGCCGTTGGGCGATTCGGCCGTTTGCCCGTTTGGACGTTACAGCCTATATGACTTACGGCTGAAACGTCCAGGACCGGATTTATTATGGCCGTGTCAACTGCAAGTATTACAGGGCTGTGGATGTTCTTATTCCTGTCAGTTTGATAACGTCTTTTCATGTGATTCTTGCTAACTTCAGGCAACTCTTTTCAGTCTGAGAGAATATTAACCTTCTTTAGCACTTTCCTTGCTGGAGATCCTACCTCGGTTGAATAAAATAATTTTGTAGTGATCTGAATAATATGACTGATACGTCATCAGTCTGAAGATTAATGTTAGCAGCTTACGTCTGCTGTTAAATGTGTCAGTTGCTGAAATGAGGGTAATGAATATCACAGAACCTTGAGACGAAAATATGGAAAAATAGTGTTGTGAATATATTAATCATATCGTCTTGCATTTGTCAATATTGGTGGTTACTCGTGATGTAGTTTTTGTGATAACTGTGCTGTTTATGGAATGTTGTACTTCTCACCATATTGGTATAGCACGTGTGGGAGAAAAAATGGTTGTGATACTAGTATCCACAACCTTGTATTCGTAAGTTATGGTAAATTTGAAGTTACGTTAGTTCTAATCTTGTTACATGAATTATGATGGCTGGGAAATAAAGTCATAGTGGTGTCGGCCGTATATTGTAACTGGCAATGTTGGAAGGTACTGAAGTTGTGGTAATTGTGGGAGATGTACAGTAATTAAGTAGTTCAAAATCTCGGTTGGGTACGTGAAAAAATCAGTGTTCATTGCCACGTCACCTAGGGTAAAAGTATTAGTAGTAGTAGTTACAGAAGTTGAAGTAGTTGTAAGCTGGATCTTGTGGTAGTTTAGATGATTTTGAGTTGGTGAAGTGTCTGTGGAGAAATACAATAGATGTAATAAGGGTGTTCTAGGAACACTGAACGGTAGATGAAGATACAGTGACGAACAGACAGCAATTTAGACTGCCAGATATAGACCAACAAGGGGACAGTTACTAATGAAAAGCTGGATGGAAGGGAAACAGATTAAAATATGGACAATAATGAACAGCTTGTTGGTAGATGGGACAATGATAGTAGTCGCTGTCATCGTCATCTTGCCGTCGTCGTTGTAGTTGTCGTCGTCGTCGTCGTTAGTGTAATAGTAGTAGTAACAGTGGTTGTTGTTGTTGTTGTTGTTCGCGGTGGTGGTGTAATAAGAGTAGCATTTGTAACCGTTTTAGCAACCCACTTGCATTCGAATCCTTTAAAGAAAAAAAAAAAAAATGCTAATTTTGCCTCGTCTCAAGCAATATCAGCACAGGACAATGGAGATGGTAATGGTGGCAGTTGCGGTAGTTGTGGTGGCGTGAGAAGCGTACTTGCAGACTGATCAAGCGTGTAATGCAAGCAGAGGCCTCTGGTAAACCTGAAACGCTAATATTAGGCTGCGACTGTGGGTGGTGTCGCGAAAACAACAGCTCACTAATTTGATGCCGACATGGTTGGACGTGTGGTGGTGGAGTATGGTGGACAGATGGTTGAGTAGACTGGTGGATTAATTGGCGACCACAGAGATAGACTGAACGCTAGTCCTGGCTGGAGTGTTTGATTTTTTTCCGTAATGCAAAGAAGAAGGAACCAGTGGCCAGAAGTCCGCAAGATTGTTACGTCCGCCAAGGAGGTTATGTTTTTGCCGGCGTTTGTTTGTCTGTTTGGTTGTTTGTTTGTCAGTTTGTCTGTTAGTAGGATTGCTGAAAAAGTTATGAACGGATTTTGATAAAATATTGTGAAATGGTAGGCCATGGGCCAAGGAAGGAATGATTAAATCTGAGGGTGGATCTGGATCCGGATCTGGAATATCCCGCACAATATCTCAAATAGCTCTGAATTTCAGTGAAATTGTGTGGAATGGTGAGTCATGGACCAAGAAAAAATAAATGGTTAAATTTTGGGGCGAATCCGCATCCCGATCCGGATCCTATATCCATGGATCCTGAGCCAAAATCACTCAAAAAGTTTTGAACGGATTTTGATGAAATTTTGTGGACGGTTGGGCCATGCGCCAAGGAAGAAACGATTAAACTTGGGGGCAGATCCGGAGACGGAGCCTGAGTGTCCCGCACAATATCTCCAAAAGTTTTAAATGAATTTCAATGACACTTTGGAGAAAGGACGTGAGCCATAGACCAAAGAAAGAACTGATTAATTTTGGGGGCGGATCCAGATTCCATACCCACGGATCCAGATCTGAATCCTTTTTAATGGCAATGGCATTGGCAGAGGTATGCTTTCTCTGGGTGCTTTCTAGTTCCTTCTAAGACGAAATAAAAACAAAATTACAGAAAGACAAATTCAATATCCGTTCATTTCGTGATGCCTGGATACACTGCATTTAAAAGACTGGAGATCATAAGCAGTAGGAAATAGACAAAGGGAGACAGTTCCGGTGGCGACCTGCTGCATATATGAAGAACTAACGATTAACTCTTGCAATAGAGCTCTGGACAGAAATGGGATGAGAGTTTGTTGCTTGACGAGTGCGATTTGTCCACAGGACGCCTCAGTGGTGTAGGGAGGCAAGCACACAGTTCAGAGGAGCAGTGACCACTGAAGTAGCAACAGAAAAGAGATAACGATGCAACAGTGCCGCAAAGAGACAGGGGATGAAGGAAGCCAGTAAGAGGAGGAGAGTTTTCCTGTGTACAGTACAGGTTTCTCCCTTCAGGAGGAGAGTAAATTAAAAGAAAGCCTTTGACTCTACCTTGTTGAGAAAAGCCGCATGAGAGAAGCCTCCCCAGACATGAGAGTTGTATTCTACACAAGAGAGAATAAAACCTGTGTTTCAAGCCAACAGTTGTGCAGGGGCAAAGAAGGTACGGAGTCGGCTTAGCACACCATGTCTCTTGGAAGCAGATTTTACAAGACAGGTACTATGATCTTTCGAAGGTTAATCCCGAGAGAATGAAATCCCAAGTATGTTCATAGATGTTGCAGGATTGAGCAGGATATTGTTAAAAATCGGAGGATACTTCTTTAATAGATTTTCACGGGTCAAAAGATGTAAGAACAGAGTTTCTGATGCATTAAATACAACAAGATTACATTTATCTCAATCACAGATATGAGTCAAGTCAGATATTAAATGTACCATACCCTCATCCTGTGTTTGTTGAAGTAACCTCGGAGATGGATGTAGTGAGAAGCGAAGGAAAAGATGAAGGGTGGAGTCATCAGCGTATGAGTGGATAAAGTCAGATGTACAGCTTTGAAGGTAACTGATAAGTAGAAGGAAAACAGTTGATGATATAACAGTACCTTGAGGAAAATCACTACTGATAGCTCTAGGAGAAGAACGGTGGCCTTTTACAACAGCAACTATACAATGACCAGAAAGAAATCTAGATGTGAAGGCACAGATAAAAGGATAGAAACTATAAGACGGCAGTTTGGAAATTAAAGATTTATTTCAGACTGGATCGAAAACCATTGAGATCTCAAGTGCATTGACAAAGCTTTCACTAAGATCCCAAAACGAAGTGACCAGGATTCTGAAAGGTAGGTGAGAAGATCGCCAGTGGAGCTTCCCTGGTGGAACCCATAATGACGACTCAAAAGCAGGATGTGATTGGAAAGGTGCTCTAAAATTTTATTGTTACAAAACGATTTTTGAAAATTTAGAAACAGAGGATGTTAAAGCAATTGAGCAATAGTTAAAGGTCTGTGAATGATCATCCTTCTTTGGGACTGGCTGAATTACAGCAAACTTCCACCAAGAAGGAAAGGTACAAGTTGATAGACAAAGGCAAAAGAGTTTACCTAGGCAGAATGTAAGCACAGAATCACAGTTCTTGAGGACAGCAGGAGGGACCCCATCAGGCCCACAAGCCTTGCAGTGATTTTTGTTAAATTCAGCAGTGTGTCCGATACACTAGCATGGATTGTAATTAGACTATGCAAAAGATACACCCTGAAAGGAAAACAACTACATTTACTCACATCTCAATGCAGAAGTAAAGAAAATGAAACATTCTATAGAGACATTTCAGATTTTGGAAGAAGAAAATACTAATGTATTATATCCATGGCATAGCATGTATGGGAAAATTCATAACAGAAGAGAGGAAATGATGGTAAATTTTGATGAAAAGTTTAACTTGAGAATAATGAACACATTCTTCCACGAATGAACAAGGAGAAAATAGACCTGGAGAAGAAGTGAGAACTAAAGAACGAAACCATTCTAGCACATATCAACAACATGCTCACTATTGTCACAGTGACTAAGAATATATATATATATATATATATATATATATATATATATATATATATATCAATCATTTCCTGTGGCACCCTCGGGGATGCATAGGGCCTCGATGAACTCACACCACCACATCCTATCTTGTGCTAACTCCTCAAGATCTCCCCAACACTGATCTCCAGCTTCCCGTCTCATTGTCCTCACCCACGTCTCTTTTGGCCTTCCTCTACCTCTCCTACCAGGTGCCACCCACCCTGGTGTACCTCGTACTATTCCCTGTCTCCTATACACATGTCCTAGCCACTTCCATCGTGAGAATCTAACATATTCATCGATCGGCTGCACTCCCGTTATTTCTCTAATTCTACTATTTGGTATCCTTTCCCACCACTTAACTCCTAATATTCTTCTAAGTGCTTTATTTTCAAACATCAAGAATTTATTTTCCATAGTCACTGTGTTGTACCAAGACTCGTGTCCATAAATTAAGATACTCCTAACCATTACCTTATAAAGTTTGATTTTTGTATGCACAGAGAAATTGTTATTATTCCAAATATTTTTAAGCATTCCCATTGCCTGATTAGCCTTCTTTAACCTTTCCTCGAATTCAAAGTTCAAAGAACCATCCTTGGCTAAATAAGTACCTAAATATTTAAACCTATCAACTTGCTTTACAACCATACCTCCAATTACACATTCCTGCTCATTTTCCATATTCATATTGATTATTTCAGTTTTTCCACAATTAATAACCAAACCCACCTTGCGACCTTCACTCACCAAACAGTCCAACACTCTCTGCATCTCTTCTGGCCCATCACAAATCAAAACTATATCATCTGCATAATCTAAATCCAAAAGTTTCCTGTTCTCTACCAAAAGTATACCTGCACCGGTTTCTGTTCCAACACGTTTCATAATGTAATCAATGACCAATATAAATAGTAAAGGCGATAGAACACCACCTTGAATTACTCCGGACTTGACTTCAAACGAATCACTCAGACAACCATCAACCATCACTTTACAAAATGTGTCCTCATGCATGTTCATAATGACCCTCACAAACTCCTCTGGTATTCCATAATGTCTCATGATCTTCCCCATAGACTCTCTCGAAACACTATCAAAAGCCTTTTCAAAATCAACAAAACAAAGACTTAACGGTACTCTCATTTCATTAACTTGCTGCATCAAATGCCTAACTATAAAGATCTGATCATTGCAACCACGTCCCTTTCTAAAACCAGCCTGTTCATCCCTCAGAATACCCTCAACCACCGGCTCCAACCTATTTAACAACACTCTACTGAAAACTTTGAAAGCTATCGGTGACAAAGAGATTCCCCTCCAATTACCACATTCACTCAGGTCTCCTTTCTTCGGAACTTTAACAATTACACCATTCTTCCAAAATGATGGTAGTAACCCCGTCACCCATATCTTATTGAATAGCTTGGTCAAGATCATTATTAATCTATCCCCCTCCACTTTAAACATTTCCGGAAATAAACCATCCTCCCCTGGTGCCTTATTATTCTTTAACTGTTTTACTGCTTTCTCCACTTCTGCAAGCCTCAACTCTCCTGTTTCTATATTTAAATCTTCCTGAGCAGACGGTATATCCTCTTCTGGTGGTATTGGTCTATTAAGAACTGTCTCAAAATGCTCTTTCCATCTATTTTTAATATCTCCATCTTTGGTCAATAAATTTCCTTCCCTGTCTCTAATTGGTATTTCCTTGCGTTTACCTGCATTACCACTCAGTTCTCTAATCGATTCATATGCTATTCTTTGACTCTGTCCATCATTTTTGTTTATTAGGATTTCAGTCTCTGCAACCTTTTCATCCACACATCTTCTTTTATCTCTCCTAGCTAACCTTCTTACTTCTGAATTCAAACTCCAGTACGCAGCTCTTGCTAATTCAATCTCTCGTTCATCAACGCATTGCATCTCACTCCTCAATTTAGCCTCACCTCTCTTTTTTATCATATCCCACGTTTCCTCTGATATCCATTTCTTTCTCCTGAATCTATGTCTCCTTCCAATCGTACATTCAGCAGTCTCATGCAAAACTTTGTTCACATCCTCCCACATCTCATCTACACTTCTCTCCCCCTCTTCCAACGTTTCCAACACCAAAAACCTATTTCTGCATTCTAATCTGAATTCCTCCTTTTCTTCTCCTTCTCTTCTAAGCTTAACAATATCGTATCTACCAACACCAGATTTTTTCCTTCTTCTGATTTTTAAGTTTAAACCTTATTTTTGCAATGCTGAGTTGATGGTCACTACCAATATCCGCTCCCCGTTTAACATGAACATCTAGCAGAGAACTTCTATGCCTCCTACTGATAGCGATGTGATCAATCTGATTTTTATATTTTCCACACGGCGACACCCAAGTTGTCTTGTGTATATTGCAATGCTGAAAGAGTGTGCCCCCGATGACTAAGTCATTTGCTAGACAGAAGCTTCCAAACCTCACTCCGTTTTCACTCATCCTACTACCAACTCCCATCTTACCCATACATGCCTCAAATCCCTCATTTGAACAGCCCATTACTGCATTAAAGTCTCCAACGCAGATCAAAACATCATGTCTAGGTACCCTTCCTACTCCTTCTTGCAACTTTTCATAAAATGTGTCTTTCCTTTCATCGAGTGCATCATTAGTAGGTGCATAACACACAAACAGACTGATGTTGCCATGATTTGATTTAAACCGTGCGTAGAGCAATCGCTCATCTATAGGATCCCACTCACATAAAGCCTTATTTGCTTTACAACCCAGCAACAATCCTACTCCCTGATAATGCATTCCGTCCTGTCAGCCAGATATCAATAAACGTATACCATCCTCCAAATCCAACTTATCGACTCCAGTTAATCTAGTTTCTGTCAGAGCACAAATATCAAGTCCGTAATTTTGAAAAACCTTCACTAACTCATCGATTTTACCGTCATGATTTAGCGTTCTCACATTCCAGTTACCAATTTTAATTGTATTTTTTGCATTGACAAAGGAATTAGATTGTAACTGAGGCAACCGTGAGATTCTTAGCACCCCCTGCCCATTTAAGGGCTGCACGGGACTGGGGGCCATTATTGTTCTTTCAGAGTCCATCAAGGTTTCTTTGGCTAACTTCCTGAACACCTCGCCATTGTGTTGCAGTCGCAGTAGGCAGCTAACTTGCCTGATTGCCCACACCCGAAAGACCCAGCTATGCTGTAGCCAGTCACGTGCCGGCATGCTTCCCAGCCATTTCACTCTCAAGGAGTTCCTCTGCCTGAGAAAGCAACCACCCCCCTGCTCCCGAGGGCTTTTGATCTGTGTAGGTAGAGGGCGATCACTCCCTCACTAGCCATATACAGTGTATATGCAGTGTATAGGCTACACTCACCTAATATATATATATATATATATATATATATATATATACATACATATATATATATATATATATATATATATATATATATATATATACTGAGGTGTTTCACAGGGCATAGGGTATATAATGAATGTTGCAAAATACTTGATCCTTATTGATGCCTGTGTTCGTTTAGATATGAAAAGGTGTCTGAACAACTTTTGACATGATACAACAGCTTTTAGTGGTCCCGGAAACTAATACTTTGTTTAGTCTGTAACAAGCACTCAGCCAGGAAGGTTGTCGGTGTGTGGTGCGATGGATACTCGAAGCATTTCCGAAGTGTGGTTGATTGGATAACGAAGTGCAGACATTTTAGGTTGGTGTTTGCTAACAAAACTGCAAGTTTTGAAGAACGTGAAGCATCATTAAACACAGCAAAAGCTGGGTAGAACCAAATGTCTGAATCTCTGCCTTGACACCATACTTCCATTGTAGCACAGAGCCAGGATTCCTGCTATGAGGTGAGACAATGTACTTCGCAAGATGGAAACTTTCTTGGCACAGTACGATAAACTGGTAAAAAATTGCAGGAGACTAAAAGAAACATTCCGTGTACAAAAAGAGATGTTCCAATCAGAGCCGAAGAATGAGATTTTTTATATCAGCCACAACAGTGTCCTCACAATGATGAAGAGGGATGAGGACAAACTCTTCTACCAGAGCCAACCGGAGAACCCAATAAAAAGTAACATGGCAGAAGTGGATGCAAACTGCATAAGAAGGAAATCAGGAAGAGGAAACGAGACAAGGAGAATAAGCACAGACGGACAAAAGAAGAGGAACGAGCGAAGAAGGCCACCGAACGTGCCAACAACGACGAGGAAACTGCACTTCCTCGGCCACGGATTCAGAGAATGATGATCCATTTCGAAGCAGTCACTTCCTCGTCTCTGACTGCTTCCAAGCACTCGAAGAATGTGGTATCAAAGAAAGTATTACTTGCATCTGATTGGATGAACTTGTCACATCGTGATGCAGCAATGTCTTATGCTGTCAAAGCGAAATTACTGGGTCATGACTTGACAGAACTATCTTTTTCTCCTTCCATGATGTTTCAGGCACGGCGATCTCTCAGAAGGCATGTCACATAGGCTTACCAAGAAGAAATTATCTATGTAGAAGAACCAAGGTTTAGCATTTTGATGGGAAGATCCTGCCAGATATTACAGGTGAAGGAACAGTAGATCGAATTGCCATCTTGGTATCTGCCTATGGCCAGGAGAAACTTCTCGGAGTCCCAAAAGTTGATGGAGGTACTGGATCTGAGATTGTTCGTGTGTGTTGCACTTTGGTGAGAGAGCATAGCCTAAAAGGAAGGATCGTTGGTCTTTCTTTTGACACCACAGCATGTAACACCAGACTTCTGGCCGGTGCCTGTGCAAAGACTGAAGATCGTCTGGGCCGAAAGTTGCTCCATCTAGCATGCAGACATCATATTTATAAAACTGTGCTTGCTCGTGTGTTTGAGGCGGAAATGGGACTGTCTTCGGGACCAGATATCGCGATTTCTAAGCGATTCAGAAGTGCTGGAATCATATTGATCGCTCCCTTATAACTACTGCACTGGACACTCCAGAGAGCAATGATGTTTGTACAGCATTGGTAGTGCTCTGTGAATAATCTGTTCAAATCGTACAGGAGTCGCTCCTAACAAACCAGCCACGTGATGACTATGATGAGATTGTACAGCTGGTTCTCCTGTTTCTAGGAGCAACGTCTGTTGAGCTGGCTCCAGTCCGAAAACTGGGAGCCTATGACCGTGCCAGGTGGTTGAGAAAAGCTATCTACATGCTCAAAATTTTTATTTTTCAAGATCAGTCCAACATGACGCCACATGAACTCAAAGGCATCAACATCTGTCTCTTTGTTGCCCTAGTGTATGCCAAGGCTTGGGCTCGTGTAGCTATTGCTCATTTAGATCCTCGTGTGGATCTGGAGTTTTTGCAGAATCTGGAAGTGCTTGAAGAAGAAGGCACTCTCCGTGACTCAACGAAGCAGGGGACCACAGCGTTTAAATGCCACCTTTGGCATCTATTGGTCACTCTGGTTGGACTAGCTTCTTTTTGACAGAGGGCTAAAATCAGAAGACCTTCAAAGTATGTGTGACAGTCTTAAGAAGCCGGGCTCAAAAAAGGGAATGAAGCACCTCGAGAAGAAGGGTCTGGATTCTTTCAAGGACAAGAGACTCGGAGACTTTGTTACAGCAGAGACAAGGGATCTCTTCACAGCAATGGATATTGATTCATCCTTCCGGGAGAAGTCCCTAGTGACTTGGAAGGATGACCCTAATTTCGAACTCGGACTGAAACGCGTCTCACTCTTGGCGGATGCCAACGACTGCGCGGAAAGTGGGATTCCTCTGGTTGCAAAGTTCAACTCTTCAGTTTCTACAAATGAAAAAGGCAAGCAATACCTCCTGAAGACGGTGTTCAAGCACCGAAAGGTGATCGAGAAGAACACGAACACAGAAATGTTAGAATGAAAAGAAATCTAAAACATGTCTTTGTTTCTATGTTTTTGAATGCGGGTGAAATAACTGCTTAAGTTGCAGGACCCCTGAATATTGAGATACAGTCTTTATTATTTGTGTATGTTTTTGTATCCTGTTACTGAATGTAGAATACGGATAAAAATTTCCATTATCATTTTTTGTGAAACACATTATTAATCTCTCTCTCTCTCTCTCTCTCTCTCTCTCTCTCTCTCTATGTATCTATCTATCTACCTATCTATCTATCTATCTATCTATATATATATATATATATATATATATATATATATATATATATATATATATATAACCTGGAACTCATTTCCATCCCTAGGGCGGGGTGAGAAGTAGCAGCGTTCAGACAGCCAATGTTTGTCCAGTTCAATTTGCCATGCTTCCATTCACTCATCATTCAAGGCCACAGAATCCTGGCTCCATCTGATAGACCAGAAGGTTTCACCACGTACTGTAGCTTCTTGTAAACCTATCCGATAGTGTCAATCTGAACGCTCTCACGTTAAAAAAAAAGGGGTGCTAAATCCCTGATCATACTCTTCTCCTTCCAATATTCATCCAGCCAGCTCGATCTCTTGTCAGTTCCTTCGCGTCACCAACCTCCATACTTTTTTTCCTCACACACTCATCCACCTTCTCTCTCCACTTTTTTCTTGGCCTACCTCGCCCATTCCCTCCTTCATATTCTCTCCACTATACCCTTTTCACCACTCTATTGATATCCATTCTCCCTAGATGGCCATACCATCTTAATACACTTTCTTCAATTCTTGTGTCCACAAACTTCCTCACTCCGCATCTTTCACGAATCACATAATTCCGTATCCTATCCACTCTCTGTACTCCACCTACATTCATCAACAGTCCCATCTCCACTGCTCTTACTCTTGATTTTTCATTTTCATGCCACACAGTCTCACATCCATATGTTAAAGCTGGCACTAACAATTTCTTTCTAAGCAGATTAATTGATATATTGGCATGGTGATATAAGATTTGTTTATAACTCGCGATTAATTGTTAAATTACACAACTTCAGTTTGTTTTTTCTTTTCGACTTTTCTCCATGTTATCCGTTGCGTTGCAATCGACACACACACACACACACACACACACACACACACACACACACACACACACACACACACACATATTCCCAAATCAATGACTGAGCGCCAGGGCTCCACCCTCTAATCACCCCTCACCTACTCATTCTCGCATTTCCTGCTTCCTAACTCCGCCCCATCCCCCCCCCCCCAAAAAAAAAAAAAAAAACGACAAGAGCGTCATCTGTGGCTGAAAATTGTACTGAGGTTGAATAATAGAACTTTAATCCTAGACTGTACGGTCGGGATCAAAGATAGTGTCCAGGCCTTGTCAATGCCGTGTCCAGGAAATCAAGAATGGTTTGGTGTTTGGACACAGCTTCAACCCCCCTCCCTTCCTCGTCCTCCCTCTTTCCATTACTACCACCACCTCGCAAAATCGAGAGGTAGCTCACTCACTGCCCCCGAGAAACAAGGCCTAACGTATTGTTCTTCCGGCGCCTATGACGTCACGACAAGTAGCTCTACCAAACACACTCTCACGGTCTCGGGGGCAGTGGCTCACCCCATTGCTTCGCGGTGTGAAACACACACACACACACACACACACACACACACACACACACACACACACACACACACACACACACACAGATGTATGATAAAATAAAGAAAGAATACTGGTCATTACGAGCTTGACTCATTCCTTCTAAAAAAATACCACCCGCTCTGTCTTCTAGAGCGTCGGTGTAATTAATGTAATTCAATAAGTAAAAATATGTGTCACGGGTGAGCGTCTGTTCGTTACTCAGTACATCTGCATATGTTTTACATCTTCCTAATCGGAAGAATGGCATTTTCATTACGCTAAATAAACTCATCTGGCAGTTACAATAATGCATTGCCAATTAATATGAACTGATAATCCCAATTAATGTGAAAATTATATTTCGGAAACTGTCTCACTTTCATTCTGTTTATTATACCTCTTTGTCTTTCTCGTCTTCATCTACAGAAAGAGTTTATTCTCATATGCTGAATAAAATCGTTTTTCATTAGCAGGAGTGAAATTGCAGTCAATATGAAATGATCACTGAGAAAATGTCTGTTTGTCTTTGAAAGCCATCTGTCCGCCTATCCTAGTGTCCGTCACATCTTCCTCCACGAAACGGGTCTGTTAGCAAATAATCTGAATCATGTCTGGTGGAGCCAATAATGAGTTAAGTCAACATCAGTCAATAATCCAGAGTCTGTCTGTCTGTTTATCTTACTTAGGAGACGATTTCTTTCCGATAATGGATGTGTCTGTCTGTGTGATTCCTTTTCCTAGCAGGAATAGTTGATATTCGTATTCATCTCGGTTTAATAAATGTGTTTGTTGATACTGAGAATCAAATAACAGTGTCAAAGCTCTCAAAGGCATATGCCTGTCTTTCCGTCAGATTTTCTGTCTTCCTGTCTATCTCTCTGAAGATGACTTCTGTCCGGCAACATGGTTCTCAGCCAGATAGATTCCATGGGAGTTTGAATGTTAAGGAAAACACCGTACAAATTTTCACTTGAAACCAATGTAACGCTCATTCCGTTTTGCATTACGCTCGTTTATTATGTTACTGCCCCTGTAAACCGAGGGAAGAAGGGAGGGGAGGACTCAACGAGTTCCACCCTCCTCTTCCCAAGCTCCCAATCCTCTGTTATATCCCTACCCAGCGCAACCCCCACTCGTCATTTTTAACTGACACTTACTTCTCAAACTGAACTCATACTTAACACTCATGGTCACACTACTAATACACAAACATAAAAACACAAGGGTATGTAAAAAGTATATAATACTTAACTATCTGCACGATGCAGCAAGATATGAATGATTATCACGTTGACGGTAAAACAACGTTAACAACGGCCATCCTAGGGCGACAGATAAATCAATATTTATAATATATATATATATATATATATATATATATATATATATATATATATATATATATATATATATATATATATATATATACACACACACCCATGCACATTCTCTCTCTCTCTCTCTCTCTCTCTCTCTCTCTCTCTCTCTCTCTCTCTCACGTGACAAGGTACACGTTGACAGGATGCGTGTGAGTTTAAAGTGAAAGTTTGTTGTTCTCGTTTTCTAAATTTTAATGACTGCCATTTTTTTTTCAGTTACTTTATTTCCTTCCATCCATTTTGTGTTCTGTTCTCTTTTCAGAGGACATCTTTTTCTTGCCAGTTTTCTTTTTTTCTTTTTTTTTTTTTTGCTTTCATCCTTTTTTATATCTGTTCATTTTTTCTTTCTTTCATTTCATCTTTTCTCACAAGCTTCTGTCTTAATTCACTTACTTATTCTCCATCGTTCTTATACCGTTTCTTCTTGAATCGTTCTCATACTTTCTCTCTCTCCCTCTCTCTCTCTCTCTCTCTCTCTCTTTTCCAAGAGAAACTACTTAATTAAATTCCTTCCAGTACAGCATCACATTACACGTAACATTCTCTCTCTCTCTCTCTCTCTCTCTCTCTCTCATCCAAGAGAAACTACTTAATTAAATTCCTTCCAGTACAGCATCACATTACACCTAACACACTCTCTCTCTCTCTCTCTCTCTCTCTCTCTCATCCAAGAGAAACTACTTAATTAACTTCCAACACAGCATCACATCACAAAATTCTCTCCCTCCCTCTCTCTCTCTCTCGTCAAAGAGAAACTACTTAATTAAATTCCTCGCAACACAGCATCACATTACACGTATTCTCTCTCTCTCTCTCTCTCTCTCTCACGTGGCAAGGTAGCCTACACGCTGACAGGATGCTTGTGAGTTTAATGTGAAAGTTTGTTGTTTTCGTTTTCTGCATTTCAGTGACTGTCTTTTTTCAGCTACTTTATTTCCTTCCATTCATTTTCAATTCTGTTCATTTTTCGGAGGACAATTTTCTTCCATTTCGTTTTTTTTTTCTTTTTTTTTGCTTTCATCCTTGTTCTTAATCTATTCATTTTTCCCTGCTTTCATTTCACAATTTCTCTCTTTCTCCTTTCTTTTTTTGTTCACTTACTTTTTCTCCTTCATTCATATACTGTTTCTTCTTTAATCGTTCCCATACGTCTCTCTCTCTCTCTCTCTTTCTCTCTCTCTCTCTCTCTCTCTCTCTCTCTCTTCCAAGGGAAACTACTTAAGTTAATTCCTCCCAACACAGCAACATATCACATGTAAATCTCTCTCTCTCTCTCTCTCTCTCTCTCTCTCTCTCTCTCTCTCATCCAAGAGAAATTACTTAAGTAAATTCCTCTCAACATAGCTTCACATCACACGTAATTCTCTCTCTTTCTCTCTCTTCCAAGGGAAACTACTTAAATTATTTCCTCCCAACACAGCATCATATAACACGTAAATCTCTCTCTCTCTCTCTCTCTCTCTCTCTCTCTCTCTCTCTCTCTCTCATCCAAGAGAAATTACTTAAGTAAATTCCTCTCAACATAACTTTACATCACACGTAATTCTCTCTCTCTCTCTCTCTCTCTCTCTCTCTCTCTCTCATTTAATAAAAACTACTTAATTAAATTCCTCCCAACACAGCATCACATCACACGTAATTGTGTGTGTGTGTGTGTGTGTGTGTGTGTGTGTGTGTGTATATATATATATATATATATATATATATATATATATATATATATATATATATATATATATATATCATCATCATCATCATCATCATCATCAGCCATAACTAGTCCACTGCTGAACATAAGCCTCCCCCAACCTTTTCCACGAATTTCTTGACGGAGCCAATCTTTGCCACGTTTTCCCTGAAGATTTCTCTATCCCATCTCTCCATCTCCTGTCCGGCCTTTTTCTGCTACGCTTACATTCTCTTGGTGTCCAGTCAGTAAGCCTCTTGCTCCATCGGTTATCCCTTATTCTTGCTATATGGCCTGCCCACCCCCATTTCTGTTCCTTTAAAGCGCCCACAATATCTTTGACTTTAGGCTACTCTCTCACCCAAGTTGATCTTTTTCTGTCTCTTAAAGATATTCCCAACATTGACCTTTCCATTGCTCTCTGAGAACGGATTAATTTATTTTCCATTGATTTTGTCAGTTTCCAGGTCTCGCAACCATACGTCATAGCTGGAATTATGCATTCGTTATATACTTTTCGTTTCATAGAAACTGTCAAGCTACTTTTCATAATGTCTCTATGTTTACCGAAAGCTTTCCATCCAATTTTAATGCGTCTTTTTATTTCGCTATCATGATCTTTCGTTAATTTTAGTACTTGTCTCAAGTAGTTGTACTCAGCAACTTCTTCATGAATTTCATCGCTTATTCTGATGACGCTCTTTGGTGTTTGTGGATTAAACATTACTTTAGTTTCACTTCGGTTCATCTTCAGTCCTACTTTCAGACTTTCTCTGTTCAGGTCATTTAACATTTCTTGCAATGCCTCCGCTGTTTCTGAGATTAGGACAATGTCATCTGCAAATCTTAAATGGTTTAGCTTTTCTCCATCAATATTCACTCCTTTGTTTTCCCAGTCTAGCTTTCTGAAAATAGTTTCTAGGCATGCTGTAAATAATTTTGGTGAAATTGTATCTCCCTGACGCATGCCCTTCTCAATCTTAATTTTTTCTGAGTCCTTATGTAATTTAACTGTAGCAGTTCCCTCTTTACACGGTATATGTTTCGAGCAGGTTTACAATGTTCTCATTCACTCCTTGTTCTCGCAATGAGTTTATAATTGCTATGTGTTCCACCGAGTTGAAAGCCATTTCGTAATCAACAAAACCTAAGCACAGTGGTTTATTATATTCTGTAGTTTTCTCAATTAGCTGGTTCATTGCATGTAGATGATCAATGGTCGAATACCCGCTTCGGAATCCTGCCTGTTCACGAGGTTGGTTTTCCTCCAAAATTGTTGTTATTCTGTTCGTAAGGACTTTAGTGAAGAGTTTGTAAATGACTGATAATAAGCTAATGGGTCGATAGTTACTAAGATCTTTTGAGTCAACTGTTTTGTAGAGTAAAATAAGTATTGCATTCCACCATGTTTTGGGAATTTTCTTCTGTTTTATGCAATGGGTAAATAAGTGAGCAAGCCTATTTTGTACTTCTACTCCGGCATCGAAAAGTAAATCTGTTACTATTCCATCTTCTCCCGGAGCCTTCCCTCTTTTCATATTTTTAAGACAAATATTTACTTAGTCTGGTGTTACCTCTGGTATTTCACTTGTCAACTGAAATGTTAGCTATTGGTACTACTGTCTTTCATGCATACAGTTCATTGTAAAATTCTTCAACTCTCTTCACCATCTTATCTCTGCATTTAATGATTTCACCGTTTTTTTTTCTTTCAGTGATGTCATTTGTTGCTTTCCTAGTGCCATTTTGCTTCTGACCTGTTTCAGACTTTTTCCAGTTTTGATGGTTTCTTTGATCTGATCCATGTTTCTCTTTTTTTCTTCTCTTTGTCTTTTGATGATAAGCTTATTTAATTCTGCTCGTTCTATTTCGTCTTTCTTTGCCTTTACTTTCATTTCCTTTTGCTTTTTCATACGCTCGAGTGTCTTTTTTGAATACCTCTTGGCTTTGGTTGTATTAGGTTTGCCTACTACCTCTGCTGATTCTCTTAGCACTTTTGTTAGTCTGTCATTCAGCTCATCAGTGTCACATTCAGCATTACTTAGAGCCTGAAATCTGTTCCTTATTTCCAACTGAAAGGCTGCTTTGTTTTCCTTTACTATTATTGGGCATATCCTTTTATATTTATTCATCTTCTTTCTTTCATTTCAGAAACTGAATCTGGCTGTGCAACCCACCATTCTATGATCACTACCTATATTTACTTTGTTAACTGTGACATTTGTGATATATATATATATATATATATATATATATATATATATATATATACTGTATAGTTATATTCTCGACTTGAGTTACTAATATCTGTCCCAACTAAAGTCCGTGCAATGAGAAAATATCAAAAGGCCACGCCCCTTCCCGTCAGCGCCATGGATAAAGCAACATGTTATCGTACCGCAGTGTCGGATACTCTCACATGACAACAGACTAAGACACTGATAACATCTTCCAATAATTCATTGCACAATATAAGGTTGCTGTAATAACTTTAAATCTGCATTTATTTTTGTATAAATTTCCGTCAGTATACTCGTGAAAGCTTCCTCTTCACGATGAGACAAACCGTGAGTCTAAGAATTATGGATGAGGAAATACGAGGTTGTAAATAAGCGTCTTACCACTGTCGCTAACCTCTCTCTCTCTCTCTCTCTCTCAGCAGTTCGGTGTTCGGTAAGGAAGCTTGCTGCAATTAATAATTTTATTATCCATTTAGCCGTCGATAATGACGTTTCCAGTATGCACCACGTGTGGGCGGATCAAATCTACACCTTTTTTTTTTTTTTTAATTATTATTCAGGTGAGTGATCTTCATTAAGGACGCACAATCATCAATTTCAGCGCTGCTGTTTCCTGCCTGGCTTAGTTCAATTGAAAATGACTCAAACATGTGTTCAAAAGCAATATCTTTCTCACTATAGTCTTTTTGAATCTTCATTGCATGTTGTAAGCATGTTTTTCCAGTTATCTTTAGTCACATTATCAATAGCTTGTAGTGTAAGCTCTTCTACATTCTTCATTGATTGCTTGTCAGTTGAATATTTCTTCTTTATTTCTTTTTTGACCTGAGCCCATAAGTTCTATTGGGTTAAACTGGCAATAGTATGGTGGAAGTCGGAGTACTTTATGTCCTGCAGCAGCAGCAAGTTCGTCAATTTCATAGCATAGCTTGTTTTCTTGTGAAGCTGCTCAAGTTGATAAAGTTCAGCTCTGGTATACGAGGAGTCATAGAGAATTTTGTTGTCACTTAACCACTTGATGATATCCCCTTTTCTTGAATTTCCTGAAGGTGCCTTGTTCAGCTGCATGTTGTGATAGGGAGCGTTGTCCTTGATAATTAATGATCTTGGAGGGATGTTAGGAAAAAGTTGCTCCAGAAACCATTTTTTGAATGTATGGTTGTTCATTGAATCATGGTAATCTCCTTTAATACCAACCTTGGACTTGAACATTAGGAGTGCACCAGGAACATAACCTTCAGAACTTCCTGCGTGGACAATGATGAATCTTCCACCTCAGCCGGATTTTGTGTGAGGCCCAATTGTAACACTCTTGTTCGTCCAGCACCGTTCAACGCTGCAATTTTGATTTACCTAGGTTTCATCGAGGTAAATTTCTGGCCTTGGATTTTCACTGCATTTGTTAATCTTAAGATCCCTTAAAAATTTGTTTCTGACAGCTACGATGTCTGATCGCTCCATCAATATAGCTCTGCTGCTACAATATTTCTTGTGTCTGAATCCCATACTCTTCAGCAATGTTCGCAGGCTTGTTTTTCCTCCTTTGAATTCCACTGGTGGTTCCTTCAGTCTTTCTAACAGCAAATGAAGTGTAGGCAGTTCTCCTCTTTCATAAAAGGCAAGAATTTCTCTTCTTATTGCGTCCTTGTCGAAGTCATCAATTTTTCACTCCTCTTGCCCTGGAGTCTGATCTTGTTAATTACAGGCTGTGAAACTCTCGTTGCCTCAGAGGTTTTCTTCACCACATCTACTATTGGCTCTTTCTTGTCCTTATTGAAATACTTGAAGACGTTCAGGACAATATTCCTGGCTTGGCTGACAAGTCTTACTGCACCGGCTGTCCTACCAGGGGTAGGGGTTGGGGTATGGATGGAGGACGCCTTTCCCTCCCCCGTCACGCCTCTGAGACACTGGCGCCGCGCGTGCCCGCCGGCGCCATGCCGCCTAACCTCTAGCCTCAATCCTTTGTGTACTAGAAAAAAAAAAAAGTTATCTGCCCAGTCCAGTGAGACTATTATATAATGTTTCCGATCACTGTCGTAGTTATCAGTGTAATCAATGACACATGAGGAACAGAAATACGAGATGATGAAAACTGTAGACATGTTAAGAAGTGAAAATTAGTAAAGAGTGTAATCAAATATTCTCATTAATTATCGATCGTGTTATAGATAACGCTGCCAGCCGTAGAAGTACAGCCATGAAGGGACGTGGCCTTTTGATATTTCCTGATTGCATGGACTTCAGAATAGAACGTACGGTAAGTGCTGATTTCACTTAAATTTATCATTTTTTTTTTCTCAGCGGTGTTAATAAAATATATATATATATATATATATATATATATATATATATATATATATATATATAGAGAGAGAGAGAGAGAGAGAGAGAGAGAGAGAAAAGGTATCCTCATTTTCTTATCTCCTTCATTCTTCTTCTCGTACAAGCCATTTCTGCTTCTATCTTTCCCTGCTCTCTTCTTTTCTTTCTCCCTTTCCTCATCCTTCTCTTCAACTCCATTTTCTCTTTCATCCCTATCCTTTCTTTATTTACTCCTTCTCCATCTTCTTTCTCTGTCCTCTTACACATACAAGTCATTTTCTCTACTGCCTCTTTCCCTCCACCCCCCGACCCACTTCCTCTTCCTCCTCCCTGGTCACGGTCTGGCACCAAATTGTACCTCGGTGGAAGTTTCGACGGGAAATTACGGCTCGCGAGTTACTGACTTCACGCCAAAAATGGAGTGTTTGCGAGCGACAGCAAGCATCCTGGACCCCCCCCCCTCTCTCTCTCTCTCTCTCTCTCTCTTTTATCGCTTCCCTCTGGCAGTGTGATCAGATTCTAAATTCCTCTACACACACACACACACACACACACACACACACACACACACACACAAACACAGAGAGAGAGAGAGATTCAGGAAAGAAAGGTAATCTAAAACGGCAGATGATGTGGGGACAGATGCCATGAGGCACCTAGGCCCAAATGCTAGAATGAGGCATGAGTTGCACATGGAAGTCGGGCTAGGAATGATCCCAAGTCCAGGCCCACGGCTTACTCAAGCAGAGCTCAGCCAGTTTGACTTTGCCAAATGCTGAATCGAAGTTCAGATCTTACTTATCATGGTCGGGCTCAGGTCGCGGACTTGAAGCAAATCTGCCAGCCTCAATGCCGACTTTTTAATATTAGATTTGGCAAAGTAAGCAAGGTAAATCGAAAGATGCTTTGTAAAAACGTTCGATACTAGGTTTCATCATCTGCGCGAACAAAAGGTGTAAAGAATCCATAAAATACAGAAATACAGCCGTGCCGTGCTACTATTTCTTAACAAGGAATCGTTACGTTTTTCTCGTAACACTATTCGTTTTGATGGACAAATACCTGAAATGGATGTAAAATAAAGCTTAGCGATATTTAGGAAGGAATAACAGTCCCAATACAGAGTTGGTAGACTCAGCCAACCAATTTTTGTTTCTGTTTGACTATATTACAGTCTCTTTTCCTTGTAGCAGTGAGTAAAATAATGTAATTATTTCTCTCTTCCTTTTAGTAACAAAAAGGGCACATAAAATGACCGGGCTTTAGTTAACAGACTTTGATGTCGAAAGTGAAATAATCTGGTGAAAAGTGGCGGTTTTTCTCTGGTTAGTGACACCAGGAACTAGCCCATCCACTCTCAACACACCTTCACTTGCCACTCAAGCCAGTCTTCACTTTATAATTCTCTGGTAAGGATTTTTGGTGTTGCAGCTCTTTATAACAGTTTTAATGTCTTTTCAGGTACATGTTTATTGTGTTATGCTATTTTAGGACTAGTAAACACTCTTCATGTAATTTTGGGTAGGGCCTGTTTGGTGTTATAGTACTTTCTGATAGGGTGGGTACATGTCCCACCGGAACGCTCCTCTATTTTTCCCATTGATTCTTAACTTCACACTTCGACGTTTCGCGTTTTGCACGGTTCTGGCGGAACATTCAAGCTGCAAAAAACAAGGATTTACTGTATATATATAGAGATAGATAGATAGATAGATTATCTATCTATCTATCTATCTACCTATCTATCCATCTATCTATCTATCTATCTATCTATCTATCTATCTATATATATATATATATATATATATATATATATATATATATATATAATTTTGTTTATCATCTTCCCTGAAACTAAAGGCGAGAACTCATGAAAAATGGGAACTGCATCCGAGGTTTGGAAATTTTACGGTGTTAAACCTGTTTAAGATATCTGACTGTTCAGTCATTCGTAGGAGACGCAAAGCTGGGCTTCAATGGCATTTTCCAACAGCTCTCTCTCCACAGTGATGAAAGTAAGTATGGTGGTGTGGTGGTCTGCAGGTCTGTGGTGGTGAAGATCAAGTGCCGCGTTTGAATGAACTGGAAGCTTTAAGGAATTATATCTATCTATCTATCTATCTATCTATACCTATCTATCTATCTATATATATATATATACTGTATATGATATATATATATATATATATATATATATATATATATATATATATAGATAGATAGATAGATAGATAGATACATACATACATACATACATACATACATACATATCTTACCTATTACTCTTAATGCTTTGGTAACCTATCGAGAGGCTCCTGCTCCTCACGTGTGTCTTATGGGACTAGATTCTAGACCAGGCATATATATATATATATATATATATATATATATATATATATATATTTTTTTTATGCGAGGAAGAAGGAACCAAAGGCCATGAGGCCGCAGTAACAGTTCCCTCCAAGAGAAAAACAAAATACAATAGAGAGCCAAATTCAAGATCCGATCATTTTGAGATGCCTGGACACACTACGTTTGAAAGACTGGAGATCATAGGCAGGAGGAAATACAGACAGAGGGAGACAGTTCCAGAGCTGACCTGTTGCATGAATGAAAGACTGGGAGTAACGGTTAACTCTTGCATTAGAGAGTTGGACAGAAAAGGGATGAGAGTTTGCTGCCAGACGGGTGCTACGCGCCCGTCGTAGAGGTGGAGGAATGCAAGCAGACAGTTCAGAGGAGCAGTGACCATTAAAGTAGCGATAGAAAAGAGATAAAGATGCAACAGTGCGGCGAAGAGACAGAGGTTGAAGGGAGTCAGTAAGAGGAGGAGAGTTAATGAGACGAAAAGCCTTTGACTCCACCCTATTGAGAAGAGCTGTATGTGGGGAGCCTCCCCACACATGAGAGTTGTACTCCACACAGGGGCGGATAAAACCCCTGTATAGAGTCAACAATTGTGCAGGGGTAAAGAAAGAGCGGAGTCGGCTTAGCACACCCAATCTCTTGGAAGCAGATTTTACAAGAGATGTAATATGATCTTTCCAAGATAAGTCCCGAGTAAATGAAACCCCAAGCATGTTCAAGGATGATGCAGGATTAATCTGAATATTATTAAACATTAGTGGGTATACCTGTGGAAGATTTTGTCGGGTTGATAGGTGTAAGAACTGAGTCTTAGAAGCATTAAAGACAACCATATTATTTTTACCCCAGTCAGAGATATGAGCCAAGTCAGACATTAGGTGTGCCATAGCCTCATCCCTTGTTTCTTGAAGTAACTGTTGAGATGGGCGTTGCGGGAACCGAATGGAAAGGTGAAGGGTGGAGTCATCAGCGTATGAGTGGATAGGGTTAGATGTATAGCTTAGAAGATCATTGATGAATAAAAGGAAGAGAGTTGGTGATAGGACAGAGCCCTGAGGAACACCACTGTTGATAGATCTAGGAGAAGAACGATGGCCGTCTACGACAGCAGCTATAGAACGACCAGAAAGGAAGCTACCGATGAAGGTACAGATAGAAGGATAGAAACCGTAGGAGGGCAGTTTGGAAATTAAAGATTTGTGCCAGACTCGATCGAAAGCCTTTGAGATGTCAAGTGCAATGGCAAAGCTTTCGCCAAAGTCCCGAAAGGAGGATGACCAGGAGTCTGAAAGGTAGGTGAGAAGATCGCCAGTGGAGCGTCCCTGACGGAACCCATACTGACGATCGGAAAGAAGGTTGTGATAGGAAAGATGCCTTAAAATTTTTTTATTAAGAATTGACTCGAAAACTTTTGAAATACAGGACGTTAAAGCAATTGGACGATAGTTGGAGGGTTGGGAGTGGTCACCCTTCTTTGGGACTGGCTGAATGAGAGCAAACTTCCAGCAAGAAGGAAAGGTACAAGTTGACAGACAAAGGCGAAATAGTTTGCCTAGGCAGGGTGTAAGCACAGAAGCACAGTTTTTGAGAACAACAGGAGGGACCCCATCAGGCCCATATGCCTTGTTAGTACTGAGGCCAGTAATGGCAGAAAATACATCAACTGAAGAAATTTTAATGTCAGCCATGAGGAAGTCAGGGGGGGGAAGTGATGGAGGAACAGCACCGGAATCGTCTAAGGTGGAATTGGAGGAGAAAGTCTGTGCGAAGAGATCTGCTTTATCAGTAGAAGAAATAGCTACAGAACCATCAGAGTAGAAAAGAGGAGGGAAGGATGATGAGGTAAAGTTGTTAGAAAGATTTTTGGCAAGGTGCCAGAAGGAGCGGGAAGAATTCGAGTTGGAGAGTTGAGAGCATTTAGTATGGATGAAATTATTTTTAGTAGAGCGAAGAACAGACTTAGCACGATTCCGGGCAGAAACGTAAAGATTATGTGATTCAGGGGTGTGTTGGCTCCAGTACCTTTTGTAGGCCTTCTCCTTGTTGCGGACAGCATTAGAACAAGCGTGATTAAACCAAGGCTTTCTTGCGTTAGTCAAAGGATATGAGAAAGGAATGTATGCTTCCATGCCCGAGAGAATAACCTCCGTAATGCGCAAGGCACACTCAGATGGCTCACGGCCATGGAAGCAATAATCATTCCAGGGAAAATCAAAGAAGTACTGCCTGAGGGCCTCCCAGTCCACAGCTCCAAAATGCCAGAGACGACGTTTCCCTGGAGGGTCCGCAGGCCGTACTGGAGCGATAGGACAGGTTAAGGTAATAAGGTTGTGATCGGAGGAGCCCAACGGAGAGAAAAGATTAACAGAGTAAGCAGAAGGATTAGTTGTGAGGAAGAGGTCAAGTATGTTGGAGCTCTCTCCAAGGCGGTCAGGGATACGGGTAGGGTGCTGTACAAGCTGCTCTAGGTCATTAAGGATAGAAAAGATGTAGGCTTGTTCACCAGGTGGATCCGTGAAAGGAGAGGAGAGCCAAAGGTGGTGGTGAACATTGAAATCTCCAAGAATGGAGATTTCAGAGAAAGGAGAAATGGACAGAATGTGTTCCATCGTAGAAGTAAGATAGTCGAAGAATTTTTGATAGTCAGTAGAATTAGGGGATAAGTAAACAGCACAGATATATTTAGTCAGAGAATGACAGGAAAGCCGAAGCCAGAGAGTGGAGAATTCAGAAGAATCAAGTTCAGGAACACGAGAGCAAGATAAGTCGTTGCGTATGTATACACAACAGCCACCTTTGGCTTTGAAATGAGTATAGAGAAAGTAGGAGGATACAGAAAAGGGTTTGCTGTCAGTTGCCTCAGACAGCTGAGTCTCCGTTAGAAAAAGAAGGTGAGGTTTAGAGGAGGAGAGGTGGTGCTCAACAGAGAGAAAGTTAGATGAAAGGCCGCGAATGTTGCAGAAATGAAGAAGAAGAGAGTCAGACAGTGGTTCCAGGCACCTCGAGTCGTCATCAGGAGAGGGGCAGATGGCGGGGGCATTTATGGTCCCCCCCCCTGGGGACTCCGAGGCTGGGTGAATTGACGCCATTTTGGTAAATTTTGAATAGGAAGTGTAGTGTGTACAGTGCATGTAGTTTGGTGAAGATAGATAGAGAAATTTGTACTGGAGAGCATGCTGGCCTACTCTCTGTGTAACTGAGACACTGAAAAAGTTCAGCAAAGGGGGATGGTCAGGAACTAGTCCTGAGGGCTGATGAAACGGGAGCTCCAGCACTCCCTGTCATCAGCTTTCCATCCACCTCGGGAGTACTGCCCTGCTTGACTGGTGCTACACACACACACATATATATATATATATATATATATATATATATATATATATATATATATATATATATATATATATATATATATATATATATATATATATATATATATGTATATATATATATATATGTGTGTGTGTGTGTGTGTGTGCGGGGGTGTGTGTGTGTGTGTTTGGTGTGGGCGTCCACCATCCACTCACTCGATGTAGTGTTCCTTTGGGTGTTTGCCCTTTCCACTCTTCCTTCCTCTTCTTTCTTTCCTTCATTCTTTCCTTTTCCTTCTGCCTTCGGGTTGCATTATACTCTCTCTTCTGTCTTTCTTTTCTTCATTTTTTCCTCTTCCTTCTGCCTATTAGTGACTCTACACTAACTGACAAGCCAAACAATTTCCTGTACACCAGGAAACCATTTACTACGCTGGGTGGTAACTATATTAGAATATTATGGCACCTAGTGGTTTAGTGAGTAATTAAGGTACTCCAGTCAGATTGAGCCTGTGTAGGTTTATATCCAAGAGGTGGTTGACGTTTTTTGCTCATATATTCCCTCTGGCCCTATTCCTCACAGAACCACAAATTTCACTGTCTACTGAAATATCCCCATATTGTTTTCTCGGTTACCATCTCCTCACACACTTCCGTAACAAGGGTGGCACCTGTTGTTATATCAAATCCCAATATGCTGTTGACACCATTTTAAACTTCACGCAGTTTTGATTACTCATTGTATAAACTAAACTGTCAAGATATTACCAAATATATCTCTGTAGTCTACCGCTCCCCCAGTGCTTCTTCGAACTCAGTGTATTTGATTCCATTTCCACACAGTTGAGTAACCTTAATCTTGCCCTTAGCACTGAAATTACCATTTTGGGTGAATTTAACATACATAATGTTGAACGGTTATTGCATTCTGCCAGGACTGACGATGCTGGTCTAGAGTGTGAGCTGTTTGCAGAATCGTTTAATCTCACGCAACTGGTAAAGCAACCAACCAGAATACCAGATAATCCTGACCATCATGCCCATCTTTTGGATCTGTTCCTGACAAATAATCCAGATCAGTACAGGATAGAGGTATTGTCTCCACTTGGATCCTCTGACCACAATCTCATCAAAGCTTCATTAGTTAGCCGCCCCAAACCTTTCCATTCTGAACCTGTCAGGGTGACCCGATGGCACTTTGATAGGGCAAACTGGGATGAATTTAGAAATTATCTTGCTGACATTCCATGGCAGTCTTTTTTCTCTAGTGATGTCAGTTCTACTCAGTCCCACATTTGCGACTTAATGCTAGCTGGTATGGATTTATTCATACCAAGTCAACAATTCACTAAAAGATCGAAATCTCCAAAATGGTTTGATAGCAATTGTGCCTGAGCAACAGCCCAAAAGTCATCAGCATATAACTGTTACTTAAAATGAAAAATATCTGAATCACTCTCTCAATTTACAATTGCTAGAAACCATGCAAAAGCTGTAATAAATCTTGTTAAATCAAACTTTCTTCAAAATCAAGCATCAAAACTACTTAACAACTCTAATGACAATAGAATATTCTGGTCAACTCTTAATTCTTTTAATAATAACTTTAACAAGTCATCATCCATTCCCCCACTAAAATCTCCAGATGGCAGCATTACAAATGACCCACGTGGGAAAGCAGATTTCTTTACCAGTACATTTGCCAGAAATTCTACCTTAGAGGAAGCCAGCCAGAACGTCCCAGCACTAGAACTTGACTCTCCCGAAATTGTTCCACTTAAAATAGGGACAAGGTACGTGAAATCCATCCTAGACAATTTACCTACCAACAAAGCTCCAGGCCCAGATTGTATTCCGCCAATTGTTTTGAAAGAGTGTTCCCCAGAACTTGCCTCTGTTCTTGCTAAATTATTCAGACTATGCATACATACTTCTTCATTCCCTAATTCATGGAAAGAAGCCAATATCCACCCAGTTCCAAAGAAAAGAAGTTCCTCTGACCCCTCTGCTTAAAGACCAATAGCTGTCACATCTCCTCTTGGTAAGGTTTTTGAAACTTTAATTAATAATCATATAGTTAAACATCTTGAATCCAACAACTTAATTAGTGATAGACAATACGGTTTTCGCCAAGAAAGATCCACCATTGACATACTCAATCTCCTGACTCATACCATCCATCAATCAGTTGACCAACATGGAGAAACTCTCGCACCAGTCATGGATATTTCTGAAGCTTTCGACAGAGTAAGGCACCGTTCTCTGTTGTCCAAGCTTCCATGCTATGGACTAAACTCTTTTGTTCCTTTGATTTCCTCAAATCTCAGCATAGAAAAATAAGAGTAAAAGTAGATGATGTATATTCCAATTTCCACTCAACGCTGGCTTGCTGCAGGGATCAGTTCTGGCACCAACCCTGTTCCTCGTTCATATTAATGATCTCTTATCTGTCACCCACAATCCCATCCATTCATATGCAGATGACTCAACACATCATAGTTCATTCACACTCAGACATCCATTTACAAAGTCTGATATCTCTGACTCTCAACTCAGTACAGGCATCTATTTAAATCAAGAGTTATGCACGATCAGTGAATGGGGACAAAATAACCTTTAACATTTAATGCTAGTAAAACTAAATATATACAATTTACTAATAGACAGGTATTGCCAGAATCGTATATTACCTTCAATGCTACAAATATTCCCATTTCCAAACGTACTGAAATTCTCGGTGTCTCGCTTAACAATGGTCTCAGCTGGACCTCTCATGTCAGATCACTTGCTAAAACCGCCTCAAAGAAACTTGGATTATTGTACAGAGTCCGTAACTTCTTCACTGACAAGCAATTAGCTATAATTTATAAGAGTCATCTGCGCTCTCAGCTTGAAAACTGCTCACCCTTGTGGAATGAATGTGGAGAGGTTGCATTAAAACAACTAGACAAAATTCAGAACAAAGCTGTTAGAACTATTAATAACGCTGCTATTACTAATAAACTACCTCCCCTACAAGTAAGAAGGAATGTTGCCTCCCTTGCATTATTTTACATATCTTTTTATAGCAAATGCTCAGGCGAAGTTGCATCCATTGTGCCACCTCTCCATGCCTTCTGTCGTGCTACACGGGCATCTGGCAGTGCTCATGACTGGAATGTCACTCAGCCTTACTGCAGAACTTCTGCCTCTCAGAATTCTTTCATTCCTGAACTGCATCTCTCTGGAACTCGCTTCCCCAGAGTTGTTTCCCTCCAAACTTCAACCTACTGCTGTTCAAATCTAACCGTTACAGATATTTTATGAACAGAGGACGCCAGTAATCTGGTGCATGGATTTGTTTTTTTTATTATTCATTTGTTTTTCCTTTCTCTGTTGTTATTGAAAAAACATTGCTACTCAGGGATGAATAAGGCTGTTCACTGTCATTTTAAATGTCAGGACCAACTTGCCTAGCCACGTGCTCCTATGTTCCTCATGGGGCAACATATGATTGGATGATGGATGGATGGATGGAAGGATATATATATATATATATATATATATATATATATATATATATATATATATATATATATATATATATATACAGAAAGATTGAGATTGATTGACTGATATAAGCAGACATGTGGATAGATAGATAAAATAGATAGACAGATAAGAGACACATATTAACCCCCACACGCAAGATGATGCAACACGAATCATAAGCCTTGCAATCTGAAGAGTAACCGATGACGGAACATGAGGCAACTTCCCTATAAATGGTCATAGAAACTTTTTCTGTGGATGGATTTGCATAAAATTTGGTTGAGTCAAAGCTGTGGATAGCCAAATCTAAGTGAAATATATGGCAACAGCCGGGAGCTTATCATAGGGGCAAGCGGCTTATTTTTAGCTTAGTATTCTCCCAGCAGTCAGGCTCAAACGGTGCGAGAGTGCGCGGACAGGCATTTAAAACCCTCATTTTCTACTACCACACCACCCATACCTTACGTGTGTATAGTGATACTGTGTTAAATATAGTGCAATGTGCTTGTGAAGAAAGGGTATAATTGTTTCTTCTATATTTTCAGAAAAAGCCAGATTTGAAAATTCCTAACTGATTTTTACCGTTCCTCTCCTATTTTACACTAAATCTGCAATGTCTCGCAAGGGCTTATGAGAGAAAGAGGACATGACAACTGACACCACTGCCATCACTCCTGTGACAACTGACACCACAGCCATCACTCCTATGACAACTGACACCACTGCCATCACTCCTATGACAAATGACACCACTGCATTCACTCCTATGACAACTGACACTTTGCCATCACTCCTATGGCAACTGACATCACTGCCGTGACTCCTATGACAACTGACACCACAGCCATCACTCCTATGACAACTGACACCACTGCCATCACTCCACACACACACACACACACACACACACACACACACACACACAGAGGGAGTCAATTGAGGTGGACGTGCGATATCGGCACTCCGTACCGAACCAACACGGCCAGTGGCATTACCTAAATTAGTATCTTTGTATGAGTCAAGCTCTGTACCAGGTTAGACTAAATGATTTTTCATTATTAAAAGAACTGGTTTAGTTCTTTTAATAATGGTGCGGTGAGGATCTGTCCGTTCTCCCCTTTGGGGCTAAGATGTGAATGAATGTGTTTGAATGGATGAGTAAATGGAGAGTGTGTCGTCCTGTCTCGGCTATCTCCCTTTCCTTGGGGGAAGCAGCCTAGGTATATAGATAGATAGATAGATTATTAAAAGGAAAAAAATAATAAGTTTAAACAAGACTTGTTCAAACAGGAAAGAGAACCAAGACGAAAGAATACGCTGAGTCAGCTGAGGTTTGTTTAGACTACAACAACACGGGGATTGTAAGTACATACTCTGCACTTTTAGCATTGCAAAATGGATACATACTTTAGTAAAGCAAATTTGGAAAAGAAAAGGGATAAAGGTAAAAAGCAAAATGATGATTTCTACCAAGAACTGGTTGAAGTGGAGACTCACAATAGACTGGTTGAACGTGTAAACAAACTAGAAATGGCTTTCAAAAATGAAATTGATGAAATAAAGAAGCAGATGCACTTGCAAAAGGAAGAAATAGAAAAACTAGGAAAGGAGGCCAATAAGAAAGACACAACCATCAGTGAACTAACAGTGGAATTGAGTACACTTAGGAAGAAAATGAGTGAAATGGCAAGTACAGTAGTCAATCACGAGTGTTATGGAAGAGTTCAAAAATGACACAGAGACAATTAGGCAAGTAGGCAGTCTTATAGACCAGAGCAGTGATATTGAGGAGAAGATAACACAGGTGAATGAAGCTGTGCAAAGCTACAAAAATGATGTGGAAACCATGTATGCTGAAATGGTGAAAGTAGAGAAAGACTTAGAAACAAGGATGGAGGAAAAAAGCATTAAAAAGGAAGTGAAAAGAATAATCCAAAACAATCCAAAGTTAGTCAGAGATTCAGTAGATATAAACAAATCTATAGTAATCACTGGTATAGAAGAGGAAGAAGTAAAAAACAAGATCACAAGAGACAAAAAGGAGATGGCAAATGTAATGAGCTTACTGAAAGAAGTATCAGAGGAAATCTGTAGTAAAGACATAGAGGAACACAAAAGGTTAGGGAAATATGAGAAAAGCAAGACAAGACCTCTAAATGTGACTTTCCAGAGTGTAAACACTGTGGAAGAGATGCTAAAAAATGCAAAGAATCTTATGGAAAAAGAGGAGTTCAAAAATGTATGGAAAAAAAGATGCCTAACACAAGAGGAACTGGAATTACTGAAAGAGAAAAGGGAGGAAGCAAAAACAAAAAATGAGGGACGATCAGAAGAGGAGAAGAAATTTTTTTTTTTACAAAGTAATAGGATTGCAGGTACGAAAGTGGTACACAAACAGGATGGAATAAAAAGGAGGAAGGTAGTAGAACCATGTCATGACAAGTATATAAACAAAATGATAAAGTTGATGTACTCAAATGTGCATGGAATGGTATCTAAATTACTAGAGAAGAATGAATATGTCAGAGAAAATGAACCACAAATAATATGCCTAACTGAAACAAAATTAACAACAAGGATATCCAATGACATACTAAACTTAAAGGAATACAATATATGGAGAAGAGACAGAAATTTAAAAAAAGGAGGAGGAATTATAATATTAACTAAGAAAAATCTAAAAGTCAATGAAATAAAAATAGATATACCATCACAAGTAGAATTGATTGCAGTAGAGATCAACACATCTGAAGGTAAAGTAATTGTAGCCAATTTGTACATGCCACCCAGATCAAACACATGGGAAACAGATGAATATGAGGACTTGGCAGAGAGTACAATTCAGAGTTTAAGATCATTACTACATAAAATGGAAGAGAAATCAGAAAGAATTATACTAACTGGGGATTTCAATACAAATATTAATTGGAATACTCTAGATATAATTAGCCAAGAAAGCTGTTGGGACGAAAAGCTTCTGGATATCGTACAAGAGTTCTTCCTAACGCAACATGTGAGGGAAACCACCAGAAAAAGAGGACTTGATGTACCTTCAGTGCTAGATCTAATATTTACTAGGCAAGAAAATGATATTGACAGTTTAATATATCACCCACCACTCGGCAAAAGCGATCATGCAGTACTAAATTACAACTTCATGATAGCATATGACATAGTAAACAGCAATGACAGTTACAAAAAGAGCCTAAACTATAAAAAGGGAAATTATCAAGACCTAAAGATGTATTTCTTAGAAGTTGATTGGGAAAATGAGCTTAGAGGACAAGATTTAAATGCTGTATATAAAAAATTCTGTGAATTTTATGAAATAGGAGCCCAGAAGTACATCCCACAGCACAAAGAAGCAGATAAGAAAATACAGAAATGGTTCAATACAGAATGTAAAAAATCAAAAGAAAGAAGAGATTTGTTGTGGAATAGATACAGAAGACATAATAGTGAAAGGGCGTATAATAATTACATACAGGCAAGAAACGATTATACAAGAATAAGGAGGGAAGCCCAAAAACAGTTTGAGAAGGATATAATAAATAAAAGTAGTGATCAACCAAAGCTGTTTTACAGCTATATCAGAAGCAAAACCAAAGTAAAAGATATAATACAATCAATTACGGACGAGGGAATCACTTATACACAAGAGAAAGATATTTGTGAAGCACTAAATAAAAATTTCCAATTAGTTTTTACAGAAGAAAAAAATTTTGAGAGGGACTATGTGGAACATGCATGTCCACACATACTACCAGATATAAAAATAGCAGAAAAAGTAATACAGGAGGAGTTAAGTAGATTAGACAGAGGAAAAGCAAGTGGTCCTGATGAAATTTCATGTTGGGTACTACGAGAATGCGCAAAGGAGTTAAGTAAACCATTATTTTTAATTTTCAAGAAATCCTTGAGTCAAGGTAAACTACCTGATATTTGGAAAAAAGCATATATTGTCCCCTTATTCAAGAAAGGAAATAGACAAAATCCACTCAGCTACCGACCAGTATCACTGACCAGTGTTGTAAGCAAGGTATTAGAAAAGCTTATAAGAAAAGC
>NC_137054.1:35676821-35784321 GCF_032717465.1 Coenobita brevimanus
CTCTTCCAACACGAAAAGTTATTAATAAGCTAAATAACATCGAAGGGTGGTGGCAAGAGTGATAGAAAAATAAGTCCTCAGAGTGAGAGGATTAAAAATGTTGTTACCTTTATGTAGTGTTGAATCTATTAACTCATTACTCCGTTGAAATCTGTCGAGCATTGCCGTACACAGTCTCTTCTCACTGCCCAGCCAAACCGTTTCCCCAGGTCAAGTAACTAATTTGTTTGCTGACTACTTCCATTCATGAATTCACCAAAAAAGCTTTTAAAGAAATTTCTACCTCATTTTTATTGCACCCAGGAGTGTATCTCCCAACTCCACGTTTAACTCATTTCCTTGAGCGTCTTATTCCAGTGGTAATTCAACCCCTTCCCTGGTCAAGTCATGTACTTGCATGAAGCCCAAAGTTTGATAACAAGACAAGTTTGCTGAGGTCAGGTTAAAGGGAGAGAGAGAGAGAGAGAGAGAGAGAGAGAGAGACAGAGAGAGAGAGAGAGAGAGAGAGAGAGAGAGAGAGGAGGAGGTAATGTAAGGTCAGGAGGTAGAGGAAACAAGTAGGAGGACGGAGGGCAAGGAGAGGGAGGGATATGAGGAGGGGTGGTGAACCTGAGGAGGGAAGGGAGAAGAAAGGACTAGGAAAAGGGAGCAGGGAGACCGGTGAAGAGTGTAAGCAGGAAGGATGAGACAAAGAAGAGGAAGGTGAAGTAGGCAGGAGAGGAAATGGAAGGCAGGAGAGGGAAGGGAATAAGAGGGGTGATCGAGGTAAGACAGGAGGGATGAGAAGTGAGGATTAACGAATGAGCCAACAGAACTGAGAAAGAAAGTTAGGACAGAATGAGAATAGGAGAAAATAGAAAGGAAGAGGGGACGATAATAGTGGTGAAACAGGCAAACAGAGGGAAGAAAAGACTAGAGAACATCAGTGAAATTCTTAAAATGGCTGAGATGGCAAGGAGGATGAGAAGGGAGAGAGTGGAAAGAAATGTTGAAAAATAGTTAAAGAAAGAGATAATAGAAGTGTGGTACTGAGACTGCAAAGAAAGGAGGGCAGACACACAAACCCAGTGAAGGGAAGGAACGAGAGGAGAGGTGGAGAAAAAATGGCTATGTAGATGCAAGAAGTGAGGTAAGGGTAGTTACAGCGATCGACGGACAGAGACTCATAGGGAAGAGGAAAAAAGGAGACAAGAGGAGAATAGTATGGTTATTTTTGCGTCAAGTTCAGATATATGATGAAGAGGTAATGGAAGGGTGAGAGGGAGGAGGTGCGAGGAGGGGGGGGAGAGGGAAAGGAGAAAGAGGGGAAGGAAGGGGGAAGAGAGTAGAGGAGGAATAGGGAAGGAGTGAGGAGGGGAAGGAGGGATAACAGTCGCAATAGAAGGGGGTTGAGATGATGTTAACAGAGATGAGACGGGGAAAGTAATGAGGAAGGAGGAGAGAAGATGAGAAAAGTCGAGAAAGGAATGGAAGTGAAGAGGAGAAGAGAAGAGGAAGAGAAGGGCGGGGAAGGGGAGGGGGAGAAAGAAGATATTAAAAGGGAAACTTAGAAAAGAGAATAAAAAAGGGGAAAGAAAGGAGAAAGAGGAACTTGGAGTATTCAGAATAAAATAGGAAAAATCGTAGTGGATATGTTAAATAAAAAAGAGGATATCGGACACACTACCACATACACACACAGGGGGAGTCAATCGAGGCAGACAAATTGCGACATCGGTGCTCCGTACCGAACCAACACGGACCAGTGGCATTATCTAAATTAGTATCTTTATATGAGTCAAGCTCTGTACCAGGTTAGACTAAATGATTTTTCATTATTAAAAGAAAGAAAAAAAAAGTTTAAACAAGACTTGTTCAAACAGAAAAGAGAACAAAGACGAAAGAATGCGCTCAGTCAGCTGAGGTTTGTTTAGACACCAGCAGCATGGGGAATGTAAGTACATACTCTGTACTTTTAGTATTGCAAAATGGATACATACTTTAGTAAAGCAAATTTGGAAAAGGAAAGGGATAAAAGTAGAAAGCAAAATGATGATTTCTACCAAGAACTGGTTGAAGTGGAGATTCACAATAGACTGGTTGAACGTGTACACAAACTAGAAATGGCTTTCAAAAATGAAATTGATGAAATAAAGAAGCAGATGCACTTGCAAAAGGAAGAAATAGAAAAACTAGGAAGGGAGGCCAACAAGAAAGACACAACCATCAGTGAACTAACAGTGGAACTGAGTACACTTAGGAAGAAAATGAGTGAAATGGCTAGTACAGTAGTCAATCACGAGAGTGTTATGGAACAGTTCAAAAATGACACAGAGACAATTAGGCAAGTAAGCAGTCTTATAGACCAGAGCAATGATATTGAGAAGATAACACAGGTGAATGAAGCTGTGCAAAGCTACAAAAATGATGTGGAAACCGCGTATGCTGAAATGGTGAAAGTAAAGAAAGACTTAGAAACAAGGGTGGAGGAAAAAAGCATTAAACAGGAAGTGAAAAGAATAATCCAAAACAATCCAAAGTTAGTCAGAGATTCAGTAGATATAAACAAATCTATAGTAATCACTGGTATAGAAGAGGAAGAAGTAAAAAACAAGATCAGAAGAGACAAAAAGGAGATGGCAAATGTAATGAGCTTACTGAAAGAAGTATCAGAGGAAATCTGTAGTAAAGGCATAGGGGAACACAAAAGGTTAGGGAAATACGAGAGAAGCAGGACAAGACCTCTAAAGGTGACTTTCCAGAGTGTAAACACTGTGGAAGAGATACTAAAAAATGCAAAGAATCTTATGGAAAAAGAGGAGTTCAAAAATGTATGGATAAAAAGATGCCTAACACAAGAGGAACTGGAATTACTGAAAGAGAAAAGAGAGGAAGCAAAAAAAAAAAAAAAATGAGGGAAGATCAGAAGAGGAGAAGAAATTTTTTTACAAAGTAATAGGATTGCAGGTACGAAAGTGGTACACAAACAGGATGGAATAAAAAGGAGGAAGGTAGTAAAACTATGTCATGACAAGTATATAAACAAGATGATAAAGTTGATGTACTCAAATGTGGATGGAATGGTATCTAAATTACTAGAGATGAATGATTATGTCAGAGAAAATGAACCACAAATAATATGCCTAACAGAAACAAAATTAACACCAAGGATATCCAATAACATACTAAACTTAGAGGAGTACAATATATGGAGAAGAGACAGAAATTTTAAAAAATGAGGAGGAATTATAATATTAACTAAGAAAAATCTAAAAGTCAATGAAATAAAACTAGATATACCATCACAAGTAGAACTGATTGCAGTAGAGATCAACACATCTGAAGGGAAAGTAATTGTAGCCAATTTGTACATGCCACCCAGATCAAACACATTGGAAAGAGATGAATATGAGGACCTGGCAGAGAGTGCAATTCAGAGTTTAAGATCATTACTACATAAAATGGAAGAGAAATCGGAAAGAATTATACTAACTGGGGATTTTAATACAATTATAAATTGGAATACTCTAGATACAATTAGCCAAGAAAGCTGTTGGGACCAAAAGCTCCTGGATTTCGTGCAAGAGTTTTTCCTAACGCAACATGTGAGGGAAACCACCAGAAAAAGAGGACTTGATGTACCTTCAGTGCTAGATCTAATATTTACTAGGCAAGAAAATGATATTGACAGTTTAATATATCACCCTCCACTCGGCAAAAGCGATCATGCAGTACTAAATTATAACTTCCGGAAATCATATAACATAGTTAACAGCAATGAAAGTTACAAAAAGAGCCTAAACTATAAAAAGGGAAATTATCAAGACCTAAAGAAGTATTTCTTAGAAGTTGATTGGGAAAATGAGCTTAGAGGACAAGATTTAAATGCTGTATATAAAAAATTCTGTGAATTTTATGAAATAGGAGTCCAGAAGTACATCCCACAGCACAAAGAAGCAGATAAGAAAATACAGAAATGGTTCAGTACAGAATGTAAAAAATTAAAAGAAAGAAGAGATTTGTTGAGACAGTTTTTTTTTTTTTTTTTTTTTTTTTTACGTGTCCGACTCTGGGCAAAGGCTCAGGGCCTATTTCTTAGTTACAGAAGACACAATAGTGAAAGGGCATATAATAATTACAAACAGGCAAGAAACGATTATACAAGAATAAGGAGGGAAGCCCAAAAACAGTTTGAGGAGGATATAATAAATAAAAGTAGTGATCAACCAAAGCTGCTTTACAGCTATATCAGAAGCAAAACCAAAGTAAAAGATATAATACAATCCAATACGGACGAGGGAATCACTTATACACAAGAGAAAGATATTTGTGAAGCACTAAATACGAATTTTCAATTAGTTTTTACAGAAGAAAAAAATTTTGAGAGGGTCTATGTGGAACATGCATGTCCACACATACTACCAGATATACAAATAGAAGAAAAAGTAATACAGGAGGAGTTAAGTAGATTAGACAGAGGAAAAGCAAGTGGTCCTGATGAAATTTCATGTTGGGTACTACGAGAATGTGCAAAGGAGTTAAGTAAACCATTATTTTTAATTTTCAAGAAATCCTTGAGTCAAGGTAAACTACCTGATATTTGGAAAAAAAGCAAATATTGTCTCCTTATTCAAGAAAGGATATAGACAAAATCCACTCAACTACCGACCAGTATCAATGACCAGTGTTGTAAGCAAGGTATTAGAAAAGCTTATAAGAAAAGCTTGGGTAAATCATCTAGAAGAACACAGTATGATAACAAAGAGACAGCTTGGTTTCAGAAAAGGAAAATCATGTGTTACTAATCTGTTGAGCTACTATGACAGAGTAACAAACACAATACAGGAAAGAGAAGGATGGGTGGACAGTATCTATTTAGACTTCAAGAAAGCTTTTGACACAGTACCACACCAAAGACTTTTATGGAAACTGTATCATCAAGGAGGAATTCGAGGCAAACTGTTTTGTTGGATGCAAGACTTTCTCATAAAAAGAGAAATGAGAACAGTACTAAGAGGAAACTACTCATCATAGAAAGAAGTGACTAGTGGAGTACCACAGGGTTCAGTGCTGGCACCAATCATGTTTTTAGTGTATATAAATGATATAAACAGTAACACTGGAAATGAGAGCTATCTGAATATGTTTGCAGATGATGCAAAAATACAAAGGAGAATTACTAACACAGACTCTTGTAAAGAGCTACAAGAAGAATTAAATAAACTTCATGAATGGAGTAGTACATGGCAAATGGAATTCAATGTGGACAAGTGTCATGTAATCAAGTTTGGTAAAAGTGGAAAAAGACATGATTGGGATTATAAGTTAGGAAATAAAATCCTATACACATCAGAAAGAGAGAAGGACCTAGGTGTGATTATCAATAACAGACAATCTCCGGCTGACCACATCAGCGAGAAGGTACGGAACATGTATACACTGCTTGCAAATATGAGAATAGCATTCACAAACATAAATGAAGACATGCTAAGAAGGATAATAACATCATTCATTAGACCAACCCTGGAATATGCATCAGTAGTCTGGAGTCCTCATCTCAAAAAACACATAGACAAGATTGAAAAAGTTCAAAGGGCCGCTACAAGATGGATACCAAGCTTAAGGGACCTAAGCTACGAAGAAAGACTAAATAAACTGAATCTACCAACACTACAGGAGAGAAGGAAAAGAGGTGACATGATAATGCTATATAAGTGCATATCAGGGAAGGAGAAAATAGACATAAATGATTACTTAACATATGGAGAAGCATCAGCAAGAGGACACTGCAAAAAACTGCATAAGAAGAGAGGTGATAAAGACGTAAGGAAATTCAGTTTCCCAAACAGAGCAATTGATCAATGGAATGCACTACCGAATGAAATAGTGTGTGCCAAAACAATTCACAAATTTAAGGATATGTACGATAAATACGGTTTAAGACACGGGACAGTACGAGCTTGACTCATTCCTGTAAAGATACAATTAGGTAAGAACAATTAGGTAAGAACACACACACACACACACACACACACACACACACACACACACACACACACACAGATAAATAGACAGATGGAAAAAGAGTGCAGGGACGAAACTACGATGCAATTATACAACTAGTAAAGAAAATGATAAGCGAACAGAAACGGGAGGAAGAGAGACTAGAGATGGGGAAGGTTGAGAAATACGAGAGAGAAGGAACGACAATGAGATAACAGAGGAAAGGATGAAAGGCTGATAAAAATATGAGAGAAAAGTTTAAGAATATAATGAGGGAGAGCCAAGATTAGAGAAGGAAGAAACAGAATTAAAAAGACATAAAGAGGAAAGAGATAGATTACATTTCAGGTTATATCGTGCAGTATGTCATGGTGGAACGTGTTCAAATTATAAGGCGATAACTTAAATCCATGACCGCAAATTAAGCACCACACAGTACCTAGTGGTGAGAGGGCTGAGTGAATACAGCAGTGGGAATAGTTCTGTGGGGTCGCTATTTTGATCCCGTTTTTGCAGGAAACAGCGTGTCAATTTTATTTCATATTAACATGCTCATTCAATCCTCTTCCTTACTGTCCCACAGTCAAGTAAAAAACATCCCACTGGTTACCAGGACACCAGACCTGAGTGTGATATTTCTAGCTTAAAAAAAAAAAAAAAAAAAAAAAAAAAAGTGGTAAGTATGTGTGTCCAATTTTTAGGTAACGTGTGAGGCTTGCAGTGAATCATCCCTCTGATGTTGTTTTGTAGGTGGACTACTGAACTTCAGGAACGGGCTTCCTACCTTATGTTCATATAAGAATGCATGGAAAAAGCTTCCCCTACAAATCAGGTATTATCGATAAGTATAAGAAAGATAAACAATCAGTATTCCAGAACAGTTATAAGTATAGTATAGTAGCGAACCATCGCGTACTTATTGTTTCAAGCCTGTGGCCTAAAGGTATGACCGGTAGCTTCATTAGCCACAAAAATGGGAATAAAAGCATTACCGGTAACTACAGTAAACAAACAAGCTCGAATATACAAAAGCTTCTTTGCGACCACTTAACAGTGATCTTGTAAGGAAGGTGACACAGACTGTTTTCATGCAACACACAGTACGACGTCCACATTCTGCCACTTTCTTAATTGATCCTAAGAAGTCCTCTTACATACTTTAACTCACACAAATCCTGAAATACATACAGACATGCACACAAGCATGCATGCGTTTTATATATAAATATTTATCCGTCTGTTGACCTGTCTAGCTATCCATCCATGTTTCTATGTCTGTCTATATATTTATATATCTGTCCACGTATCCATTTTTCTATCTATCTGTTGGACCTCTATCAGTCTGTCTATCTGCCTATGTATCTCTCGATATTTCTATGTTTGTATGTATGTATGTATGTATGTATTTATGTGTGTATGTTTGTATGTATTTGTTTATTTATTTATGCACGTATGCATGCATGTATGTATATATGTACCGGTAGGTATGTATATATGCATGTATATATGTATGTATGTATGTGTCTATAAACAGTCTGCGATGTGCGTGTGTAGGAGGTGTCTGCTTTTGTGTGTGTGTGTGTGTGTGTGTGTGTGTGTGTGTGTGTGTGTGTGTGTGTTTTAACAAAATAGCTCAAACAATTTGTATCCAAGTTTAGCTAAACTTGGTAGAAGGGTGGAGCGTCTGAACAAGAGGAAACCTTTTGTTTTGGGGGGCGATAGGTCAAAGGTTAAGGTCATATGGCTAGGTCAAATGTTGACCCACCAAAATCAACTAAAGCTGTTATTTAAAATTTAGACCCAACTGGAAGAAGGGGTGAAGCTAACACAAGAATGAAATGATTCAGTGTTGAAAACTATTGGTCAATGTTCAATTTACAGGGCAGGATCAAACTTCGATCCGTTTGTGCATATAATAATATCTCAAACAGTTTTTACAGGATTATAGCAAAACCTTGTGTAAGTTTGAGAGTCATCCAAGGTGAAATATTTTTTCAGTAATAGGTCAAACGCTAAAATAACAAGGCCTGGTTTAGTAATCCAAACAATCATTGTGGAACGACAAAGGATAAGGCAAGAACGAAAGTTTTTTTTTTTTTATATAACAGTCTAAGGTCAAGGTCATAGTGAAATTTCAAACGCTATGGTCACAGGGTACCTCAGATATTTTTTATCTGATTTGAACTAAACTTGGTGGAAGCACTGAGGATCAGGCAAGAACGAAGGGATTCAACTCTGAGAGCAGTCAAACGTCAAGGCCACAGAGCAACGTCAAACCTAACCCGCGACCCTGTGTGTAAACAATATAACTCAGACTGTTTTTCATTCATATTGATCAAACATGTTGGATGATTTTTTTATTTTTACTTTAGACCAGTAGATCAAAAGTCAATGGCACATGGCAAGGTCACCTTGAACACCTTTTATCTGATGATAAAACATTGTGGAAGGGGTCAATTTATAGGAAATGTAGAGAAATTCGAGAACAATCTATCACAGGTGAAGGCCACAGGAATAGGTCATGTGTTAAGATCACTGGACAGTTTGATCTCAAACACTTTGGTCTGATCTAACTCAAAACTGGTTGGAAGGTTAGAAGATCGTGAAGAATGAAGTACAGTGGTTCAGTTTTGTGAGTAGCTGTCAAAGGCTAGGATGAAATGGGAAAGATAATTATCAAGCCCTGATATGACTTGTTGGGAGCAGGTGTTGCACTCTGAGTGATTCTTGTTATTTATTTATAATAACCCCCCCGTGGCGGGGGGGACACAGTCTGGCCGCACTATGGGGTGGTACTACCACTCTGCGGCCAGGCTGTGTTAGGAAGAATTCTGCCACCGTACTCCCTGCGTGTCGCAAAAGGCGACTTAAAGGGATGAGGAGACTAGGGACCCCCTACTCTGTTTTTTAGTTCCTACGATGAGACAGGGAATAGAAAGGGAAGGAGGGTTGAGTTATCCCCGTACCTTGAAGATTGGGTCTATGAATGTATGTGGATGTAGTATGATTGAGGCTAAAAGGGAGGAAATTAGGAGAACGTTTGTGAAAAGAAAGTTGGATGTGTTAGCTTTGAGTGAAACAAAGAAGAAAGGGAAAGGTGAGTGTAAGTTGAAGTGTGAATGGAAGGATGTCAGGAGTTGACAGAGGAAGAGCGAGAGAAGGTGTGGCCTTGTTAGTGAGTCCAGAAGTCCAGCAGTGTGTAACTGAATGGAAGGAGGTGTCATCGAGACTGATGTGGGTGAAAGCGAAACTTGAATGTGAGTTGTGGGTATTTGTGGGTGCCTATGGGCCTGGTAGTGAAAGGGATGCAGAAGAGAAGAGAGGGAGTCTTTCTAGAATGATGTTGATGAGTGTCTGTGGACTTTTGGAGCGAATGTGAATGTGGTAATGATGGGAGATCTGAATACTAAAGTGGGAAATGTAGCAGTTGAAGGTGTCGTTGGTATGCATGGTGTGCCTGGAAGAAATAAAAATGGGGAACGAATGATAGGAATGTGTGTTGAACGAGAGCTGGTGATTGGAAATACCGCGTTTTAGAAGAAAGATATTTATAAGTATACATGGGTGAGACAGGAGGGTGAAGGGTTGTTGACAGAGCATTGATGGACTATGTGGTTGTGTCCGGGCATGTAATAGGAAGATTGGTAGATGTGAGAGTTCTGAGAGGGGACGGTGGAGGCATGTCTGACCACTACCTGGTGAAGGGAAAGTTAAGAGTAGGTAAGAGATAGGAGAGAGGTAAGTGAGTTAGGTGGGGCAGGGATGTTTTGAAAGTGAGTGAGTTGGATAAAAGAGAGAATATGAGAGAGTATCAGAAGAATTTGAAAGATGAGTGGAATGCAGTGAAAGATCAGGAATATGGCAGTGTGGATGAGGAATGGCAGTTGTTTATGAGTGCTGTGGTGGGGCATGGGGAAGAGGTGTGTGGTGTGAGACGTGTGGGTGGTGGTGTAAGAAACGGAAGTGAATGGTGATGTGAGGAAGTAAGTTTGGCTGTAGCTGAGAAAAAATGTGCATATGAAGTGTGGCTGCAGAGGAAGGATGAGGTGTCATATGAGAGGTATAAGGAAAAGAGGAATAGGGCGAGAAGGGCTGTGCTTGATGTGAAAGTGGCACCAGATGAGAGGTGGGGTAGGCGGTTGACTGAGAATTTTCAACAGAATAAGATAATGTTTTGGAAGGAGGTGAAAAGGGTGCGAAATGGAGAGTCTGGGAAGGAAGAGCAAGTAAATGCAGAGGATGAAAGGATGTTAATTGAGATGGATGCAGTAAGGAAGAGATGCGTGGAGTATTTTGAAAGATTATTAAATATAGAGGAAGAAAGGGGGGCTGAGATTATGGCACATGGAACAGTACAAGGAATAAATGTATTGGGAGAGTTGAATGATTCCTTGATCATGATGGAGGAAGTGCAGAAGGCAGTAAAGGAGATGTAAATACAGAAAGTTGAAGGTATGGATGGCTGTGCTGTGGAATGCCTGAAAGGTGGTGGAGCGACTATTGTTGAGTGGTTAGTAAGATTGCTGAATGTGTGTTTTGTGAGAAGTATGATGCCAGTTGACTGGGTAAGTGCTTATGTGGTTCCACTGTATAAAGGTGAGGGTGATAAATATGAATGTACTAGCTTTAGAGGTATAAGTCTGTTGAGTGCTGTAGGTAAGGTGTATGGTAGAGTGTTAATTAAAAGAGTTAGAGAGGGTGCAGAGGAAGTGATTGGTGAAGAGCAGTGTAGCTTTAGGAGAGGGAGTGGATGCGTGGATCAGGTGTTTGCTGTGAAACAGGTATGTGAAAAGTATTGAGTTAAAGGTAAGGATGTGTTTTGGGCGTTCATGAATTTAGAGAAATCGTATGACAGAACTGATAGGGAGGCTTTGTGAACTGTTTTATGATTCTATGGACTTGATGGCAGGTTGCTAAAAGGAGTGAAAAGTTTTTATGTAAATAGTACAGCGTGTGTAAGGGTGGGAAATACTGTGAGTGATTGGTTTCCCGTGAGAGTGGGGCTGCAGCAGGGATATGTGATGTTGCCTTGGTTGTTTAATATTTATATGGATGATGTTGTAAGGAAGGTGAATGCAAGAGTGTTAGGTGGAGGTTTAAGTCTGGTGAAAGCTAATGGTGGAGAGTGGAATCTGAATCAGCTGCTGTTTGCCGATGATACTGCACTGGTGGCTGATTCAGAGGAGAGATTGAGACAGTTGGTAGAGGAGTTTGGAAAGGTGTGTGAAAGAAGGAAATTGAAAGTAAATGAGAATAAGAGTAAAGTGATGAAATGTACGAGGTTGGTAGATGGTAGGAGGATAAATATAATTTTGAATGGTGAGTTGCTTAAGGAGGTAGAGTGTTTAAGTCTTTAGGGTCACATTTTGCAGTGGATGGAAGAATAGATGCAGAAGTGAAGTTTAGAATGAATGAAGTAGGAAAGGTACTTGGAGGAATGAATAAAGTGTTTAGAAGTCATTCCCTTAGAATGGATGTGAAGAGAAGGCTGTATGAGGGATTTGTGGTACCGACTGCATTATATGGGGCTGAAACATGGAATATGGGTGTAGCAAAGATGAAAAGTTTGAATGTACTGGAGATGAGGTGTCTGAGGAGTACTTATGGAGTGACGCGTATGGATCGAGTGAAAAGTGATGAAGTGCAAAGGAGAACTGGAGTTGTGCGGGAGATGGCTGATCGAGTTGAGCAGAGGGTGTTGCAAAGGTTTGGGCATATGGAGAGAATGGATAATGAGAGATTGGTGAAAAAGATTACTGGGTCAGATGTGAGAGGTGTAAGGCTGAGAGGAAGACCACGAATAAGATGGATGGACAGTGTGAATAGAGCGTTGGATGCGAGAGGGATGTCTGTTGATCATGGAAGAATGGGTGAGCGTGCTGTGAATAAGTGATGACGCAGTCCTGAGGCGATATTCTCCCACATTTGGTCTGATCAACTGATCAGGTCAGGTGCTGGTAAGCGTATGGGTCCATTATGATGTGGCAGGGGTAAACCATCTCTGTTGTTGGGCTCTGCTGTGGATGTCGCTGACTGCACTGCACAGTTGACCCTCATGCAGTGTGGTTCAGTGAGGATCTGTCCCTTCTCCCCTTGGGGCTAAGAACCGAATGACTGTGTGTGTGTGTGTGTGTGTGTGTGTGTGTGTGTGTGTGTGTGTGTGTGTGTGTGGATGAGTAAATTGGGAGTGTGTCCTCCTGTCTTGGCTACCTCCCTTTCTTTGGGGGTACCAACCTATGTATACAGATAGATAGATAAATTTTCATTTATTGGGCAGTTTTCCAATGTACATAAAGAAAATCCATTTTATTGTTTCATTGGTTCTTTCATACCCACTACTATATGATAAAGTAAAAATTCCATCTTGGTATATGATGGTGTAAAAGTCGAATACAGGTGGTGAAAATATCACAAGTAAAACTCGGATAAAATTCTTATTTATGGACCAATATTGCTCAAATTTTAACTGGAGATTCCTCTTAGCTTGGCACTTATGGGGAAATGCCAAAAGTAAAAAATTCTGGCCAAAAGGTGGCGCTATAACCTTTGATATTTTAACAGTTTGTTAAAATTCCAATAAAATCACTAATTAAATTTGGACAAACTCATTATTTAAGCATAAATTTTACTAATATTTTAACACGGGTATCCTCTTAGTTTGGCATTTATGGAAAAAGTGTCAATGGTCAAACATCCAGGCCACCAGGTGGCTCAGTGAGTTGATATATTTAGAAAGTTTGCAAAAATTCCACAAAAATCTCAGGTGAAACTGGAATTAAATCTTTATTTATAGACCAATTCTGCTTAGATTTTAACTGGAGATTCCTCTGAGCTTAGTAGATGTGGAAAAATGACAAAAGTGAAAAATTCAGGCCACCAGATGGCACTATACGCCAATAAATTTTGAAAGTTGGTAATTCTTTTTTAACACCAGTAAAACTTGGGTAAAATTCTTATTTATGGACGAATTTAGCTCACATTTTAATCGGATATTCCTCTGAGCTTGGCACATGTGAGAAAGTAGTCTAAAGCCAATAATTCAGATCACTAGGTGGTGCAGCATGCTTACATAATGGGAAAGATGGCAAAAATTCCTACAAAATCAAGGATAAAAATATGAAGGGATGTAATCCAGTTGGTTCAATGCAGTGGTATGGGCAGTTCCCAGTGGTCAGATTTGCAGCCGAATAAATGTACCTGTGTCTATTCTATACCATACACAGAAGTCAACGAACATCAATGGACGAAACCATCATCAACAATGGTGACAGAGAACTTCCAAGTGGTTTTCCCAGCACTGCCTTATTGCAACCAAGAGATATCAGAAACTAGTGTTTCATCCTTTTTGTATTCTCAAAAAATTCCTATCAGTATTTAAGTAAATCTTTTCAAAGCAAGCAGGTTGCTGAATAAAGAGAATAAAGTCAGATGAAGGACTCCAGATAAAAAAAAAAAAAAAAAAAATAGGCATTTAAATTTCTTAGGTAAGTTGCATTTAGCCTGCCTCCTAAATTATCTTGTGTAATGTGGGTTGTTCAGCCCCAGTATTGGGAGCAGGACTGACAGTTAGAGAAGGGAAGAGGTCCTTGAAACCATCTTGCAATTTCACTGGCGGAGATAGTGCAAAAATGCAGTAAGCCTCTTTGAAACAGCAGGGAAGTCCTAAGTCTCCAGGTCTGACAAGTGAACATTTTCAACAAATATTACACAGCCTGTGAAACTTTTTTTTTTTTTGTGCTAATTTGTGAAATGGCAGGACAACCAGATCAAATACTTGAATTTATTCAAAAATAGATACACAAATAAGAATCCAGTATCAAATGATGGCATCCAAGGAGTGGACCACTAGGCATAGGAGCGAGGTGACCACCATCTTTTCTTGAAAAATATACGTGTCAAAGTTGTTCAGATGGTGGCCACCTCGCTTCGGTGACCAGCAGTACACCCCGTGGACCCCTGCACTTGATTTTTTTACCAACATGGTAAAGATCAACTTCGTAAATTACATCTCCTGCAGTCTGCTGTCAAAATTATTCAAGTAAAACAAATATATATATATATATATATATATATATATATATATATATATATATATATATATATATATATATATATATATATATATATATATATATATATATATACATATATATATATATATATATATATATATATATATATATGTATGTATGTATGTAGAGAGAGAGAGAGAGAGAGAGAGAGAGAGAGGAGAGGAGAGCTGGAGAGAACTTCAGGTGCCCAGCATGTGTTAGAGGGCCAGTAGTGAGACCACAGGAGGTAGCAGTGGAGGGTGGTGTTTTAGAGGTGGTAGACCAGTTCTGCTATCCTGGTGACACCATGAGCTGTGAGGGCAGAGCAGAGTCAGCAGTGAGGACTAGGATCACAAGTGCCTGGAGAAAGCGGAGAGAGTTGGCCGGTCTTTTAGTGAATCAGGGGATACCGTTGGTTCACCGTGCAAGGATCTACTGAGCCTGCATCAGACCTGTGCTGTTGTATGCTGAAGAGACATGGGCACTGACAGCAAATTTGGAGAGGCTCCTGTTGACTTGTGATCACAGGATGCTGAGGTATATGGCAAGAGTGAAATGGGGAGACAGAGTGTCAAATGAGGAGGTGAGAAGAAGAATATGTGGAATGCAAAGCACAGAGGATAGGATTCGGAGAATGAGATTGAGATGGTTTGGTCATGTGCACACAAGAGAGCAAGATAACATTTTGAGAAGGGCTATGGAGCTGGAAGTAGAAGGAAGGAGACCAGTGGGAAGACCAAGGAGAACTTGGAGGCAAGTGTTTACGGAAGCAATGAGACCTTTAAAAATAAGAGAAGATGCGGAGGACAGAGATAGATGGAGACGACCCATATCACGTCCAACCCCGGCACTGGGAAGAGAAGGATACAAAACGAAGATGATGATGATGATGATGATGATGATGACGACGACGACGATGACGACGACGATGAACGACGACGACGACGACAACGACGATGATATATATATATATATATATATATATATATATATATATATATATATATATATATATATATATATATATATATATATATATATATATATCTTTTCTATCCTTAATGACCTAGAGCAGCTTGTACTGCACCCTACCCGTATCCCTGACTGCCTTGGAGAGAGCTCCAACATACTTGACATCTTCCTCACAACTAATCCTTTTGCTTTCGCTGTTAATCTCTTCTCTCCATTGGGCTCCTCCAATCACAACCTTATTACCTAAACCTGTCCTATCGCTCCGGTACGGCCTGTGGACCCTCCAAAGAAACGGCGACTGTGGCAGTTTGGAGTTGCAGACTGGGAGGCCCTCAGGCAGTACTTCTTTGATTTTCCATGGAATGATTATTGTTTCCATGGTCGGGGGCCATCTGAGTGTGCCTTGCACATTACAGAGGTTATTCTCTCAGGCATGGAAGCATACATTCCTTTCTCCTATCCTTTGAGTAATGCAAGAAAGCCTTGGTTTAATCGCACTTGTTCTAATGCTGTCCGCAACAAGGAGAGGGCCTATAAAAGGTACCAGAGCCAACCCACCCCTGAATCACATCTTTTTTATGTTTCTGCCCGGAATCGTGATTAGTCTGTTCTATGCGCTGCTAAAAATAATTTCATCCGTACTAAATGCTCTCAACTCTCCAACTCGAATTCCTCCCACTGCTTCTGGCACTTTGCCAAAAACCTTCTAACAACTTTACTTAAAAACATCCAGATTATTTTTACCCCAGTCAGAGATACGAGTTAGGTCAGACAGTAGGAGTGCCATAGCCTCATTCCTTGTTTGTTGAAGTAACTACTGGGATGGACGTGCGGGAACCAAATGGAAAGATGAAGGGTGGAATCATCAGCGTACGTGTGGATAGGGTTAGATGTACAGCTTAGAAGGTCATTGATGAATAAAAGGAAGAGAGTTGGTGATAGGACAGAGCCTTGAGGAACACCACTGTTGATAGATCCAGGAGAAGAACGATGGCCGTCTACATCAGCGGCTATAGAACGACCAGAAAGGAAGCTGTATATGAAGGCACAGATAGAAGGATAGAAACCGTAAGAGGGCAGTTTGGAAATTAAAGATTTATGCCAGACTCGATCGAAAGCCTTTGAGATTTCAAGTGCAATGGCAAAGCTTGCGCCAAAGTCCCGAAAGGAGGATGACCAGGAGTTTGAAAGGTAGGTGAGAAGATTGCCAGTGGAACGTCCCTGATAGAACCCATACTGTCGATCAGAAAGAAGGTTGTGATAGGAAAGATGCTTTAAAATTTTCCTGTTAAGAAGAGTCTCGAAAACTTTTAAGACACAGGATGTTAAAGCAATTAGAGGATAATTATAGGGTTGGGAACGGTCACCCTTCTTTGGGACTGGCTGAATGAGAGCAAACTTCCAGCAAGAAGGAAAGGTACAAGTTGATAGACAAAGGCGAAAGATGTTACCTAGGCAGGGTGTAAGCACAGAAGCACAGTTCTTGAGGACAGCAAGAGGGACTCCATCAGGCCCATATCCCTTGCTAGTATTGAGCCCAGTGATGGCAGAAAATACATCAGCTGAAGAAATTTTAATGTCAGCGATGAGGAAGTCAGAGGGGGGAAGAGTTGGAGAAACAGCACCGGAATCGTCTAAGGTGGAATTGGAGGAGAAAATCTGAGTGAAGAGTTCTGCTTTATCAGTAGAAGAAATAGCTACAGAGCCATCAGTGTAGAAAAGAGGAGGGATTGATGATTAATAGGGTGGAGTCAAAGGCTTTTCGTCTCATTAATTAGCTCTATAATGCAAGAGTTAACTGTTACTCCCAGTCCTTCACTTATGCAACAGGTCAACTCTGGAACTGTCTCCCTCTGTCTGTATTTCCTACTTCCTATGATCTCCAGTCTTTCAAATGCGGTGTGTCCCGACATCTCAGAATGAACAGATCTTGAATTTGGCTCTCTTTTGTATTGTTTTTGTTTTTTTCTTGGAGGGAACAGTTTGCGGGGTCGTGGCCTTTGGTTCCTTCTTCCTCGCATAATATATATATATATATATATATATATATATATATATATATATATATATGTATTTTTTATGCGAGGAAGAAGGAACCAAAGGCCATGAGCCCGCAATAGAGTTCCCTCCAAGAGATAAACAAAATACAAGAGAGAGCCAAATTCAAGATCCATTCATTTCGAGATGCCTGGACACGCTGCATTTGAAAGACTGGAGATCATAGGCAGCACGATATAGAGACAGAGGGAGACAGTTCCAGAGTTGACCTGTTGCATAAATGAAAGACTGGGAGTACCGATTAACTCTTGCATTAGAGAGTTGGACAGAAAAAGGGATGAGAGTTTGCTGCTAGACGGGTGCTATGCGTCCGTCGTAGAGGTGGAGGAATGCATGCAGACAGTTCAGAGGAGCAGTGACCATTAATGTAGCGATTGAAAAGAGATAAAGATGCAACAGTGCGGCGAAGAGACAGAGGTTGAAGGGAGTCAGTAAGAGGAGGAGAGTTAATGAGACGAAAAGCCTTTGACTCCACTTTTTTTTTTTTTTTTTTAATGTGTCCGACTCCTGGCATAGGCTTCACAGCCTGCTATCAAGGCCCAGCAGTCCTCCTACATACCATACACCTCTACATGTCACCACTTTGGCGCTAACACCCGCCGTCCATATTGAATATATGCTAGGGCTGTCTCATACAGGACTTGTGTATTGGTATTAGCGGGGGTATTTTTACGACATGTCGGCGGGTCTTCTGGTAGATAAGTAAAGCCTGATTTAATGAAATTCAAATCCTTAAACTGTTCCCTGCCGCAGGCGGAATTCGAACCTGGGTCCGTTAGGACTGCAGGCCACCTCTCTACCGATTGAGCCACCACCCTATTGAGAAGAGCTGTATGTGGGGAGCCTCCCCACATATGAGAGTTGTACTCCACACAGGGGAAGATAAAACCCCTGTATAGAGTCAACAATTGTGCAGGGGTAAAGAAAGAACGGAGTCGGCTAAGCACACCCAATCTCTTGGAAGCAGATTTTACAAGAGATGTAAGATGATCTTTCCAAGATAAGTCCTGAGTAAATGAAACCACAAGCATGTTCAAGGATGATGCAGGATTAAACTGTCTGCTTGCATCCCTCCACCTCTACGACGGGTGTGTAGCACCCTTCTGGCAAGAAACTCTCATCCCTTTTCTGTCCAGCTCTATAATGCAAGAGTTAACTGTTACTCCCAGTCCTTCACTTATACAACTGGTCAACTCTGGAACTGTCTCCCTCTGTCTGTATTTCCTACTTCCTATCATCTCCAGTCTTTCAAATGCGGTGTGTCCAGACATCTCAAAATGAACGGATCTTGAATTTGGCTCTCTTTTATATTGTTTTTGTTTTTTTCTTGGAGGGAACAGTTTGCGGGATCGTGGCCTTTGGTTCCTTCTTCTTCGCATAATATATATATATATATATATATCATCTTATCAGCAGTTTGTGTTGTCCACTGCAGGACCGGCCTATCCTGACCGAAGTCGGGACGATACAGCAATATATATATAGCCAGAAGCCTCAATCCCGTTTGGGGTGGCCACAAACAAATCGCCTCCAAGTCGCCCTGTCCCCCGCCATTTCACTGCCCTGCTCCCAACTCACACCTTCCTCTCTCATATACCCATCCACCGCATCCCTCCATCTCATCCTCGGCCTCCCCCTCCCCCTTCCCCCCTCCACCTCACTCACATACATTCTCTTCGTCAGTCTTTCACCCTCCATCCTCTCCACATGGCCAAACCACCTCAGTGTGTTCCTCATAACGCTTCCTATCACATCCACATCCACACCACAACGCTTCTTTATATCCTCATTCGTCAGCCTGTCTCTCCTTGTGACTCCACATATATATATATATATAGATAGATAGATAGATATACTGTATATATATATATATATATATATATATATTTTATGAGAGGAAGAAAGAACCAAAGGCCATGAGCCCGCAATAGAGTTCCCTCCAATAGAAAAACAAAATACAAGAGAGAGCCAAATTCAAGATTCATCCATTTCCAGATGCCTGGACACACTGCGTTTGAAAGACTGGAGATCATAGGCAGCACGATATAGAGACAGAGGGAGACAGTTCCAGAGTTGACCTGTTACATAAATGGAGGACTGGGAGTAACGGTTAACTCTTGCATTAGAGAGTTGGACAGAAAAGGGATGAGAGTTTGCTGCTAGACGGGTGCTACGCGCCCGTCGTAGGGGTGGAGGAATTCATGTACACAGTTCAGAGGAACAGTGACCATTAATGTAGCGATAGAAAAGAGATAAAGATGCAACAGTGCGGCGAAGAGACAGAGGTTGAAGGGAGTCAGTAAGAGGAGGAGAGTTAATGAGACGAAAAGCCTTTGACTCCACCTTTTTTTTTTTTTCTTTATGTGTCCGACTCCGGGCATAGGCTTCACAGCCTGCTATCAAGGCCCAGCAGTCCTCCTACATACCATACACCTCTACATGTCACCACTTCGGCGCTAACACCCGCCGTCCATATTGAATACATTCTAGGGCTGTCTCATACAGGACTGGTGTATTGGTACTAGCGGGGGTATTTTTACGACATGTCGGCGGGTCTTCTGGTAGATAAGTAAAGCCTGATTTAATGAAATTCAAATCCTTAAACTGTTCCCTGCCGCAGGCGGGATTCGAACCTGGGTCCGTTAGGACTGCAGGCCACCTCTCTACCGATTGAGCCACCACCTTATTGAGAAGAGCTGTATGTGGGGAGCCTCCCCACATATGAGAGTTGTACTCCACACAGGGGAAGATAAAAACCCCTGTATAGAGTCAACAATTGTGCAGGGGTAAAGAAAGAACGGAGTCGGCTAAGCACACCCAATCTCTTGGAAGCAGATTTTACAAGAGATGTAATATGATCTTTCCAAGATAAGTCCCGAGTAAATGAAACCCCAAGCATGTTCAAGGATGATGCAGGATTAAGCTGAATATTATTAAACATTAGTGGGTATACCTGTGGGAGATTTTGACGGGTTGATAAGTGTAAGAACTGAGTCTTAGATGTATTAAAAATAATAAGATTATTTTTACCCCAGTCAGAGATACGAGCCAAGTCAGACATTAGGTGTGCCATAGCCTCATCCCTTGTTTGTTGAAGTAACTGCTGAGATGGGCGTTGTGGGAACCGAATGGAAAGGTGAAGGATGGAGTCATCAGCGTATGAGTGGATAGGGTTAGATGTACAGCTTAGAAGGTCATTGGTGAATAAAAGGAAGAGAGTTGGTGATAGGACAGAGCCCTGAGGAACACCACTGTTGATAGATCTAGGAGAAGAACGATGGCCGTCTACAACAGCGGCCATAGAACGACCAGAAAGGACGCTAGCGATGAAGGCACAGATAGAAGGATAGAATCCGTACATATATATATATATATATATATATATATATATATATATATATATATATATATATATATATATATATATATATATATATATATATATCAAGCTATCTTTCTATCTATCTATTTATCTGTCTATCAATCTTAGTGATTTTCATACTTTCTTCAATTGATGACCTTTTACCCGTGACCTAGTGGCTATAGGTCAAGCATATACGAAGCACATTTGTACTACTCATTAACGTCTATAAGCATGAAAAGTTTCATTTGTTTCCATCGACCCTTGTGAAGGCTAGGGAAGTTGAAATTTGAGGAATGGCCCACAAGAGGTGGCACTCACAGTAAATGTCATTTTTCTTATGAGGTACTCCAGTGCAACATACCACCTAAGAGTCGTGGCCCTGGCTTAATAATCTTTGGAGCCTTAGCATTTCTCGCGAGCACAGCCGTGATTTCAGCTTTTTCACCATTTTTTCATTTGATGACCTTTGACCCCAGACCTCACCAATGTAACACATAAATGTACAATAGAAAGTTGTAGTACTAGTCAATGTCTGTAGGCAAGCAAAGTTTCATTGTATTCCATTGAGCTGCTGGGGACCTAGGGGAACATTTTTGACAAACGGTACTACTAGAGGAGAGAAAGGAGAATTATGGCACGCCTCCGATAGGGAATGACCTCAAGATTTCATCTAGAGAAGTCAGAGCTTTCTACGTCCATTAGTGATACTACTACAGCTCATAATGTGAAAAGCACAAAAAACTCGTTTTTTTTTTTGGGCCGTGCTAGGCAACGAGTGATTGCATAGCAGCCAAATCCTTGCGGACAAAACTAGGTCATAAGCTGGTCATCGTGTTCAAGTTTGGTCGGAATCGGTTAATTCTGAAGAGCAGAAGTGCCTGCCACAATTAAACAGGACGAGAAAGAAAGACCAAGAGAAAGAAACCAAGCAAGATGACGCGACTAAGAATAAGGGCAGCGGCAGCATGGGCTGGAAAATAGTATTAATACTAATACTAATACTAATACTAATACTAATACTAATAATAATAATAATAACAACAACAACAACAACAAGACGAGGTAAAAGAAAGAGGAATATGAGGAGCAAAAGGGAGATGGACAGCAGGAGGGCAAGAGGAGGACGAGATGTAGTGGGGGAAAATGGGTGTGGAGGAGGAGCTGGAAGATTAGGATGATAAAAAGAAAGGGCAGGAGTAGGAGGAAGACGGGGAGAAGAAGGAGAAATAACGTGAGAAAACAAGGGTATGAGAAAGGAAAATGTGAAGAGAAGGGGAAAGGAAAGAGAAGAAGAGGAGGGAGTAGTTAAATGGGAAGACGATGGCGATGGGGATGCTGTTGCTGCTGCTGATGATGATGAGGGGGAAGAGGAGGGGGGAGGAAAAACAAATGACCCCCCATAACAGAAAAGCAAGACAGATCTTGGAGGGAGCTAGGCAAAGGTCAGAATGCGTGCGAGTAATGCAAAGCTCTAAATAACGTTCCTTGGATGTCTGATTCTATATCCAAACAGTTCCTTTAGCTAATTTGAAGATCAGTACAGTGGTTCCATTCTTTACTATTCAATCCGAGGACGTAAAAAATTCATTCTTACTGTCTACAGCCGATTTTATTAGTCTTAGAAAAGACTGATAGGACTAATGGTGCATAATATAGCCTTCTCAGACCATTCTTTACTGTTGTCCTTCCTTAAGTTGAGCAAAAGGTAATTCTGAGGGAAAGAAAAATGCGTCATCATGGAGAAAGGGCTAATGTGATGTTAAGTAAAGAAGTAAAAAATATATTTAGGACATCCCAGTCGCTTCAGTGTTATTGCAATCTCTTTAGCTGGATAAACAAAAACAAAAAAAACACACACACACACACACAAAAAAAACTGATGAAAAAAAGGTGAGAGCAGAATCAAGGAAAGAAGAAAATCTAATAAGGTGAGAAGGAAAGAGCGTGGTGAAAAGGAGGAAGTGAGCTGCAAGGTGGGGAAGGGGAAGGTTTCCAGGAGACCTTATAATATTATGCTTCCCAGGCTATTTTATATCCAAGGTCAGAGAGAGAGAGAGAGAGAGAGAGAAATGGGGTGTGAAGATAGTCAAAAGATAAGAAAAAGTGGCTTTAAAATTTATGTGTGTGTGTGTGTGTGTGTGTGGGAGGGTGGGTGTGTGTGTGTGTGCGCGTGCCCGCAACCAGAGGGAGAGAGAGAGAGAGAGAGAGAGAGGGGGGGGGGGATGAAAGTGATCATTGAATATGAAAGAAAGGACTGGGAGAAGGAAGATTTAACGAAGAAGTGAAAGAACAGACGACAAACGAAACGATAAAACCTGGTACACACGAAAAGAGCAGATGATAGTGAGAGAATATAAACGGAGAATGAGAATGGAGAAACAAGGACAGAAAGGATGAAGAATTGAATGATTCACCAGAGAGAAGAAAGATAAGCATGGGCTGAAGGAAAGAAAAGACGATACAGAAAGGTGGGAGTGGAAGTGAGTAAGATAGAGACAAGAGGTGATGATTGTGACGATACGAAGGAAGGTAGAAATGTATAATGGGCATACACGAGTATATATATATATATATATATATATATATATATATATATATATATATATATATATATATATAGATATAAATATATATATATATAAATTGTTACGGAACAGAGAAAGATAATGTACACTTTAAGTGAGAATACTAAGAGTCACTACTGTCCCGTAAAGTTCCAGGTTCAAAACAAAAGAGTTAGGTAAAATTACAAGTTAAAGTTTAATGCTTAAACTAACAACAAAACATTCAGGACTCATAAGGATAATGTAATGGCAAATAAACAGGTTAAATATATGGTTAACTGCAATAGCCTCTATTAACACGAAATTAGCAAGAGTAAATTTATCTAAGTCAGCCCTGATAAAATGAGATACCAGATAATACTCAGTGAATGCCAGATAAATTATTACAGATACAAACTATTATCAAAAATGACTGATATAAAACTCTACATTAATCACAAAGACCTCACTAGGCCTAAGAATCAACCATATGCTACACAATACAAGAAAAAATGCAACAACAGTGATACTCAAATTACACACAGCTGCTAGATGTTTGGAGATTTCTTGAGCACTCACAATAATAATATCTGTACAGGGGAGGACAGAGATGTGAACAAAATGAGGAGCAGATCTAAGTGGCAAAGATGCAGAGACTGAGCTGATTATATAGGGGCCGGCAGAGCTTGATACAACTTGTAAGAAGGACGCGCAAATGAAGCGATGGGGACAAACAGTTGACAATCCCGCACTGAATAACAGAAAGAACGACTTACTCTACTATAACGGTAGAAGGGGGGGACTGAGGCAGAACACGCTCGTGATCAAACATGCAGCATACTGTGCGTTAAAATTACACAAAGGATGATGAAATCATAGGCTATGTAACACCTCCCCACAAAGAAAAAGAAATTTACAAAGCAAATTTCTTATTACTCTAAAACAATCTGTCTAAAGTCTAGATAAGCAATCTGCAATAACATTTTCTTTCCCCTTGACATGTTGTATGTCTAATGAATACTCCTGAAGAAGTAGACTCCATCTTGTCAATCTCTGATTTTTATCTTTAAACTTACTAAGGAATTTCAGTGGGTTGTGATCGGTATAAATGACTATGGGGTCAAAAACAGAACACAAATAAAATGAAAACTGCTGTAAACCCAAAATCAAGGCCAAAAGCTCTTTCTCAATAGTGGAGTAGTTCTTTTGAGGTGGAGTCAACTTCTTACTGTAATAAGATACAGGATGTTCAATACCCTGATCATCCTCTTGCAGCAAAACAGCCCCAGCTCCTGTATCACTTGCATCAACAGCCATCTTAAAAGGCTTAGCAAAATTTGGAGTAGCAAGCACTGGCTGACTTAATAGAATAGCTTTAAGGTTGTTGAAAGAGGATTCACAGTTATCGGTCCAGACAAATTCAACTCCCTTTTTCAGTAGGTCTGTAAGTGGTGATACAAGAATAGAAAAGTTAAGAACAAATCTCCTGTAATAACCTACCATTCCCAAAAATCTTTGTAGCTCTTTCCTACTTTTAGGTCTGGGAAGATCACTTATAACCTGAACCTTAGCTCCTGGTGGTGCAACATGTCCATCTCCAATTACATACCCAAGGTACTGAACTTTAGCTTGACCAAACTCACACTTTGATAAATTAGCTACAAGATTAGCCTGAACCAAACGCTCAAGAAATTTACTGACATAGCATAGGTGATCTTTCCAGTTGTCACTGAAGATTAATACATCATCAATATAAACAACACACCCTGCCAAACCCTCTGTTACAACATTCATGAGCTTCTGAAATGTGGCTGGTGCATTCTTCATACCATACGGCATTACAGAACATGCAAAAGCCTTTCCTAGTGTTACAAAACATGAGATCTCCCTAGCACGTTCAGTCATAGGTACTTGCCAGTATCCCTTTAACAAATCAAACTTACTTATGTACCTAGCCTTTCCGATCTTGTCTATGCAATCTTCCACACGAGGGAGAGGGTAAGTGTCTGTTTTGGTTATCTGATTAACACGTCTGTAGTCAATGCAAAGCCGCTGTGACCCACCTGGCTTAGGGACTAGAGTGACAGGAGAACTCCACTCGCACTGACAGGGCTCAATCATCTTGTGGTCCAACAGGTAGCCAGACTCCTTCTCGATGAGAGGAACTTTCACTGGGTTCACACGGTAAGGAGGCAGTTTAATTGGCTTTGCGTCTCCAACATCGACATCATGCATCAACACAGTGGTTCTTCCTGGAGTGGCACGGAACACTTGCGGGTACTCCTGCAGTAATGCCGAAAACTCCTGCCTTTCCTTGGGAGGTAGATGAGAAAGCTTAGTCTGGAGATCATTCATGATATCAGGATTCTTCCCCAAACTATCACTCAGGCTCATACTGCATGGGAGAGCTTCACTTGTAGACTCGGGTGGAACAGCTACAGTGCAGACTGGATTATTTTCGTCCCGCCTGTGATATAACTTTAGCATGTTGATGTGACATAGTTGCTTGCTCTTTCTACGATCTGGTGTGGCGATGACATAGTTGACATCACTGAGTTTCTTCTCCACGAAATAAGGGCCACTAAACTTGGCTTGAAGAGGTTGCCCATGAACTGGTAGCAAAATCAAAACCTGATCTCCTGGCTGAAAGTGGCGTAACCTGGACTTCTTATCATACCAAGTCTTCATCTTCTCCTGAGCAGCTCCTAAATTCTCTCTCGCCAGCTGTAAAGCAGTGGACAGCCGTTCTTTGAACTTCATCACATACTCCAGCAGGTTGACGTCATCTTCCTCCGACAGCCAGCATTCCTTGAGTAACTTAAGGGGTCCTCTTACTTCATGGCCAAACAGTAGTTCAAAAGGTGAGAAGCCCAGTGATTCATTTGGAGATTCTCTTGCGGCAAATACGACGAATGGAAGACTTTTATCCCAGTCTTTCTGATGTTCCAAACAGTATTTCTTGAGCATCGATTTGAGTGTTTGATGATATCTCTCCAACGCTCCTTGGGTCTGGGGATGGTAAGCTGAAGACGTGATCTGGGAGATGCCCAACTCTTTCAGAGACTGCTTGAAAACATTCGACATGAAATTACTTCCCCGGTCTGACTGTACCTCCTTAGGCAGACCAAACTTTGTGAAGAACCCTAGCATTTCCTTAACCACGTTCTTTGCTGAGATATTTCTAAGTGGAATGGCTTCAGGATAACGAGTAGCCATATCAATCATGGTCAACACATAAGAAAATCCTGAAGAAGTCTTAGGAAGAGGGCCCACAATATCCACCAACACACGGGTGAAAGGCGCCTCAAAAGGAGGAATGGGAACTAGAGGTGCAACCTTTTCGGTCTGATTACACTTCCCCACAACTTGACAGGTGTGACAAGACTTACAATACCAGGAAACATCCCTGAAGATACCTGGCCAGTAGAAGTGTTTCAAAATGCGTGCCACAGTCTTCCTCACTCCAAGGTGTCCTGCCAAACTGGAATCATGAGCCACTCTAATGATATCCTGCCTACAAACACGAGGGATGACAACTTGATGTACAACCTCCCATTCACAGTCGGCTGATGCTGTTGGGGGTCTCCACTTCCTCATAAGTACTCCTGACTTTACATAATAACAAGTAGAAGCACCGGCTGACTCTTCTTCACTGTAAGCATAGTTAGCTAGACCTTTCAACTCAGGGTCAGCAACCTGCAACTCAACCAACTCTTGACGAGACAAATTATCAACACTACGGGGTACTGCCTCATCTGGTGAGTGGTCCAAATTAGCAAGAAAAGTGTCAGCTAGGATAACATCATCATCATCATTATCCTCTAAATCACCAGTAACTTTAGACTTAGCCCTAGTGACAGCACATGCAGGGAACACATCAGGGACATCACAATCCTGGGCCGCAGCCACTGGCTCACTAGACAACTGAGGAGCTGGACACACTTGACTTCCACCAATATCATTTCCAAGTAAGAAAGTTACACCTGACATTGGGAGTGTCTCAACCAACCCAACCATAACAGAACCATTAACAAAACCAGACTCTAAATTCACTCTGCACAGAGGGACAGAGAAGTAATTATTCCCTACACCTTGTAAGATTACAGTTTCATCAGAGGAATTAACATTAGAGCCTAGAACACTGGTCAGCATAAGGGATTGGCAAGCACCTGTATCACGATATATTTTAACTGATTTCCTGTCATTACTGTCCAGAGGACTGACAAAACCATCAGACAGGAAATTAGCACATGAACTCTTGAGAGTGTCACCCACGTTACTGCTCAAAAGAGGAGCTCCATCATGAGAATTTAAGTTACCCCTCAAAGCAGGTTCAGTTAACTCAGTTAAAGAATTCTGGGAACTCTCAAGAGTGGACACTAGACCAATTGACTGAATATTTAAAGACTCCTTTTTGTTCACATCACGCTGTCTCCTGAAACATCTCTCCGTAGTATGACCAAGCTTACTACAATAAGTACATTTACTTTTCTGAAATCTAGAGGTGAAGCTGGTATTTACTCCCTGAGAAACACCATCTTTATTCTCTTTCCTGTTACCTGTACTCTGAGTAGAGGCAACGTACTTACTCTCAGCTTTCCCTTTTTCTCTAGAATATCTCTTGTGAGTGAGAACATACTCATCAGCTAAAACTGCAGCATCAGACAAATTATCTATTCTTTTCTCATCAAGATATAGGCTTACATCTTTATAAATACACCTCTTGAAGTCCTCCAGCAAAATCATCTGCTTAAATTTACCAAAATCAGAATCCACATTCTTAGAATTTAACCAGTGCTCTAACAAATCTTCTTTGATTTTTGCATACTCAACATGGGATTGCTTATCTTGCTTGTAAGTTGTCCTAAATTTTACTCTATAGGCTTCAGGAACAAGCTCATAGGCCTTAAGAATCAAGCTCTTAACTACATCATAATTATCAGACTGATCCTGAGGCAAAGATGCATAAGTTACTTGAGATTTACCGGTGAGAACAGTTTGAAGGAGTACTGGCCAATACTCCTTAGGCCAATTAAAACCTGTAGCTACCCTCTCAAACAACTGAAAATACTTTGTTAAATCAGATTCATTAAAAGGAGGGACAAGTTTAACATTTTTAGCCACATCAAAATCATCAGAGCTAGATGATCCAGTTCCACCTTGTTTCATGCGATACTCATGGTCTGCCTGAATCCTAGCAAGTTCAATTTGTGCCTGAAACTCAGCCTCCTTAGCACGAGCCTGAAACTCAGCCTCCTTAGCATTTGCCTGAAACTCAGCCTCTTGAATACGAGCTTTTGCCTGAAATTCAGCCTCCTTAGCACGGGCCTCCTGCAGGGCTAGCTGTAACTTAGCTAATTCAATCTGCGTTTGCTCAGTTCGAGGAGTTACATTAAACAAGCTTTCATTAATCATGTCAACAATTTGATCTTTAGAATGATGAGAGCGAACAGCAATTCCCAATTGTTGAGCAACAAGCTTAAGTTCATTCTTTGTTCTGTTTTCTATATCACACACTGTTTGCACATTTGACAAAAAATCTTTGGCTTCATCAAGTGTAGTAATAGTAGATATAATGAATAAGTAACAGTCACAAAATATCAAGCAATATCCTTATGATAATATCCTGAATATCCTGATATGAGGTCGCCAAATTTATGTTACGGAACAGAGAAAGATAATGTACACTTTAAGTGAGAATACTAAGAGTCACTACTGTCCCGTAAAGTTCCAGGTTCAAAACAAAAGAGTTAGGTAAAATTACAAGTTAAAGTTTAATGCTTAAACTAACAACAAAACATTCAGGACTCATAAGGATAATGTAATGGCAAATAAACAGGTTAAATATATGGTTAACTGCAATAGCCTCTATTAACACGAAATTAGCAAGAGTAAATTTATCTAAGTCAGCCCTGATAAAATGAGATACCAGATAATACTCAGTGAATGCCAGATAAATTATTACAGATACAAACTATTATCAAAAATGACTGATATAAAACTCTACATTAATCACAAAGACCTCACTAGGCCTAAGAATCAACCATATGATACACAATACAAGAAAAAAGCAACAACAGTTATACTCAAATTACACACAGCTGCTAGATGTTTGGAGATTTCTTGAGCACTCACAATAATAATATCTGTACAGGGGAGGACAGAGATGTGAACAAAATGAGGAGCAGATCTAAGTGGCAAAGATGCAGAGACTGAGCTGATTATATAGGGGCCGGCAGAGCTTGATACAACTTGTAAGAAGGACGCGCAAATGAAGCGATGGGGACAAACAGTTGACAATCCCGCACTGAATAACAGAAAGGACGACTTACTCTACTATAACGGTAGAAGGGGGGGACTGAGGCAGAACACGCTCGTGATCAAACATGCAGCATACTGTGCGTTGAAATTACACAAAGGATGATGAAATCATAGGCTATGTAACAATATATATATAGATAGATAGATAGATAGATAGATAGATAGATATAGATAGATAGATTGATTGATTGATTGACTGATTGATTGATAGATAGATAGATAGACGGATATTTTCATCCATCAATCATCCAGTCTTATGCCGCCCCGTGAGGAGCGTAGAAGCCCAGGGCTAGGCAAGTTCGTCCTGACATTTATGATGAGAATGACCAGCCTCAATCATCCCTGAGTGGCATTACGTGAGGAATACACCCCAACCATCCTTGGATATAACCCTACACGGGCTCAATCCGGTTGGAGCACCTTAATTATCCACTAAACACCAGGCGCCGTAATTTGGTTATATGGTTACCACCCAGCGTGGTAAATAGTTTCCTGGTGTAGAGAAAACCATATGGCTTGTCACTCAGTGTAGAGTCACCCATAGGTAGAAGGAAGAGAAACGAAAGAAGGAAAGTAAGACACAAGGGGGAGTGTAAAGTCGCCCGTAGGCAGAAGAAAGAGGAAAGAATGAAGGCAAGAAAGACAGAAGAGGAAGGAAAGAAGAAAAGAAAGGGCAAACACCCAAAGCAGCACTACATTGAGTGAGTGGATGGTAAGCGTCCCCATTTTATATACGGTATATATATATATATAATACCTCTCTCTGTCTCTCTCTCTCTCTCTCTATATATATATATAAATATAAACTGTTTACATATATATATATATATACACATATATATATATGTATATGTCTATATATATATGAGGTCTATTCAGAAAGTATCCGACCATAGGCTCAAAAAGATAAACAGCTAACCTGTTGAGTATGGACATCAATCTCTTTCAGTACAGGCCCTTTCTGACTTGTCATGCGTAGCCTAGCGTTCTTTCCACTGCCTGAAACATTTTTCAAAGTTAGCTGTCATTATCTTTGGCAGGTGCTTCGTCGCATTCGTCATGATCTCTTCTCTCAGATGAACGTTGCTCACGACTTGCAGGAGTGTGAAAATCGCGATTCAGATATTCTGAAGACTGTTATTACAGGAGATGAGACTTGCATGTACGGGTACGACCCAGAAACCAAAGCACAGCCGTCCTAGTGGAAGTATGCAGGGTCGCCTCTGCCAGAGAAAGCACAACAGGTTCGTAGCAAGATGAAATGCTCTCGCATGTTGACAGTTTTCTTTCGACTAACATGATGTTACGCATCACGAATACGCAGCAGAAGGTCAGACTGTTAACAAACATTTGGCAACAAACATTACTACCTCGAGGTTATCCGTCTTCTTCTTGACTCAGTTCGGCGGAAGAGACCAGACCTTTGGAAAGAAGCAATTTGGAAGCTGCACCATGACAACGCCCCTGCCCATTCTTCTCAATTGATCCAGGAATTTTTGGCCAAGCACAAGATCCCGCAGGTCCAGTAGGCACCCTACTCACTAGACATGGCTCTGCGCGACTTCTGCTTGCTGTCCAAGCTCGATTTGGGACGAGAGAAAAGATCATGACGAATGTAACGAATCACCTGCAGGAGATACCAACAACTGACTGAAAAATGTTTCAGGCAGTGGAAAGAATGCTGGACTGCGTGTGGCAAGGTAGAAGGGGCCTATTTTGAGCGGGATTAGTGCCCTAGCTCAACAACTTAGCTATTATTTTTTTTTAGGGGTTAAGGTCGGATAATTACTGAACTGACCTCGTATACATCATCATCATCATCATCATCATCATCAGCAGCAGCAGCAGCAGCAGCAGCCATTACAAGTCCACTGCTGAACAAAGGCCTCCCCCAACCTTCTCCACGAATACTTTGAGCCAATCTCTGCCACGTTTTCCTTGCAGATTTCTCTCTCTCATCTCTTCATCTCCTGTCTGACCTTTTTCTGCTACGTTCACATTCTCTTGGTGTCCAGTCATTCTGCCTCTTCCTCCATCGGGTATCTCTTATTCTTGCTACATGGTTTGTCAACCACCATTTCAGTTCCTTAATAACTTCTGTAATATACTTGACTTTAGTCTGCTCTCTCACCCAAGTTGATCATTTCCTGTCTCTTCAATATATTCCCAACATTGGCCTTTCCATTGCTCTCTGACACGGATTAGCTTGTTTTCCATCGATTTTGTTAGTTTCCAGGTCTCACAACCATACATCATAGCTGGAATTGTACATTCGTTATATACTTGCATACAAACTGACAAATTACTTTTCATAATGGCTCAATGTTTACCAAAAGCTTTCCGTCCACGTGCAATGTTTTTTTTTTTTTTTTTTTTCGCTATCATGGTCTTTCGTTAATTTTAGTATTTGCCCCAAGTAATTGTATTCCTCGACTTCTTCAAGAATGTCTTCGCTTATTCTGATGACGCTCTTTGGTGTATGTGGATTAAACGTTAGTTTTACTCCGGCTAATCTTTAGTCCTTTTTTGAGACTTTCTCTTCAGGTCATCTAACATTTTTTGCAATGCCTCTGCTGTTTCTGAGATTAGGACAATGCCATCTACAAATCTTAAATGGTTTAGCTTTTCTCCATCTAGTAAATGGGGAGTGTGTCGTCATGTCTCGGCTACCTCTCTTTCCTTGGGGGAAGCAGCCTATGTATATAGATAGATAGAGATGTTTACACCTTTGTTTTCCCAGTCTAGCTTTCTGAAAATACTTTCTAGGCGTGCTGTAAATAATTTTGGTGAAATTGTATCTTCTTGACACACGCCCTTCTCAATTTTAATTTTTTCCAAATCTTTATGCAATTTAACCTTAGCATTTCTCTCTTTATATATGTTTTCGAGCAGGTTTGCGGTGTTCTTATTTACTCCTTGTCCTCGTAATTAATTTATAATTGCTATGTTCTCCACTGAGTCAAAAGCCTTTTCGTAATTAACAAAACCTAAGCACAATGGTTAATTATATTCTATAGTTTTCTCAATTAGTTGGTTGTGTGTAGATGATCAGTAGTCAGATACCAGCTTTGGAATCCTGTCTGTTCACGAAGTTAGTTTTCTTCCAAATTTGTGAAGAGTTTGTAAATGACTGATAATTGGCTAATGGGTCGATAGTTACTAATATCTTTTGAGTCGCCTTTTTTGTAAAGGAAAATAACTATTGCCTTACACCATGTTATTTTGGAATGTTCTACGTTTTTATACATTGATAAGTGGGCGAGCCCGTTTGGCACTTCCACTCCTGCATCCAACAGTACATCTGCTACTGTTCCATCTTTTACTGGAGCCTCCCCTCTTTTAATGTTTTCGAGAGAAATGTATACTTCGTCTGGTGTTACCTCAGGTATTTCACTTGTGTCAGCTGAAAAGTTAACTGTTGGTGTTACTGTCTTTGATGCATACAGTTCTTTGTAAAATTCGTCAACTCTCTTCACCATTGTTCTCTACTTTAATGGTTTCACTGTTTTTTTTTTTTTTTTTCTCTCATATTTCTTGTTTTCCTAGTGCTATTTTACTTCTGACCTGTTTCAGACTTTTTCTTTTTTTGATGGTTTTTCTGATCTGATCCGTGTTTCTAAATATATATATATATATATATATATATATATATATATATATATATATATATATATATATATATATATGTGTGTGTGTGTGTGTGTGTGTGTGTGTGTGTGTGTATTGAAGACACACATGTGCATATGCAGAAAGTTTTTGACACTAGAGCCAGGAATCAAATTTGGGACCTCAACAGACAGAAACCAGGCATCATTATTACCACACCTGGTGACAAAAGCTACGCAACCTGAGTTCTATGAAGATTCAGGCAAATCCATAATGAAGGGATATTTTTAACCCATATGATGACACATGTTTCAGAGTCATCACGATTTTTGCTTGGCCCCAGGCAACTCTGCAAGAGACAGCAGTTTTTATTTATCCCACCCAGTACAAGTGGCTTCCTAAATGTTGGAGAAACACACATTACATGTGAGGACATATGAGGAAAGTTTTTGACACTCTAACTGGTTATCGAACCCGGGACCTGTAGATAGAATCCAGGCAACTTCATCACTACACTAAAATATAAAAGCCAAGCCATCCGAATTCTTTAAAGAACCAGGTAAATCCATCAAGGGGTGATATTCTTTATCTCGAACCCATACGATGACATGTTTTAGAGTCATCATGTGGAGTTGGGTTGAAAGTTAGTCGGACAGAAGCTCTAAAAAAACTTATTATCCAGATGAATTTTGGGCCTTACAGGGCAAAATAACAATTCACAAGAGGGCCAGATAAAAATGAAAAGTGACTTGTTGGACAGAGATGCCATTCAGAACACACTATTGACCTCCATTTATAAACCTGACTCTTCTAGTCATCCATCTGGTCTCGTGAACATCTTCAATATTTAAGTATGTCACAGTAATGTTGGTGGAGAAAAGACATTTACCTTAAGTACAAATACACAAGAAATGACAGAATTCGGGTTTAGGTTGCCAGCCAGTTTCCAGGGAAACTTGAAAAAGAATGCAATGACAATGAAAGTGAGCAAAAGAGCAATACACATCGATGGTACAGTCGCCCCAAGATGTGATGGCAGTTTCATATTGCTTCGGCCTGGCATTTAGTGAAAACTCAGTGAATATTAGGTAAAAACTCTGTACCTTCATAACGTCATATTGAACAAAATACATAGCATACCACGTTAATAATTATGTAAAATGAATAACATAAAGTAGTGATATAATAGAAGTTAACAATGTCAGATACATTTTCCCGATTTGAATGTGCCGTGTATGACTCCACGTGCGACGCACAGTATAACTCCCAAAGCAAGGTGTATTTACTTCCCAGGATTTCAAATACAGAGGGTCTAGTTTCAAAGGCAAGATGAGAAAAATTCTTGGGACTGCAATAAACAACTTGATTTTCAATTACTATAGTGATGATATAGAAACACTAAGGATGCCACAATAATAAAATTATCGAGGTAGCAGCTAGACCTTTCTGCCTTTTATTCCATGTTTTCTCCTCGGTTATAATAGTTGTAATTAGCTGCTGTATTCCCTATTAATGACAAAATCAGTTTTTAGAATGTGTAACAGAATTAATATTCTTCTTAAACATCAATAATTCTTTACCTTTTGCAGTTGTAGAGTGGGTCATTCTGTTCATGCTGGGGCCAGACTACCATGAAGAGGCCGTTGGTTCAGTATAATTACCTAACTACTCTATGACCTGGAGATAACGAGTACGTTTGTGGTTGACCCGGGTAGTTTCCTCATGAGAAAGAGAGAGAGAGAGAGACTGGGGGAGGGAGGGGCAGAAAGATATAGGGAGGGAGGATCAGGTGGTGTACCGACCCTTATCGAGTATTCACGGCTTCTGTGCCAGTGATAGTTGCGAAGAGTATTGAAGCAGGGGATGCCGATAATTATTTTTGTGGGAGTACATCTCCCAAGTAAGTTCTTAAAGTCAGTAAGCACCACGTATTCTGAGAAATAGGAACAAAAAGTTTAGAAACAGCTCTCAATGTGTATCACAGGTGGTATCCCTGATTAACGATTCTATAGGTGAATGGAAGAGTTGCCAGTGGCTCATATCCCATACCCTGTTGTGTAGTCATAACACTGTTTCATCTTTCCCTCCAGCTGGATGAAATAGTCTGGCATTAACTGAAGCAATGTTACTTATGCATTGCAATTGATTGAATTGTATTAGGACATCGGCTTATGGGAATGGCTAATGATACAGATGTGGTGCATGGTCCCTTTAAGTAGCTCATCTACTTGGACGCAACACTCAGCAATGTCTCGAAAAGTGTGTCATATACGGCGGTTGCTCCATGGAGGCCTAATATCCACATATGGCACCACATCTCTTTGAGGTTGCTCATTCATTTTTAACACCCTTCATTTTCAGAGATTAATAGTAATACTGGGAGTATCAGTAGTATACTATGCCACAAAAATGCCTCTTTCGGTTTCAGGAGTATGTTGTGACACAGTTTACTTCATTAGATATGATTAATGCACTGATATGCGCTAGACATCGCTGTAATTGTTTGTAAGTGCTTCATCAGAATCAAGCACACCAATTATTCTGAGATGAATAGCTGTGTTCCTCTCATTTTCCAATCATCATGGCCCGCGCTTAAAGAACTTTTTGATGAGAGTACATTTTCGCTGACCAGTATCTTCTGCATACTCTGCAGTCAGTCCTTGGGACGGCTGTACAACTATTTATGACGCTGAGCTCAACAAACCAGAGTTTTCGGCTTACAAGTGTCACAATACATTAAAATCAAGAAAGTACTTACTGCTCCATTATGTGCAGTTTCACCAGCACTGATTGATTAGAATGGCAACATGTTCCAGGCTCAGGTATCAGATCACAGTTGTCACCAGTAGCCTATCCCTGATGTAATAATCGTCGATGGATGCGCGGTGTTGTGGATTGCTCTTACGCCAGTACTGTTGAGGACTATATCATCAGCACCATGAGCAGTCTTCTCTGTTACCTGGAAATGTGTTCTGTACTTCCTATCTTCGATAAATCCCGAGAGTTAAGCATCAAGAACGCCAGAAGGTCAAATCGTGCAGGTAAAGATGGCAGTCGAGAGCACCAACTGACATTATATATCACCTGGAAGAGTGTTCTGTATATCTTATCTTCGATAAATCCCGTAAGTTAAGCATCAAGAACACCAGAAGGTCGAATCGTGCAGGTGAAGATGGCAGTCGAAAGCACGAACTGACTTTATATATCCACCTGAATGCTACTTACAAGATCCAGCTCGTCAGTGTGTTTAGCCATTGCCTGGTACAGCACTTTCAGGACAACGTTAATGAGTTGGTTGTCACCACGGACCATTCAGTCCCTATCTCTATCAAGGATGGAGAATTAACTTCAAGAAAAGATCTGCGAATAACACATGAAGAGGCTGATGTGATTATCGTGAATAATATAGCCAACACGTCACTTTGAATACTCCTGTTCTGTGCGATGAAACAGAAGCACTGCTGCTTCGTATGTACTTTTAAACAAACCAAAAGCTTTATTGCATTGTGATAACGAATGGCTTTGTCCCAGGCAGAGTGTTCTATCTATATATATACCTAGGCTGCTTCCCCACAATAAAAGGGTGTAGCCGAGACAGAACGACACACTCCCAATTTACGCATCCACACACACACACACACACACACACACACACACACACACACACACACATTTACTCGTATCTTAGCCCCAAGGGGAAAAGGGACAGCTCCTCACCGCATCACGCCGCATGAGGGTCAACTGCGCAGCGAAATCAGCAATATCTACAGCAGGGCTTGACAGCAGAGCTGGCTTACCTCTTGCCATATCATAATGGACCAATCCCCTTACCCGCACCTGAGTTGATCAGACCAAATGCAGGAGAATATCCCCTCTGGTCCACGTCACCATTTACTCATTCACGATTTCTCTCCAATCATCCCTGTCATGCACAGCCACTCTTCCTTGCTCTACAGACAACTCTCTCGCATCTAACTCTCTCTTCACACTGTCCATCCATCCTATTCGTGGTATTCATGTCAGCCTTACACCTCTCACATCTGATCCAGTTATCTTTTTCACCAGTTGCTCTTCATCCATTCTCTCCATATGTCCAAACCATCGCAACACTCTCCGCTCAACTCACTCAGCTATATCCTGCATAACTCCAGTTCTCCTTCACACTTCATCTTTTCTTACTTGATTCATACGCATCAGTCCACATATACTCCCCAGACACCTTATCTCCATTACATTCAAATTTTCTCTCTGCTACACGCATATTCCATGTTTCAGCCCCATATAATGCAGTTGGTACCACTACACCCTCATACAACCTTTTCTCTACATCCATTCTAAGCGTACAACATCTAAACACTTTATTTACTCCTCCCAGCACCTTTCCTACTTCATTCATTCTAAACTTCACCTCTTGATCTGTTCTTCCATCCACAGCAACATGTGACCCTAAATACTTAAAACACTACCCTCTCAAGCAACTCACCATTCAAAACTACAGTCATCCTCCTACCATCTACCAACCTCGCACATTTCATCACTTTACTCTTATGCTCATATCATCTCAATTTCCTCCTTTCACACACCCTTCCAACTCTTCTACCAACTGCCTCAATCTCTCCTCCAACTCAGCCACCAGCGCAGCAGCATCCGCAAACAACAACTGATTCAGATTCCACTCCCTACTATCAGCATTTATCAGACTCAGTCTCCACATAACACTCTTACATTCACCTCCCTTACAACACCATTCATAGAAATTTTAAACAACCAAGGTGACGTCACAAACCTCTGCCTCGGCCCCATTCTCAGAGAAAACCAATCACTCACAGTAATTCCCACTCTTACACACGCTGAACTATTTACATAAAAACTTTTCACTCTTTTTAACAACCTACTACCTAGTTCATACAGTCTCAAAACAGTCCACAAAGCCTCCCTAGCAATTCTATCATACGCTTTCTCTAAATCCATGAACGCCCAAAACATACCCATACCTTTCGCCAAATACTTTTCACACACATGTCTTACAGCAAGCACCTGATCCACACATCCCCTCCCTCTTCTAAAACCACACTGCTCATCACCAATCACTCCCTCTGTGCCTGCTTTAATAAACATTCTACCATACACTTTACCTACAACACTCAATAGACTTATACCCCTAAAGCTAGCCCATTCATACTTATTACCCTTACCTTTATACAACGGAACCACCAGTCATTTGCCCAGTCAGTCGGGACCATACCCCACACAAAACACACATTCAGCAATCTTACTAACCACTTAACACACCCATCCATAGCTCTAGCTTTCCTTGTTTTCATCTCCTTTACCGCCTCCTGCACTTCCTCCATCATGATTAAAGAATTATTCAACTCTCCCAATACATTTATTCCTTGCACCCTTCCATCTGCCACAGTCTCAGCCTCCCTTTCCTCCCCTACATTTAACAGTCTTTCAAAGTACTCTGCCCACCTCTTCCTTACTGCATTAAATTTCTCATTTAATATCCTTCTATCCTCTGCTTTTACTCGCTCTTTCTTCCCAGACTCTCCCTTTCGCACCCTCTTCATGTCCTTCCAAAACATTTTCTTATTCTGTTGAAAATTCTTAGTCAACCGCCTACTCTACCTCTCATCTGGTGGCACTTTAGCATCATGCACAGCCCTTCTCTCCCTATTCGTCTTTACCTTATACCTCTCAGAGAACATCTCATTCCTTCTCAGCAGTCACACTTCCTATGCACATCTCTTTTCAGCTACAGCCATAAATACTTCCTCATACCACCATTCACTTCCCTTTCTTACACCACTACCCACTCGTCTCACACCACACACCTCTTCCTCATACCCACCACGGCACTTTTAAACAACTGCCATTCCTCCTCCACACCGCCATTTTCCTGATCTTTCACTCATCTATCAACTTCTCCTGATACTCAATATTTCCTCTCTTTTATCCAACATACTTTCAAAACCTCCTTGTCACACCCAAATCTCCTAGCTCACACCCACCTCATACCTACTGTGCTCACAACTTTCCCCTGCACCAGCAGTCTAGCAATCTTCCTCTTACATTGCTGGACACAACCATGTAGTCCACCAATGCTCTCTCAACAACCCTTCCACCCTCCTGCATTGCCCATGTATACTTATGTATGTCTTTCTTCTCAAACAAGCTATTTCCAATCACCATCTCTCAGTCAACACACATCCCTAACATTCCTTCCCCAATATTATTTTTCTAGGAACACCATGCATAGCAACGACACCTTCATCTGCTACATTTCCCACTTCAGCATTAAAATCTCCCATCATTACCACATTCACATTTGCTTGAAAACTCTGCAGACACTCATCAACATCATTCCAGAAAGACTCATTCACTTCTTCATCCCTTTCCCTACCAGGCCCATATGCACTAACAAATACCCACAACTCACGTCCAAATTTCACTTTCACCTACATCAGTCTTGATGACACCTGCTTCCATTCACTCACACATTGCTGCACATCCAGGCACACTATCAAGACCATTCCTTCTCTCGCACTTCCTCTATCGACACCTGACATCCTTCCAGTCACACTTCCAAACGTAGATTCATCTTTCCTATTAATTTTTCTTTTACTCAGAGCTAACACATCCAGCTTTCTTCTCACAAACATTCTCCTAGTCTCCTCCCTTTTAGATTCAATCGTACTACATCCATGCACATTCACAGACCCAATCTTCAGGAGGGGGATAGTTCAGTCCTCCTCCACTTTTTATGCCCTGTCTCATTGTTGGTACTGAAAACAAAGAGTAGGGGGGTCCCTAGTCTCCTCACCCCGTCCCTTTTAGTCGCCTTTTACGACACACAGGGAATGCAGTGGCAGAATTCTTCCCAACACAACCTGGCTGCTGAGTGGTAGTACCACCCCATAGTGCGGCCAGACTGAGCCCCACCCTCCCCCGCCACACGTGGGAGTGGGCAGAGTTTTATTGACATCAAAGCTACAGGCCACAACACAAGAACATCACAGATTTCCTTCCAGGCATGCATGAACTTACTGCTTGTGACACTACGTCATACCTCTATGGAACTGGCAAGGTCGCCTTTTTTAAAGTACTCCATATTGGGATGTCAGGTAGGACACTAAGTGTGGAGGGAGCCAGTATTAACGAGATGATGTGTAGGGCAACGTGATTTTTAGCAGCCATTTATGGGTCGAAGACTGAAGGCAGTATGTCGATGCTTGGTATCATCTTTGGTCGTGTAAAATGGCGAATCCAAAGGTAATATGTCCTCGAAATTGAAGTCACGGCCTTCAAAGAATAACGTGTATTGTGCACATTATCAAACACAGAACGGAAATCGGCGCTATGAAGCGAACCACCAGATGCTAACCCTCTACGTTATGGACGGACTAGTAAGAACGACAACAGGTTATTTCCAGTAACATTACCTGGCGGTGTCTCCCTTTTTTCCACTAGCATAAAGAATATTAGCAAATACGGATGTGCTTCAGCACGACCATATTCTTCTAAAAGTGCAGTTATGTAGCTGTTTAGTTATATTGTTCCAGGTTTTGAAGTTGTCACGCAACAACTGTCTCACCAAATTATGACATGCCATAACATCATGAACATCATTAAAATTTCAGCAATACCGCAAAACACGCTTTCAAAAATTTCCACAAGATAGCTATGATAGATGCTCTCTAAGTTAAATAATACTATATGGCAGTAGAAAAAAAAATGAAGTAGACACGATAATATGTATGACTGTTGCCATCCTTTAACCACGAGAAGTTCCCCTTATGCTGCTAAAACTGTATGGCAGTAGAAATTTTTAAAATATCCTATACTAAGCGGGTTAATGATGACTTCTCCACATTGCTATGAGAGTTTTGCCTGGAATGCGGTAGTTTCTTGATACAACTTTCAGTGGATCACCAGCCTGAATTGGATGAAAATAATTCCTCAGAGCATTTCCCCCACTGGAAACTCATTTAGTTCTTATCTAGCAAACACGTGGTCTCTAGCATCTGGAACATTAGAAAAAAAAAAAAAAAAAAAAAGAGTAAAAATTTGTAGATTATCAAAGTATTGGATAACGCCCACGCAAGAAAATGCCTGGGAGGTAAAGCACTCACCACTGCGCTACTTGCCCTTCAACACTGGTGACCTTTTACCCATAACGCTATTTTGATATAAACAAACTCCAACTCCACCACATCAGTTGTTGGCTAACTTTTAATGCAATATTGTCTTGAAATTACCATGATAATCATCCAATACTATATAGATGCTTTTACTCTGAACAGCCGTTCACAAAAGATCACTGAACTAATCCAACAGTTTCACGAAATGTGGTAAAAACACTTGCATAGAATGCTGACATCCGCCTCCTCCTCGGCGCCATTAATGTCAGGGGCTGCTAACAGATGGCACCAATATTCTAATCAGATGACTGGGACACGACGTCTCCAAATAAGCACAAAACATGATGGAGGCCTCTTACCTCATGGGGACATCTTAACCCACTCAGCTCACACCAATTTGTCTCTTGTTACTCACCAGCACGACAGATCACTTTATTTTACGTACAGTAGTTTACATACTGTATACTTTCAAAACACGACGTTCACGGACATCCTCAAAACTGCACCTGCAAATAAAGCTCTTGCTCAGTACTAGCAAAACAACAAAACAGTAATTAAACTTGGGATACTGTATCCTTCACCATTAGTTACCAACGCCACCAATTTCTCGAAAGATTCAGTTTTCTCATAACACCTGCCTTACATACCGTATGCAGAGTAGCCATTTATAACCATCCCCACCCTCTCGCTATTATTCATGATTAAATCTTTCTTATAACCCTAACTATATATACCGTCTACTGAATAGCCATGGGGATATCACACACCGTTGTCTCCAAAACTGAGAGTAAACCATTCGGTCATTCACCTACTCAAAATTTAGGCAATACATGCTTCACTAGACCATAAAGCTCTTTTTTTTTTTTTTTTTTTTTTTTTTTAAATAACAGAACGGAGGAAGGAAAAACAAATTCAATTTCCATCCACGCTGTACATATCTATAGTCTTCCAAAATTTGTGTCTATTCACCTTGTGCTGTACATACAAGAGATATTCAGAGAAGACCCAGATTATTTAGGATATTAAAATTAATAATGTTTCATTAGAAACTTTAAGGCAGCAAAAGTAAAAAATCTAAATGAACTCGGGTATTTTCATGGTTTTATATTAAAAACTGAGGGAAAAAACAGCTCAATGGCTGGTAATTTCACGATTTGAGCTCCCGCAGAACATAGGGCACTTGGCGGCTTCCTAGTCAGCTTTTATGGTTGAGTCGCCAGTGCCTACCCTACCAATGAAATCACCCACAGGAGCCTGCTGAAGGAAAATATGGAGATTGTTACAAATCCATTCATTGCAGAGAGTGACCACTGACCCTGTAGATCAAAAAGTTTGGTAGTAAAGAAATATAACTTCAAATCTCTCCACTATGGAATGGAAAGTTTCCTTGAGCTAAAGCATCCGAGGGTTAAGAAAATAAAGTTGATAAACATCTCCCCACTGTGCAAGGTTTCCCCTGAACTCTAGAACATCGATGGAGATAAGGACAATAAAAAACCTTAACCAGTAATGAGAGTTAGTCATCATCCCAGTCCTTTCATTACGGCAGTTTAACTGGTGATAGAGTGAACAAAATGACATCATGGTGGTTAATGTGTTCACCCAAGGCGTCTCAATAACGTATGGATACGTTGCAACGTTTTGTCGCAGTGAATCACGATAATGTATCCATACGTTTAGCAATTGCGAGGTCCGTCATTTGCACATTGTTCAAATTTTGCGTGTGATTTTTGGTACGTATATGCAGGCCATCTTACCCGCCACCAGGCGGTGACACTGCCTTACCCCACGTGACCCCCCCCCCCACTTGCACGCCACTGACTCAGCAACTCACCTGTTAGCAGTGACCTTGCCAGTAAAAACATGTCACGCCACAGTATGATATTCAAGGCAAGGGTGATTCCCCAGTTGATAATGATGTGGAGGACAAACATTACGTGGCACCGGAGGGAGAAATGAGCAGAAGTTATGAGGAGGTAACGTTGCCAAGGAAGGTGTGGTATGTTGATGTGTTCAGTGAGTGAAACAACTCTTATAATGCCTATATTATTGTGTGAAAACCAATATATTCTTGTACTACATATAAATTCATACCAAATGAACAAATATCTACCTATTCTGAGGGTCTGCAATAGTTACCACTACCATAGAAAACGTGACAGCCACATCGCGGCTTGAAAGAACATGGTACCAGGTGTGTGGAGGGTCATCTGTTTAGACCACTTCTAAGCTCATGTGAGCACTTTTCTCTGAACTGCCATTGTTTCTCACAAAAAGCGGAGGGTTGAGCCAAAAAAAAATTATTCCAAAATTGGTCTGGACTGGGGGGGGGGGGGAGTGGTGAACAATCAGTCGGGATGCGGCAGGTTAATCTTATGGCTGTTGGGATATCTTTCGACTGAACAACATCATCTGATGTTTGTGTAAAATATAATTTCTATGTGTATCAATAGCTAAAAAATTATTATCGAATAACTGCTTCAAACCCTTGACTGTTTAGACTGCCCTCCATCAAACAAAATGTTTTTATGTTAACTTGACTGAAATAACCAAATACACCAAACGCTAAAAAGTAATACCTGAAGAATGACAGACTGGGGAAAGGAGGTGAGCACGACTAACACTTTGCCTTAAAATTTTCGCCTTATCTTTTTTTAATACAGGAAAAAAGGAACCAAAGGCCAGCAGCCAACAAAATTTTTCCCTCCATGAAAAAACACAAACAAGATAGCAGAGTAAACCCATGATCCGTCTGTTTCGAGATGCCTGGACACACTGCTTTTGAGGCCTAGAGATCATAGGCAATAGGAAATACTGACAGCGAGAGACAACAGAACTGACTTGTTGCATACATGAAGGACTAGGAGTAACGTTCTTGCATTTGAGAGTTGGTCAGAATAGGGATGAGAGTTTGTTGTTAGACGGGTGCTACACGCCCGCCATAGTGGCGGAGAGATGCAAGCAGACACTTCAAAGGAGCAGTGATAGAAAAGGGACGAAGATGCAATCGTGTGGAGAAGAGATAGAGGTTGATGGGAGCCAGTAAGAGTTAATGAGATGAAAAGCCTTTAATTCCAACTTGTTGAAAACAGCTGCATGTGGAGAGCCTCCCCACACATGAGACTTGTGCTTTACACAGGGGCAAATAAAATCTGTATATAAAGTCAAAAACTGTGCAGGGGTAAAGAACACACGGAGTCAGCTTAGCATACCTAATCTCTTGGAAGCAGATTTTGCAAGAGAGATAATATGATTGTCACGAATTCGCGCAATTGCGTATTTATACAAATTCGTGACATGGTACTTTGGTGAGAAAACCACGAACTCTAATGGAATTCCTACTGGGCATCACTCAGTTCAACCATCCTAGTATGCACTTTGATCGGGATGGTTTTCAGATTATTTGTCACTGTTCCATACGTGACCATTCTTATGCACGACATTCGTGCTTTCACTGAGTGATTTTTATTGTGTGTGTATATCGTTCGCCCTCTCTCTATTGACCGTTGAAGTTAGGCCATGCCTACTTCCGGCGAACACGGCCATCTCTTACAACCCCTTCCCCGTTTGAACTTAGTCAGCTTTGGACCACCTCGAGTGTAGGGTTGTTTGTGTAGAGACAAGCGTCTCCATTGTACAGCGATTTCCTGGATCTCCACCTAGACAGTGATTGGCGAAGTGAGCTTAGCAGTGAATAGCAGTGCTTGGTGTTCGACACGCAGACACCCAGGCTTTCATAGCTTCGGCTCCGTCCTTCCACTGACCAGTATTTCCATTCCTTTTTCTAGGCTTAAGTTCGATTAGCTTTTGAATGAGCGAGTGAGTATATTTCCTTTGTTATCTGAATTCTAGAGTCCTTCTGTGACCGTGAACTCCCCTTTTGAGTTCATCTTGACACTCATATAACATAAAATTATTTTATTGTAATCAATAAATTTATAGTTCTTTTCTTTGAGCTTAATGTAATTAGAATCATGTTTTATTTCTCCACATTAAGTTTACTTTAGTTTGGCTCTCCTAGTTTGCACAAACTCCTTACATTATTCATAACTGGTATTTAGGCCAGTTCTTTTGTATCAAACTTAAATCCGTTGTGCCAGTCAGGAGTTAAGCACCGGCAAGAACCTGTCCATTATTATTAGCATTAGTTATTGATTGTCAGGGGTGGAGTCACTTTCTCAAGAGGTTAACAGTATCAACAACCAGCATTCGTGAGCGATTAGTCTCTGCTGTGTACTGTTGAAAAAAATTATAAAATTCTCGTCCTTAGAGAATCGGCGAAGTAAGCCGGCATAAAGTAAAATTTACTACTTGATTTTCACAAGTCAATTCCTTGTCTCTACTTTCGAGCAATATTTAGCATTTTTAATTCTTAAATTCAACCCCCCCCCTGACAATGATCTTTTCAAGATAGATCCCAAGAGAATGAAAGCCCAAGTACGTTTAGAGAAGATGCAGGGTTGAGCTTAAAATTGTTAAAAATTACAGGATACTCCTGCAGTAGGGTTTTTCGGGTTGAAAGATATAAGACCTGAGTTTTTGATGCATTAAAAACAAGATTACTTTTATCCCAATCAGGGATATGAACCAAGTCAGTGTATACTATAGCCTCGTCCTTTGTTTGCTGTAGTACCTGTTGAGATGGATGCTGCAGGAAGCAAATGAAAAAATGAGGGGTTGAGTCATCAGCATAGGAGTGGACAGAGATCTGATGTACAGATTAGAAGGTCATTAATTTGATGAATAAAAAGAAGAGAGTTGGTGATAGAAAGAGCCCTTAGGAACACCACTATTAATAGTCTAGGAGACGAACGGTGGCCGTCTACAACAGCAGCTATAGAACAACCAGAAAGGCAGTTGGATATGAAGGCACAGATAGAAGGTTAGAAACCATACAAGGCCAGTTTGGAAATTAAAGATTTATGCCATTTGATCGAAAGCCTTTGAGATGCCAAGTGCAACAGTAAAGCTTTCGCCAAACTCCCGGAAGGAGAATGACCAGAAGTCTGAAAGGAATTTGAGAAGATCACCTGTGGAGCATCCATGGCGATATCCATACTGACGATCAGAAAGAAGGTTGTGATAGGAAAGGTGCTTTATTTTTTTTTTATTATTTTGTTAAGAATAGACTCAGAAACTTTTAAAATACAGGATGTTAAAGCTACTGAGCACTAGTTTCAGGGCTGAAAATAGTCACTCCTCTTTGGGACAAACTGAGTGAGAGCAAATTTCTAACAAGAAGTAAAGGTACAAGTAGACAGATAAGGGCAAACGAGTTTACCTAGTCAAGGTGAAACCAGAGAAGTACAGTTCTTGAGGACAACAGGAGGGACCCCATCAGGTACACACGCCTTGATAGTACTGAGATCAGTGATGGCAGAAAATACACCAACTGAAGACATTTGAATGTCAGCCAATAGGAAGTCAGTAGAGGGAAGTGACGGAGGATCAGCACCGAAATCGTCTAACATGGAATTGGGGGAGAAAGTCTGAGAGAAGATTTCTCCGTTATATGTAGAAGAAATAGCTATTGAGCCATCAGAGTGGTAAAGAGGAGGCATGGATAATGAAGCAAAGTTGTCAGAAATGTTTTTGGCAAGGTGTCAGAAATAGCGGGAGGAATTTGAGTTGGAGAGTTCAGAGCATTTAGAACGATTTTTTATTTATTTATTTTTTTTTAAGCAGAGCGGAGAACAGACTTCGCACGATTCTGGGCAGAAACATAAAAGAGGTGAGAAATGGTGGGTTATCCATGGTACCTTTTGTAGGAATTCTTGTTGTGGACAGCAATAAAACAAGTGTGATTAAACAATTTTCCTTTTTTTTTTTTTTTTTTTCACTAGTCAAAGTATATGAGAAAGGAATATATGCTTCCATGGCAATGAGAATAGCCTTGGTAATGCACAAAGCACGATCAGATGGTCCTCGGCCGTGGAAGCAATAATCATTCCAGGGAAAATTAAACAAACTGCCTGAGGGACACGCAATCAGCAGCTCCAAAGTGCCACATTCGTCGTTTCTTGGGAGATTTAGACTTAATAAAACCGGTGAGGCTACAGCAAGGAATATTAAAATTTCCTTGTCCATCCATCCATCCATCTATCATCCAATCCTACGTTGCCCCATGAGGTGCTTGAAAATAAAAATACAGGTGTTACTATGAACTGTGACTGGGTGAAAATAATAACATAGCTGCTGCTAGAAAAGACTGACAAAAAGTGTGACTGTGGGTGTAAAAACTACCACAGTTAGCCGAGACTAGTTTATCACAAAAATGGTCACCATATGCCAAAACTGTGCAGAGGATCCCATGTTGAAAAGTACACACACACACACACACACACACACACACACACACACACACACACACACACACACACACACTTACTTTCTATTTGTCTATCAGTCAATCAGTCTATCAACAAATCACTCAGTCTACCTATATATTTACTATCTATCCATTTATCCATCTTTCCATCTGTCTGTCTATCTACCTATCTATCTATCTACATCTATCTATCTATCTATCTATGTCTATATCAGTCTATCTATCTATCTGTCTATCTATATATCTTTTTATCTATCTATATATACAGATTGATAGATGGATATAGATATAGTTATAGATAAAGATATACTAGGGTGTTTCAAAAATAGGGAAAATTTTCAACTATTTCTCATACAAGTACATCACACCCCTGTTACTATCTTCTAATGATCATTCAAGCCAATTTTGGAGAAAATTGAAGTGTACCTAAAGGTCATTCAAAATGATGACTTTTCTCATTGTAGTGGAAAAGAAAAGTTTGATGTATATTTTTGTAATTCAAAAAATAAAGTACCATGCAAAAACTATTACATCAACTAAAAGCGACTTTCGCAAGCTCCTTCTTTGTCTTCTTTAAAACCGCCCGTTCATGCTTGCGAGCCACCTTGAGCAGGAACTGTTTCTGGTCCTTATTCGTTGTGATCGACGAACTGAAGCGCTTGATTAAGGCAGTGCCACGCTCAGCAGCATCACTGACCACCTTCAAGGACTTCATTCGTTTCCTTGCCAACTGGTAGTTTCCATCATGCTCCCACTCTTCTGAATCCTTGTTCAAGAACGTTGGCTCCAAGCCAGAATCCATCAGACACTTGATCAAACTGGCCGATTTTTCGGAAAGTAAGTCCGCCAAGGACCCTCTTGCCCCCGAGCCTTTTCAAGGCTTTGCTGCAACTCTTCCTTGTCAGTTTCTTCACCATCCTCCTCTTCACTCAAACTTCCACACACTCGCCAAAGAAGGCAAGGCCCACAAGCTCCTCCATCAGATACAAGTGATGTCTTGCCGCCTTTTCAGCCGCATCAGCAACTCTCTGATCCGAGTAGCTCTCCAAAACGGAAAGAAAACTAGAATGGCACTCAGCAGAGCGCATACCCCCGCCAAGGCCCAACATGCAGTTCCTTTTCATTCAATCAAGTCTAATCCAGTATCAAACTGCCCATAACTCTTAATCATAATTATTTAACTCACTGTAACAGCCAACAAAACAATGTATATCATTTGTTACTACACGGCAGCTGGAAAACGACTACCCTCTATAAAAGCATACTGTATTTAAATCCGCTAGATCCGGAATAGTATATGGACCCGAGCCAAACTGTACACATTCGTAGATACCAACATCCTAAATATGCCTGATTTTTTTTTTTTTATCAAGATCCTTGCAATATTCACTGAAAAATTTACGAAAATGTCGAAAAACGCCCTCTCTCGCAATGCAAAAGAAAGTGAAAAAAAAAAAAAAAAAAATCCTGGATCCGCACCTTCATCTGGATCCGCACTATAATTTAATGGAGTCTATTCTTGGCCAAGGCCCATTCTTCCACCAAGTTTCGTGGAAATCCGTCTGGCAGTTTTTGTGTAATCTTGCTCACAAACCAACCAACAAATAAACAAACGGACACGGGTGAAAACATAACTTCCTTGGTGGAGGTAAAAACGGAGATCATTTCGCGGTGCCCATTGAGGTATCATCGCTTCATTTCATGCTTCAACATAAATCAAGGAAATGAAGAGTAAAATCTGGCACATGCCTCGTGCCTTTCTCTGCATCATTGTTGGGAATTGGCTGCCAAACATTACACTCTTAATTGCATACAACCCTTTGTCATTCATCGCGCCTGAAGCATGGTCGTGGTGGGCGGAAAGTTGACTGGTCAGGTTGACCACCCAAGAAGATGTACGCTAACTGGAGTAGTTCCTTATAGTCTTCACGGGGAGGACTTTTGCTGTCAATGGTTGATCTTAAAAAATGTCAGCATGTACTTCTTCAGTTCATCAAGGGCAATGTTGATAGCGAAGAGTTCCATACAACCCTCATCGGTATCCACAGTCTTGTACAAGGACTGATTGATAAGGGGCCAGTATGTCTGGAACCGCTTGAAAAATCCTATATCTGGTCCAGATGAAGATCCGTGGCAAACTTGGAAGACAGTTTTCAGGATGACTTCATGAACATGATGTCTGCAAGCCAGCCACAGCTGATCTTCTGAGTTCTTGCTCAATTAGTGTGCAAACACCCTGATGTATTCCAGTATTTGCAGCAGCAGTATCGAAGCTCAACGGAACAGTTTTGTCTTGAATATTGGCCTCCTGAATCTCTTTGACCACAACACGAGCGAGTTCTTCCCCAGTTCCAGTCAGTGCAACTGGAACACCTAGAAGGTCTTCAGTCTCTTTGCCAGAAACCAGTACAGCAATCTGGTTTTGCTAACTCTTGCCTTGACAGATGTTTGGACGTAGCTTTTCATCCCAGTTAAGTGTCAGTGGGATATCCTTGACCTGACTGATGCAGAGCCTCCAGCTGCTATCTCTTCTCTGTTCATGCATCGAGTTCTATAGACCGTAGCAGGCGAAATCGCAAAGTCCCCGAGATTATGACCAAAGCATCTGGCAGCAGCAGCATATGAACTTGTTGTCGGGTGCACCGAAAGATTGTCCCTGTCCCAGGCAACAGTCAAGTTCTTGTCCCAGACAGCTTTCCTTGTTGCTGCATGACGACAGCAGGGAGATTTGGCTGAAGTCGGACAGGCAAATTCATGATCGTCTGTGGAAGTCGCTGACATAGAGCTGGATTCCTCCAAAATTACTGTCTCCTACAACCTCCACTTTTCCTTTAAGTCTTTCTGTTTTCGCTGCAAGGCGTCTGAATCGCGCTTCCTCTTTCTCTCCTTGACCTTGGCCATTACAGGGTTGATACAAGCCATTGAGGACGAGGCTCTGTCCTCGCGCTGATTCATCAGAAACCGTTTATCCTCATCTGGAATGTTCATGCTTAATGCATTCGAGTGTGCCAAGTCGAATATCTCTTTCAGATCCGCTTTGAGGATTTCCCGCTTCATCTTCTCCTCACTGTCTCTGCCCTTATTCTTCTTCAACTTCACATACTTCTCATACAGTTTCTTGAGCTTCTTGACTTGTCAAGCTTCATCAAATTATGGAAGACTGGCTCTTTTCCAGATTCTCCTTACCTTCAAGATGGTTTCTTTCGCAGCTTTGGAAATTGTCTTTTTCTCGCTGTGAAAACAAAATAAGATAATACTAATTAACGAGGGAAAATAAATTGATACAAGTTAATTTCATAATATACTAAAAAACACAAAACCTTTCTGTTAGAGTGCACAGAGACATCATATTAGAAAAATAGTAAATTTTTCAAGACATTAAAAAAGTTTCACTTCAGAGCGACTCCTAAATACATTATACCCCAATTTCAGTTAAACTTACCCAGAAGTGTTTTTCCATAAACTGGAACGAGAGCGATGAGAACTTATTAAAATTTTCGAGAATTATTTTTTTTAAATACCCTAATATATATGCAGATTTCCACAAGGAAAAGGAAACACGAAATATTCCGAGCACTTTCATTTATTCACATCTATCCCCTGAAGATGTGAATACACGAAAGTGCTTGGAATATTTCGTGTTTCCTTTTCCTTGTGGATATCACCATATCTGTGATTCAGAGGTTATTAAGTGATTTAATTGCATATATAGATAGATAGATAGATAGATAGATGTGTGTGTGTGTGTGTGTGTGTGTGTGTGTGTGTGTGTGTGTGTGTGTGTGTGTGTGTGTGTGTGTGTGTGTGTGTGTGTGTGCAAGAAGAAGCACTCAGAAAATGCAACACCAGTATCCACCAGCTAGTCTGATGGCCGTACATCTGACTTTGTCCTATGATCTTGACGTTCAGCTATTGTTGTCAATGGCAAATTATTTCATTTTTGTCTGAACCTTAACACATTCACCAAATTTGGTCCAAATCAGATCAGAACTGTTTGAATAAACTTTGTCCTGTTGCTCTAATTTTTTGTACATTTCACTGTTACTTTTCTCTTTGGCTGATTGTCTTCAAAGTCAAATCCGTTTAGTCCTTGCCTTGCTATGAACTCTTCCACAAAATCATATGCATGTCGGATTTAAACTGTTTAAGTAAATCTTGCCGTGTGACCTTGACCTTTGACCTATTGTTCTCAAGAATTTTAAATAATTTTCGTGGTGGATTCTCCAATTCGCCACTAAATTTCATCCTGATCGGATTAAATCTGTATAAAAAGTGTGACTAGAGGTAAGAAGAGTATGGAGGCACCGATGTTGATTTCAGTATCGCCCACAGCTAGTATGGTGAGCTGGGGGTGAAAAAATAAAGTACACAATTAGACTAAAGAAAATCGACCCGTTATAGTGGGGCAGTGATAGTGCAGTGGTAGCATATCCAGCTCACAAATGGAAGACTTAAGCTTCTCTAGTCTTTACTTAGCGGGTCGGTCAGGCTCCTAGACATACTTTGATAATCCCTTTTCCTGTTCACTAGGAAATACAGGGATAAGGGATTAGGGGAAAACAAACTAGAGTCCAAAAGCCCAGTCGGGTAGAGAATCGAACACAGATTTTTCCAGCTGTGACCTAGACTTGCTAACCAATGCATCAGAATTTCTTCCTACCACATAAGTACACTACTTAGCCGTTAGTTTGTGTGTGTGTGTGTGTGTGTGTGTGTGTGTGTGTGTGTGTGTGTGTGTGTGTGTGTGTGTGTGAAATACCAAACCACACGAACACACACACTCAATGATTCGTTCTCTGTCCTCCGTGTTTCGTTCATTTCTCACAATTTCTTTTTTTTCTTTCTTTCTTTTTTCAGTTATGCTCTTTATCCTGAACATTTCTTCTCCATCCCTCTAATAATATTCTTCCTTTCTTCCATCCCCATCATCTTACACCATCATCAATACATAGCATCAGTTTGTATTCCATCTCCAGTTTTCAACACCTCTTTTCCCTTCTTCATCATCATCTTTTTCCTCGTCTCTTTTCTTCTGTTTCTTTCACATTCTCCTTACCTCCTTTCTTCCTTCCTGTACCTTCTCATTCCTCATCCTTACCACTTTTTAACACTATTTTCATCTCCCCAGCGTTAAAATCTTCTCTTCCCTTGGGGAGGTGGTGGCCGACTAGCTGAGGAAGTCATCTGTTGTCTGAAATGATGCGAGTTTGATGTCAGGTTAGTACAAGGTCCACCTCGATTATTTGTATGTCGTTGAAACAAACTTTACTGATCATCCAAATAATCCCACTGACACCATAAAAGCATCCTCGGTATTACCAATGCATCAGTCCTGAATGAGATAACCCCTGCATGCACTGAATATGGACAATGGCTTTTAGAACCTAAGAGATGATATGTGAAGCTGTACAGCACATTGGAGGGATAGTGGGCCAAGAAACCGAGCTGTTTTACGCCTATGCCCCTCCACCACGCACATAAATCATCTCTGGTCTCTTCTTCTCGACCTTCATCTTTCCCCGTCATCATCCCTCCCTTGTTCCTTCATCCTCCATTATCTTATCCCCCTAGACTCCTTTCCATTCCCGCAATCTCTTCCTCGAGATAGGAAAAGAGAGAGAGAAAAGAAATGCCTCGCTGTATCCCGTTAACTAATTTTCCTTCCGCTGATAAATTTAATAAGAATCCAAGAGAGGGAGCGTCGCCGGTTTGATATACATTGGGAGTTACAAGTAATTTTGGATAATGACAAGCCTATCTTCGTGAATCTTTTTTCCCTTGCCTTTTTTCTCTGATAACCATTTTTCTTCATGTCGTTTGAGTTATGTTATCCTTCTGATTCTGTGCGTGTGCGTGTGCGTGTGTGTGTGTGTGTGTGTGTGTGTGTGTGTGTGTGTGTTCTTCCTTCTTCCTCTTCTCTTTCTCTCCCCTTCCGTCTTTCTCTCATCCTTCCTCCGATTCTCTTGACACTGTAATTCCAACTCCCCCCTTCTCCCCTTATACTAGGATCTCCCATCCCTTTCACCTTCCCCTTTCCTGTCTTCGCCTTCCCTACTTTAATCCTTCATCTCCCTATCCCTCTAGGGCTGTATCCTCTTTCTTACCCCCATTTTCCCTCAGTTCCCTACATCACCAATATTTCACCTCCCTCCCTCTTTTCTCTCTGTTTCTTCGTTCCTTTATCCCTTCCTTCATCTCCCATAATCTTTCCCTCCTTCAATTCTCTTCCTTTCTATCTCTTCCCCTTTAGTGTGTTTCTGCTCTCCACTAGCCATTCTTCCCCCTCTCACTTCTATTATCAGTTTACTCTTTCCGCCCCTTTTACCTTCTCCACCCTTCACAGTATTCACCTCCCCCTTCCTAAACTTTTTCCCTTTACTAATCCCTTCCTATCCCTCACTCCTTTCCGGCCTCTCTATTCTTCCTCCTCCTCTATTTCTTCTTCTCCTTTGCTCACCCCTTCCCCTCCCCCATCATCCACCTTGCCACACATTAAGTAGATACGGTCTATCAGAGCGAGTGTTTTAAGGTAAGTACCTCCCAACATCCTGAAACATTGTGTCATCACCGCTACTTCACTTATTACAAACACCATCACCACCACAATTACCATCACCTCCACCACCACATACCACTACCACCACCACCACAATTTCTAACACCACCACTTTAACTGTTACCAGCAACAGATCCACCAGTTGCCAACACCAACACATCTTCAATTGCCTCCACCATCCACCACCACAATCACCACCACCACCACCACCACCACCATAATCACCACCACCACCACCACCACCACCATAATCACCACCACCACCACCACCACCACCACCACCACATTTAACAAACCACCAACCCCTAAACCACCACTCTCACCGTCAGCATTTCAGCAACACCATCACCATCTTGATCACTAAAAGCCACAGTCATCAGCTTCATGTTTGCCACCATCACCAAAACTACCATAACTACTACTGCCATCTCTACGCCATCCGAAATCACTAATTCAGCTCCCAAACCAACATTTTCCCAACAACCATTATTACCACTACTATCACCAATCACTCGATAACCGTCACCACTGTTTTTATCAACACCCCAGTTATCACTATCATCACAAGCCACTGCCTGTATCACCACCTCTACCTCTACCAGCGCCACAATAACCACCACAATTGTCACCATAACTACTACCAGAGTCTTCACAGTTCTCACTCTCACTTGTTACCACCAGTCATTTTCATCATTCCCACTACATCTAGCACCTCCAACACCACCAGTTAACTGCCATCAAAGTTGCCACCATTACTACAACAGCCACTATCAACGTCTCTATGCCTACCTCCCAACGCTACAATACCGCTATTTGAACCTTCATTCTCCAACATCACTGCCACCGATGTCACCAGAGGTACCACTATTATCACTACTACATACCACACCTGCCAACGTCTCCACAGTACCTGCTGCCAAAGTTACCAACATTACCAGCATCTCTGTTACTAAGTCCCAAACCCACCACAAGCAACACAAAGGGTGATTTTTTTTTTTTTCACCTATCCGCCAGCAGTAACCTCAATCTCCATATTTAATCTTTTTGCTAACAAATCATCAATTCTATTACCTCCGCTAACGAAGTTGGAGGAGATTATGCATTCATCTATGTTTGTCTGTTTTTCCAGATGATTTCTCCTAAAGTTTTCAATTAATTTCAATGAAATTTTGTGGAAGGGTGGGCCATGGTCCATGAAAGAATTTATTAAATTTGGGATCGGATTCGTATCAGGATCCTGCAATGACATTGGAGGAGGTATGCGCGTTTTGAGTGCTTTTTAGTTTTATGTTTGGTATCGCAAGGCGATTTTGACTTAGGAGAAGGGGAACGTCTCGTAGGGAAGGGATTTAGAAATATTCTCCATTATCTCCACCAGTTCGATGAGGTCTTTCCTAGTGTCAGATGATTTTGTGCAGCTTTCGGAAAACTACTCAATGAAGGTAATCCATTGATCCCTTCAGTACGACTAGGCTTCTACTTTTATGCATACTGCCAGCTGTAGATTTCTCTCAACTTCAACAGTAATTACAATTCGCTCTCTCATTGTCAACGAATCAACTGAGTAATTTCTTCAGGCTAACACGAGACGATTTTAATCACACTACCACCAGACGAATTTCTCAACAATATAATCCAATTCTGTTATGGAGGCTGTGCATGAAGGCTGTATGTAACTCCTCCAGTTTGAAGAGCCCTCCGAAGCTAAGTAAAATAGTCTGAAGATAAAAAGAACTACAGAAAAAAAAAAAGCCTAATGCCATCATAGTGCAGGAGTGAATGTGTTCAATTGCTTTGAATTCTTTAAGGTACCATATTCAAGACAACATGTTTTTTGTTACCTCAGAGTAGTCATAGCAATCAAAGGGTTAATTTCCATGTACGAGTATTATGCACCCTGCACAGTTGTATACTGTACTTGATGCTATCATACAAACCATCTAACTTCGTCACAGAGACAGGAGACTGCAAGGAGTTACTTCTTACTTATTGTTGTTTTCTGTATCCAGCAGCTTCAGTACTGTGCTACTTAAATGGATCTGATCGCTTTCTCCTAGCTGGATTTAGATCACCAACCACCCAGCTCCCCTAAGCTCGTACCAGCTTAGATCTGAGTTGGGTGGAGTCACAGAAGACACGTGCCCCACTTCATTGACTAGATTCACATAACAGACACAAGTAATGGGGCACTGCACAGCACATGAGACACTAAGATGTAAAAATATCATAAACTGTGTAGGGGGCCAGTGGGACAACCCCACAGGGGCGACTGCTTATCTGTGGTCAGCAGGTCTGCATGACGAGGCATACCGAGTTAAGCAACTACAACACGTAATGTGTTACTAATCCAAATGTAAAATTTCTGGATATCAACATAGTACTTCAGTCATCTGCAAAACTCAGCACCTTAACGGCCTGATGACCACAGCAGGAATAGAACAACCAAGGGTTAGCAAAAATAAAACAAGCTCTGCTGGGCACAACAAACTTCACCCGACAGCATTTATTTTATTGCTGTTAAATACTGAATTGGTAGTACCATTTAGTGTCTGTACACAGTTAAAGCCAAAGGTAATGGCACAAATGTTTTCAAGTTACGCCTTCTGAATATCCGTGATCTTTCAAGGTCGCTCAAGGTCAAAGGTCATAGTGCCAAACGATAGCCCATTTAAGACTTCCTACATCTTGATAGTACTCGTAGTAAATATCTCTATTTTCAACCGGTTTCGAGTTATAGCCCCATGAATAACCGTGACCTTGAGTTTGACCTCTCAAGGTTACTTTAGGTCAAAGGTCATTGTACCATTTAAAAACCCAAATGGGATTTACTATATGTTGATAATAGTACATATCTATCTTCAATCAGTTTCGACTTATAGTCCCCTGATTATCCGTGACCTTGAGTTTGGCCTTTCAAGGTTATTCGGGGTCAAAGGTCTTGGTGCCAAATGAAAGCCCATATTACGAGTTCCTGTATGTAGATAACAATAAATATCTCTATCTTCACCTGGTTTCAAATTATAGCTCTCTGAAAATCCGTGACCTTGATTTTGACCTTTCAAGGCCACTCGATTACCCCCAGATTTTAATCGCTTCCTTTTAGGACCACTGCCCACATATCCTGAAAGTTTCATGTAATTTTATTTAGCCGTTTTTTACATGATGGTGCCAACAAATAAAGAAACAGAGTCTACCCAGAACAATACCTCGCCGAACTTCGGTCCGGGCGAGGTAATGAAAATTCCGCTATCATCCGAAAGTTGAGGCAGGGAGACACAGTAGCCTAGATAAAAGCCGGAAATCAGAGACACAGAATATATATTTAAAAAGAACAGTCATAAACAGAAACGGTGGGAGGAAGATATCTCTTTGCTATCCTGTTCTTAAGCATCAATAATTCTTTAACTTTTGCAGTTACAGAGTGGGTCATTCTGTTCATGCCGGGGCCAGACTACTAGGATGAGACTATGGGTTTCATATAATTACTTAACTATTCGATGACCTGGAGATAAAGAGAGCGTTTGTGCCTGAACCGGGTATTTTCCTCACGAGAGAGAGAGAGAGAGAGAGAGAGGACTGGCTCAATATAAAGAAGCGTATATCTCTTTAGGAAGGGGCACATGCACGAGGGATTAGAGAAAGCTGGTGGCGGCCTTTTACCTTTGGTGGGAATTTCAGCAGTGAAGCCATGATGCACAGATAGATATGACTGGTGAATTTCCTATACCAGGAATGGATGGCTATATAGCTGAACTGACGGAGAAGTGGAAGAATAGATGTACAGAATATAATTATCTCTCTCTCTCATATATATATATATATATATATATATATATATATATATATATATATATATAAGGGTGGTTCATTAAAAAGATTGAAAGCTGAGTCTCCCAACCCCTCATTTTGTTCTAATGGACACAATGTACCATGACAAATTTTTTTCAAAATACAGTATAATTTTATTTAAGGGTCAGGCAGTAGAGCAAAATTTTCAGCATTTCCTAAATTTCTTTTGAAATTAACCTCGAGTTAATTTCATATCGAACACCTATACTCCATTCCGAATTATACTATGTTTACTAACAATGTGTCCCGAAACAATGGGGTTCGGCGCTGTATGTATTGTCTTCTCATCGACCGATTGAGCGGCATGATTTGAAAAGAAAAGAAAATTATACTGAAACAGTGTTTGTTGGAGTTAAATCTTACAATAAAAACATCATAATAGGCGCTCTTTATAGAAGACCTCAAAGCAATGCTGAACAATTTTTAGACTCGCTGAACCACCTCCTCGATGTAATAGAAGGGGAACAGAAAACCTGTTATTCAATGGGAGACTTTAATATTGACATAATAAAACATGCAACTTACAAATTAGCCTCAGATTTGATATCAATAATGCATAGTAAATTCTACTGTACTACAATAATAAATCCTACTAGAGTAACCTGCCATTTAGCTACATTAATCGATGAAATATGGACTAAACATTAGTAGAAATATAGCTAATGGTATATTTGTTTGTAATGTCTCAGACCATTTTCCTATATTTTCGGCGTTTTCACTGAATATAAAGCCCTCAGACAAGAAAATAATTAAAAGATATAGGGATATCATGGATGACAATATAGAGATTTTTAAATAAGAACTAATAAAATTAGATTGGTCTTGCACTTATAAAACCAGCAATTTCGTAACCTGCTTCGATTTCTGTTATCAGAAAATTTTTACCATTTTTGAAAAATGTTTCCCAGAAAAGACAATTCACATAAAGCAAATATATAAGGATAAACCATACATAACTCATGAAATTAAAGCTATGATTAAAGGACACAACCACTTACAACGTAAATATCTAAAGAAACCGATTACATATGGTGACATATATCGTAAAGTAAGAAATAAAGTAACCCAATCAGTTAAAACTGCTAAATTATTATAAAAGTAAACTAGCAAACTCGGCAGGGGACTCTAAAAAGACTTGGACCATAATAAATTCAATATTAATGAGGAAAGAGCACACTAAACTTTTCACGCAGAAAATATTACTGCTAACTCAATCAATGACTATTTTACGAATATAGGTAAAGAATTAGCAAAATATAATACCCCGACTCAGAGTTCCCGTCATATCTTCCTGAACTTCGGATAAAAGAGGTACGGTAACTTTCAAGGAAGTCACTACTGACGAAATCAGTAATGTTGTTATGAATACGCGTGATTCAGCCGCTAGGTATGACAGTATTCATGTGAAGGTGCTGATGAGGTCTATAACAATTTTGTGTCCTATTTTAACCCATATATGTAATTTGTCTTTTTGCAACTGGAATCTTTCCTGATCAGTTGAAGTTAGCGAGAGTAATACCAATACACAAGTCGGGCCCTTGTGATACACCTGAAAATTATAGGCCTGTTTCGGTCCTGCCTTCTTGAAGTAGAATTATTGACGGGCCAGTTTGTAACAGAATAATTGATTTTCTTGAGGAAAGAGGTGTGCTCTCCGATGATCAGTATAGATTCCGTAGACGGAGTCCCGCACAAGATGCCCTTTTGTCTTTCACGGATCACATTTTGTCTGCCTTTGATAAAAACGAGATCACTGTAAGTCTATTTCTGGATTTAAGCAAGGCTTTCGATACAGTGGACCATACAATATTACTTGAGAAATTGACACACTATGATATTACAGGGAGGGCACTTGATTGGTTCCGGAGTTATCTAGCTAATCGTAAACAATTTGATTATTAAAATAATCAAGCATCTTCCACTACCGAAATAAATGTAGGTGTGCCACAAGGCTCGATCCTAGGGCCTGTATTAATTTTAATCTACTTCATCGATATCACATACACAACGAAAAGGTTAAAACATGTACTATTTGCTGACGACAGTACTTTCTACTTAAGCCACAGTAATATAAACAGTCTTACAAATACCTTAAATGAAGAAATATCGAAGGTGTTACAGTGGATTTTGGCCAGTAAGCTAACATTAAATATAAGTAAGACTTTATTGTATTTCACAGACATAAGAAAATAAACCACAATGTTCAAGTAGTTATCAATAATAATAGCATTAAAGAAGTAACAGAAACCAAATTTGTGGGTATAGTATTATACAATAGATTACTGTGGAATAAGCATATCATCCAAATTAGAAATAAAGTGTTAAGGTACTGTGGCATTATATATCGAACAAGGAATGAATTAAACAAACAATCACTGATTTTGATATATTATTCGTTAGTGTATGCACATTTAGCATATTGTCAAGCAGTGTGGGGACCGGCAAGTAAAGCAGCTCTGAAACCTTTAGAAACAGCTCAGAAGCAAATCATGAGGACAATCGAGCGGGTAGGCTGCTATAAGCATACAAATGATATGTTTTATACTAATAACATAATCAAGATGAAAGAAATCAATGAGCTGGTATGTGCAGTATATGTGTACAAATGCATTAATAAACTTGTTTACAATAACTCATTCTTTGTAACTACTCCACCTACTAGATACCATTATAGAAATAGTGAACGGTTAGTTGTACCTTTTATGTCATCTTTACAATCTCAGAGTAATATTAGATATCATGGTGCAAATATATTCAATTCCCTGTCAGACGACATAGTAAAAAAAAAAAAAAAAAAAAAAAATAGTGTAGATAACTTTAAAAGCAGTCTAAAAAAGCACCTCATAAAATCATATGTAGCTCATAGTTCCGTACAACATCGTCTCAACAATAATTAGTTATCAAATGCCAGTAAATAAAATTAATACAGCTAACAATCAACATAACAAAGCTTGAGACTATGTGAATATTTCTTTTTTTCTTTATATATTACCTATTGCCTCTCAGTGTCCCAGAATAATCCAATGATGGAAAGCATTATATAGACAAAATATTCACTGGCTCTTATAAGAAGAAATTTTTCATCATAGAGCTAGGTCATATCTTGTATAGTAGGAATTGTCTGTAACTATATTTCTATGGACCAAATAAAAATTATCATTATTATCATTATTATTATAACTTCTGAACTATGCATAAGGTATTGGTTCACATAAGTTAAATTGTGAAGAAGAGGAGCTCTTAATGTTTTCTGTGGTAAATTGTGGTCTGTTTCCGATCTATGGGAAGCGCAGGGGATGGCTTCAGCCAGTAGGGTTTTCACGTTCCTGCCGCCAGGGGGGTGGGGAACGTCTGCCAGACCTAACTCTGCAACTACTGCAGATATAGCATGATTGGTTTCTTTTTAAAGTTTTCATTGGATATTACATGCCATGCTTTAATCTACCCTACTACTTGCGTTGCATCACCATAATTACCATAAGTGCAATGATCATTTGCCTATTATAAACTCTCTTTTCTTCAACTGTGAAAACTCTGAGCACCCCATCACATGATTCATGATGAATTAGCATGGTACTCGGAGAAACCAAATATCTGTGCAGTCTTGATGTAACTGATCTTGTGTCCTGGCTGTGTATTAGCATGTCCCGGGTGTTCAAGCGGAGAAACCTGATTGGCCGGACAAGCTGACATAACGTGTATGGGAGCCATGTTGACAACGGATAGTGGTGATTATACCTAATAATTTTTTCTCAAGTCCTACAGTAAGTGAATGATTATTATGAATCATACAACGAAATGGAAGAAGTAGGAGCCCCTGTACATATTGCAGTGCTGGCAAGATAAGCTGCTTGTACTAAATTGCCCTCAAATGGAGGGGTTCTCTCTACATTCCTCATCTCCACCTGAACCAAAAGATGCCTGTGGCAGAAGCTGTCCTCCAAGTCGTGATTCAAGCCAAAGAATTTTATGAACTTGCCCTTATCTCCACGAAGAGGATAGACCATTCAGTGGAGAAGTTGACGAAGCTTTATGCAATGTGGCAAAACCTAAAGAAGAGCTCCAAGAGGCATGGCGGACAACAGCTGAATAACGGAGATGACTTCAGATTATCGATGAAGAATTAGTATGACATCACCCATGTAAGTGCTCTCAATCTCACGACATTCCTGAGGACAAGGAATTCCTCAAGGCCCAGAGTGAAACAGGACACAGAGGGTCCATAGCAGGCATCAGCCTCACTTTGGTTCAGTGGGAGCAGGCAGCCATGCAGGTGAGATTGAAGTATGAAAAGTACAGAGCATGCGTCATTCATCGCGCAATTGTGGCGCCCATTACAGGCCAACTGGAGTCCTCCTTCTCCATTATTGAAGACGCAAACAAAGCTGACAGCACTGATGGTGATGAGCCCAGTACAGGCACATCGCCTCCAGACGAATGCACACATTAAGGTTGGCCATGAGCCCTGATTTCGCTGCTGCTCTTGACAGAACGAATGACGATGATTGCAATGCCCCACACCTCCTTGCAGAGATGGTCAAATGCCTCGGCCACGATGCGTTGGAGTACGCCATCAGCTGGTCCAGCATTGAGTGGTTCAGGGAAACATCAGTTGGCAGCTGCTCGCATGATCAAGGAGAGTTTTTCCCTTAAAGGTTCATTTGTCATTCACCGGGATGGTAAGCTGCTTGATGACCTCACAGGCAATGAAACCATGGACCGACTGCCTATTCTCATCTCAAATAAAGACACCATCCAGCTGCTCAGTGTTTCCAAGATTCCAGCTAGGACTGGAGAGGCCCCGACTGCAGCTATCGCAGCTGAGCTAGAGCGACGGGGAGTTCACATCAGGTGGTCGGAATGTGTTTCAACACTACAGCTTCTAACATCCGACGTCCAACTGGTGCACGCGTGCTCCTCGAGCAGAAACTCGAGAAAGACTTGCATTACTTTCCATCTAGGCACCACATCATGGAACTGGTATATGGAGCTGTCTTTCGAGCATACTTTGTTGCCACTTCTGGCTCTGATGTTTTACTGTTCAAGTGGTTCCATAATTTTGGCCACAAGTTGATCACCCCAATATAAGAAATGTTGGTAGTTAAAATAATTCCAGAGGAAGAAAGAGAGGAGCAGGTAGACTTTGTTCTTGGCATACTCAAGAAGGGAACCGCCCAAGTCTATTACAGGCAGGTTTTGGAGCTTGCCCTTCTGTTTCTTGGCTTCTGAGTGATTGAGGGGAAGAAAATCAGATTTAAAATGCCATGTCCCATGCATCATGCCTGATGAATGTCGAAAGTCATCTGTTTGATCAAAGTCTGGCTCTTTCATAGCCAGTTCAAGCTCACCAAGATGGAGAAGGAAGCCCTGACTTACTTTGGCAACAGAGCCTACATGAGGGCATGGTTTACTGCACCGAATGCCATGGTGTGTGCCTATGAAGACCTCCACCGTCTTGAAAAGGCTCGTGTTTACCCAAATAAGATCATCGGAGAAGCTGTGGAGATGAAACAGGTGGCTCCTCTTTGGTACCTATCTAAAGAGCTGGTCCCTCTGGCGCTTTTCGATCTCCAATTATCTGTGGAAGAAAAGCATAGGATCATCACGGGCATGACGACGAACAGGGCAGGGATGACCCTTTCAAATGCATTCAAGCTCCACGGGGAGAAGTTACTCTTGGAGATCTCGCAGCTCAAGCATCCCACAAATTCTTAGGTAAGATGCAAATTAGGAAATCATTCCTAGAAGATCCAGTGTCCTGGCTCGGCACTGATGATTACGTTATGGCACAAGAGATCATTGCAGGATTTCGTGTGACGAACGACAATGCTGGGCAGGCTGTAGCTCTACTCAAAGAGTACAATGGCAAGATCACGCACAACGAGCAAGAATGACAGTTCCTATTGCAAGTTCTTGCTGAACATCAGTTACAATATCCAGATTCAAAGAAGACGACCCTCACTTGAATTGAGCCGATTTACATATTCAGTAAATTTTATTTGGTATATGAATTGAGTTGTGGAAGAGTGATTCAAACAAAGGCATGACAATATCCAGCGAGAGCTTTCAAAAAGAAACCAATCACGCTATGTTATCTACAGTAGTTGCAAAGTTTGGCCTGACAGTCGTTCCCCACACCCCTCCCTCTGGCTGCTGGAGAGTGAAAACCCCACTAGTTGAGGCCATCCTCTGCACTTCCTTTAGGTCGGAAACAGACCAAAATTTACCACAGTAACATTAAGACGACTTCACAATTTTGTTTATGTGATCCAATACCTAAAAATGCATGGTTCAGGAGTTATATTGAAATAAGATCAGAAATTTCCAAAATGCTGAAAATTTTGCTTTCCTGCATGACCCCTAAATAAATTCATATTTTGATAAAAAATGGTCATGATACAGAAGGGTCCATTAGAATAAAATGAGGGATTGGGAAACTCAACTTTCAACCTTTCATTTTTTAAGAACCACCCTAATATACAACATATATTATGGCGGTTCTTATATATATATATATATATATATATATATATATATATATATATATATATATATATATATATATATATATATATATAAATATATATATATATATATATATATATATATATATATATATATATATATATATATATATATATATATATCATCATCATGAGTCATTTAAGGTTCCACTGCAGGACCGACCTATCCCGACCGAAGTAGGGATGATATAACCTATTTATATCTACCAAGTGGCTTAGGCTGTCTGGTAGAGATTGTATGTAGGATGAGAAGTGCTTGTAAGTGTAATTGTAGTGTTGTAGTGGCTTTGGATGTGTGTGTAGTCTGTGAACCAAATGTAATCGTCCTGCGCACGCCGACTGGGTACAAACATACTTTATAGTATGCGACACTGGTTCTACCACAGCACCCCTGGTGTCTGCCAAAGCAGTACATGGCCGGGAGAACGCTTCCGGAGTTTATTACCCTGGCGGGGCGCGAACCCTTGCTCTCCAGTGTGCGAAAATGCACACTTTACTACTGTTTTTTTTTTTTTTTTTTATAAATAACAGAACGGAGGAAGGAAAAACAAATGGGTAAAAAAAAATAATCCATACAGCAGATTACTGGTGTCCTCTGTTCATAAAATATCTGTAACAGTTAGACTTGAACAGTTGTGGGTTGAAATTTGTAGGAAAACAACTCTGGGGAAGCGACTTCCAGAGAGATGCAGTTCGGGGAATGAAAGAATTCTGATAGGCAGAAGTTCTGCAATATTGTTGAGTGACATTCCAGTCATGAGCGCTACCAGATGCCCGTGTAGCACGAGGGAAGGCATGGAGAGGTGGCACCATGGACGCAACTTCCTCTGAGCATTTGCCAAAAAAATATCCGTAAAATAATGCAAGGGAGGCAACATTCCTTCTTACAAGCAGGGGAGGTAGTTTATATGTAATGGCAGGGTTGTTAATGATTCTAACAGCTTTATTCTGAATTTTGTCTAGTTGTCTTAATGCAACCTCTCCACAACCATTCCACAAGGGTGAGCAATATTCAAGCTGAGAGCACACATGACTCTTATAAATTATAGCTAACTGCTCATCGGCGAAGAAGTTACGGACTCTGTACAGTAATCCAAGTTTCTCTGAGGCGGTTTTAGCAAGTGATCTGACATGAGAGGTCCAGCTGAGGGCACTGTTAAGTGAGACACCAAGAATTTCAATACTTTTGGAGATGGGAATATTAGTAGCACTGAAGGTAATGTACGAATCTGGCAATATCTGTCTATTAGTAAACTGTATATATTTAGTTTTACTAGCATTAAAAGAGACAAGGTTGTTTTGTCCCCGTTCACTGATTGTAGATAGATCTTGATTTATGGAGATGGCTGTACTGAGTTGAGAGGTAGAGATATTAGACTTTGTAAATGGATGTCTGAGTGTGAATGAACTATGTAGTGTTGAGTCATCTGCATATGAGTGAATGTGGGATTGTGAGTGACAGATAAGAGATCATTAATATGAACCAGAAACAGGGTTGGTGTCAGAACTGATCCCTGCGGCACGCCGGCGTTAATTGAGTGGAAATTCGAATGTGCATCATCTACTTTTACTCTTATTTTCCTGTCACTAAGATAAGAAGAAATCAAAGGAACAAAAGACGTTAGTACATAGCAAGGGAGTTTGGACAGCAGGGAACGGTGCCATACTCTGTTGAAAGCGTTAGAGATATCAAGAGCTACTGCATGAGTTTCTCCAAAAAGATCAATTGATTGATGGATGGTATGAGTTAAGAGATTGAGTATGTCAATGGTGGATCTTTCGTGGCGAAAACCGTATTGTCTATCACTAATTAAGTTGTTGGATTCAAGATGTTTAACAATATGCTTATTAATTAAAGTTTCAAATACCATACCAAGAGAAGATGTGACAGCTATTGGTCTGTAATTGGAGGGGTCAAACGAACTTCCTTTCTTCGGAACTGGGTGGATATTGGCTTCTTTCCATGAATTTGGGAATAAAGAAGTACGTATGCATAGTCTGAATAATTTAGCTAGGACAGAGGCAAGTTCAGGGGAACACTTTTTCAAAACAATTCGCGGAATTCCATCTGGGCCTGGAGCTTTGTTGGTAGGTAAATTGTCTAGGATGGATTGTACGTATCTTGTCTGTATTTTAAGTGGGGCAATTTCGGGAGAATCAAGTTCCAGTACTGAGACATTCTGGCTGGTGTCATCTATGGTAGAGTTTCTGGCAAAGGTACTAGCAAAGATATCTGCTTTCCCATGTGGGTCATTTGTAATATTGCCATCTGAAGATTTTAGTGGGGGAATGGAAGATGATTTGTTAAAGTTATTATTGAAAGAATTAAGAGTTGACCAGAATATTCTATTGTCATTAGGGTTGTTAAGTAGTTTTGATGCTTGCTTTTGAAGAAAGTTTGATTTAGATAGATTTAATACAGCTTTTGCATGATTTCTAGCAATTTTACATTGGGAGAGTGATTCAGATGTTTTTGATTTTAAGTAAGAGTTATATGCTAATGACTTTTGGGCTGTTGCTCTGGCACAATTGCTATCAAACCATTTTGGAGAGTTTAATCTTTTAGTGAATTGTTGACCTGGTATGAATAAATCCATACCATCTAGTATTAAGTCGCAAATGTGGGACTGGGTAGAATTGGGATCACTAGAGAAGAAAGACTGCCATGGAACATCAGCAAGATAATTTCTAAATCCATCCCAGTCTGCCCTGTCAAAGTGCTACAGAGGCTCCATATATATATATATATATATATATATATATATATATATATATATATATATATACAATAAACCTTGAGCATGCGCGCGCGCGCCTGTGTGTGTGTGTGTGTGTGTGTGTGTGTGTGTGTGTGTGTGTGTGTGTAGTGACAGCCAAAACTTGAAAAAGTATTTTGATGAAACTTGGCTAGATGGTTTGAAATGGATGCCAGATGGGCCAGTTTGAACTTTATGTCGACATATTTCAAGTGGTGTTTTGAACCCAGTTGTTATCCCCTTTCATGTGTTCATTTGGAAGAGGCAGCAGGGCATTTTCACGGAGTCTCATATGTCTGCGCAGAGAGAGAGAGAGAGAGAGAGAGAGAAAGGGGCTGTACATCTACACCTCGATGTCTGTTACTTTACTGGTGCTATGACCAGATTTTTTTTTTTTTTTTTTTTTTTTTTTAAGCAGAAAATGGTGGTACCTGTGATGGTGGTGGGGCTGGTGGTAACTGTGATGATGATGATGGTTGTGTTGGTGATGGTGATGGCTGCAATGATGATGGCGGTGATGGCTGCAATGATGATGGTGGCGGTAGCTGTTATGGTGGTGGAAGCTGTGGGTGTTGACAGTGGCGGTAGCTGTGGGTGTTGACGGTGGTGGTAGCTGTGTTGGTGACGGTGGTGGCAGCTGTGGTGGTGATGGTATTGGCAGATGTAGTGGTGATGGTGGTTTTTGTGGTGGTACTGGTTGTTGTGGTGGTAGTGGTGGTGGTGATGATGGTGGTAGTTGTGTTGGTGGTGGTGTTGATGGGGGTGGTGGTGGTGGTGAGGGATGTAGCTGTGATGATGTTGGTCGGGGTGGTGACTGTGGTGGTGTTACAGTATCTATTGAAAAACGACTCTCATTTGGTGTTTCTGTTATATTATTTTTGTTTTTCTTGGAGGGAACAATTTGCAGGCTCCTGGCCTTTGGTTATCATCTTCACTGGATTAAAAAAAAAAAATGCTTTGTGTCTTGAAAGCACCATAAAACACTTGCTCCAAACAGAAGTTTGATTCAGAGATGCCTCTAGTATGGACATGTGAGGCTCTTGTAATATATGTTGTAATCCTAGTGTTTGTATGATTGTGTGTGTGTGTGTGTGTGTGTGTGTGTGTGTGTGTGTGTGTGTAGCCAAAATTTGGAAAAAGATTGTGATGAAACTTAGTAGGATTGTTGACACTGGGCTCCAGATTTGCCAGTTTCAGTTTCGAATTGAATGAAATATCCTGAAGGGGCGTTTTGGCCTCAGATACTTTCCCTCACTGATGTTACATATCGTGTACACGGAATAATACAGTGGTGTATTTCCGTTGAGTTTCATGCCTTTCCTTGGGGGGGGGGGGATATCAAAAGATCGATGTCTGTCACATCATTGATGCAACGAAATGGCGATTTTAATCAGACGAATATGGTGGTAGATGTGGTAGTAGTGGTATTACGAGTTGCTATGATGATGGTGATGATGACAGCTGTGAAGATGGCGATGGTGATGATGGTGGTAGCGATGATGGCCGTCGTTGAAGTTTTCGTCGTCGTGGTACGATGATAATGCTGGTGGGGGTAGCTGTGATAGTGGTGGGGATGGGGGTGGTGATGGTACCTGTTCAACAATTGCTCCCATTTGGTCAAGTGCTATGCACCTGAATAGGGCCGCAAAGAACTTGCTCTGAAACGAAAAGAGGTTCAAAAGCAGCTCTCATTTTGACAAGTGTTAAGTGGCCCAATAGGATTACGAAAAGAAACTCCTGTATATATATATATATATATATATATATATATATATATATATATATATATATATATATATATATATATATATATATATATATATATATGAGCCTCTGTGGTACAGTGGTAAAGTGTGCGTTTTCGTACACTGAAGAACGAGGGGTTGCGCCCCGACAGGGTAATAAACTTTGGGAGCGTTCTTCTGGCCACGTATTGCATTGACGGACACGAGGGGTGCTGTGGTTGAACCAGTGTCGCATACTATAACGTATGCTTGCACCCAGTCAGCTTGCCCTGGCCGATTACACTTGGTTACCAGACTACACACACATCCAAAGCCACTCCAGCATTACAATTACACTTACAAGCGCTTCTCACCCTATATGCAATCTCTGCCAGACAGCATAAGCCACTTGGTAGGGATACATTGACTGTATCGCCCTCACTTCGGCAGTGATAGGCCGGTCCTGCAATAGACGCTCAAACGGCTGATGAGATGATATACTGTATATATATATATATATATATATATTGAGGGGTATCATATATATATATATATATTGAGGGGTATTTAACAACGTCCATGAAGGGTTAGGATTTAATACTATGTTGCATGGAAGACTTATAAAGTACAAAGGGGAAGCGGGACAAACCGACAAGGGGAAACAACCACCATGAGGAAGAAAGACTGAAGGTAAATCGAGGAACAAATGACACAGGCATAGGTAATTGAAGACAGATGGAACGACAAATGTGACAAAAAGGAGAAATAGTAGTGATATACTGTGAAGGAGGGATTTGCTGGTATTCCTGATAAAAGTGCTCGTACCTAATCCGATCTCACTTGCCCTGGTGGCTGATTGAAATGTGCCGGTCGGGAGCAGGAGAGAGTGTGGGGCAGAGGAAGAGACAAAGAGCAAGAGAAAGAGAGGAGGCACAGAGGAAGGGAGGAAGAGCAAGAGAAGTAGAGTGGACAAGGAACAGATGAAGTTGAGGAGGCAAAGAGCAGTAGTTGTGAATACGTAGATGATGAGACAAAGAGCAAGAAATGGAGATTCGTTACAGAAGAGGAGAGAATGTGCAGGAGAAGGGGAGATTTGGAGGAGTAAAGAGACATTCGGAAAAGAAGAAAAGACATCCATGAGGATACAAAGAGCAGGGGATGAGGAGAACAAGGAGAGGAGGAAGTTAAAAAAGATAGATGACGGGAACGGAGAAAAAAATGAAGAGGGAGGAAAACGGGAAAACAAACGAAAAAGAAAGTGGTAGAGGAGTAAACGGTGTGAGAAGAAGCTGGAGGAGAAGTGGGTGAGCCAGAGAAGGTGACGATCAGGAGAAAAGGACAAAATGGGAGAAGAAAAGCGGAGGAAGAGAAGGTGACACAAAATAAACAGGAAAGAAGGAAAATGTGGAAGGAGAAAACAAGAAGGTGGAGGAAGCAGAGAGAGAAGACAAACAGAAGGAGGAGAAGAAGAGGAGGAAGAAACGCAATGAAAGAATAGAAGAGGAAGTAAAAGGAGAGAGAGAGAGAGAGAGAGAGAGAGAGAGAGAGAGAGAGAGAGAGGACGACAATATCAGGATGAGGATCAAGAAATAACAGCGAAATATTTAAGAGTATGTCGACATGAACTATCAGCAACAACATCAACAACAAAAAAACAGAAAGAGAAAGGACAAATAAATGCACAAAAAAAGAAATTATAAATAGCCTTATGAAAATTATCGAAATGCAGAAAAGAAGCAAGGGAGAGCAAAATGAGAAAAATGAATAAAGGAATGAGGATATATATATATATATATATATATATATATATATATATATATATATATATATAATATTTGAAACCAAAAATAAAAAAACTAAAGGCAAACACGGATAGAAAAAATATTTTTTAAATAAAATATAGAAAAAGGCAGAATGGAAGTAACAGAATGAAGAATGAATGAAGAAGAAGCAGGAGTAATACAAGAAGGAAACGATTCTTTGCTGACTGTTAAAAACTCTTTACCCCCCAACCCCCAGCCTCTCTCTCTCTCTCTCTCTCTCTCTCTCTCTCTCTCTCTCTCTCTCAACCTTCTTCCCTCCCCCTGTCCCCCATCTTCCCTCTCACTAAGGAAGTCATTAAGGAAGGGCACCAAGAGGGACAAATCACCACCAGTCAGCTCGTTGTACCATAACTACCAACATTTCCACCACCACCAGAGCTCCCAAAATTTCCACCACCACCACATCTACCATCATTTCCACCACCACCAGAGCTCCTGTTTCTATCAACACCACATCTACCAACATTTCCACCACCACCACAACTACATTATTTCCACCACCACCATAACTAACAATATTTCCACCACCATCACAACTAACAATATTTCCACCACACCACAGCTACATTATTTCATCTACCACCATAACAAACAACGTTTCCACCACCATCACCGCAACTAACAACATTTCCACCACCATCACCACAACTACCAATATTTCCATCACCACTAGGGCGTCCAACATTTCGATCCCACCACAACTACCAACATTTCTGCCACCACCACAATTGTCAATATTTCCACCACCACCACCACCACCACGATTATCAACATTTCCACCACCAACACAAATATCAATTTTTCCACCCCTCCCCAAAAAACAAGCATTTCCACCACAACCAGAACTACCAACATCACCACCACCAAAACTGCAAAATTTTCTACCACCACCACCACCACCACCACCATAATTACTCATCTCCACCACAACCGCAAATACTAGTTTTTTCACTTGAACAACTCTAGTTCTCAGAATGACTAAAAACTGCCATCAGCACAAAAATTCAAATCACCACCACCACCAAAACTACTAACTTTTCCAATTAGTGCGGTGGTTTCTCGGGTGACCACCACCGGCAGGGCTGAGTCGTCTGCACAGGGCCCTCCCGGTCGTCATCAAGCGACTGTGCCACCTCCAGTGTTGCGGCGCCCTAAATCTGCTTGTCAGTGCAGTAAAATTTTCTTTTGCAATATTAGGGGACTTCACTCCAACATCAACCCTGTTCAAAATTTCCTCCAGTTTGAATCCCCTGATCTGCTATTTTTGACAGAGACACAACTAAGCTCCACCTCTGATTTAGCTACATTTAATTTTTCTGGTTATATCTTGATTCAAAATTTCAGACCCAAAGGAGGCGTATGTTGCCTTGCTAAATCAGAAATTGCCCTAGAGGAGATTACTAAATTTAATTGTCGTTATTTCGACTATTCCATATACAAATTAAATTCTTTTGGTAAAGTTAAGTATTTCTGTTGTGTTTATCGTTCCCCTAATGCCCCTCCAGAGCCGAGTTTATTTGACTCTTTGTCTTCACAGCTAAGTGTCCTCAACATTAATACTGCATCAGAAATTACTATTCTGAGTGATTTTAATGTCCATAATGTTGAATGGCTCACTTATTCAGCCAGAACTGATGACTCTGGTCTTGAATGTGAGCTGTTTGCAGACTCATTTAACCTCGTCCAGTTAGTCAACCCACCCGTGTACCAGACAACCCCGATCAAAATCCCCTCCTATTGGACTTGTTTCTAACAGTCAATTCAGATAATTATGTCGAAGTGAAGTCCCTCCTCGGATCCTCGGATCATTGTCTGAATCAAGCCACCAGTTTAACACCCACCACACCCTCCTGCTCTAAACCTGTCATGGCAACTAAATGGCACTACGACAGGGCAGACTGGGAGGAACTCCATAATTTTTTAATGGATGTTCCTTGGACCTCCTTTTTCTCCCCAGATGCAAATTCCACATTGGGCCACATACAGGGTTTCATTAAAGTGGGCATGGAAACATTCATTCCCCATCACAGTTACAACAGAAAAAAATGTAATTCTCGTAAATGATTTGACCACAATTGTGCTAGAGTAACAGAACATAAAATAATAGCCTATAACACTTATACTAGGACCAAAACCAAAGAAACCTTTAACTATTATAGAAATATCAGAAACCATGCCAAAACTATTATCAATCTTTCTAAATCAAACTTTCTACATAGACAGGCTAACAAACTACTAAACAACCCAAATGATAACAAAATATTCTGGTCAACCCTTAATTAATTTAAAACTAACTTCACTACCACCTCTTCCATTCCACCGTTACAGTCCCCCAATGGAAATCTAGTAAGTGACCCACGTGGAAAAGCCAAACTTCTTGTTGACATTTTTTCAACAAACTCAATCCTAAATACAGAAAATCACAATATTCCTGTACTTGGTTTTGATTCCCCTCAAATACCTCCTTTCATGATTCACACCAGATACCTACAAGCTATATTACAGAATCTCTCGGCAGACAAAGCTACTGGTCCAGTTGAAATTCCTTCAATAGTACTTAAAAATTACTCCTCAGTGTTGGCTCCTGTATTGGCAAAACCGTTCTGCTTATGTATTCGAACCTCAAGTTTTCCAGCCTCTTGGAAAGAAGCAAATATCCATCCTTTTCCTAAAAAGGGGACAACTTCTGATCCATCAAACTACAGACTAATTGCAATAACTTCCATTCTCGTTAAAGTTTTTGAGAAACTAATTAACAAACACATAAACAAGCATCTAGAAAACAATAAATTAATCAATGATCGGCAGTATGGGTTTAGACAAGAACGTTCAACTGTAGACATTCTTTGCCTTCTTACCCATCAGATTAACAAAACAATAGACCAACACGGTGAAACTCACAATAGCACTTGATATGTTAAAAGCATTTGACAGAGTATGGCACCGGGCCCTGTTGTCTAAGATGTCACACTATGGCCTTGCACCACTGGTTCCTCTAATTTCTTCTTACCTTCGTAATAGAAAAATATGGGTCATGGTAGATTAAATTTATTCTCAGTTTCATTCCATAAATGCTGGCGTACCTCAGAGATCAGTTTTGGCGCCAACCCTCTTTCTCATTGATATAAATGACCTCCTATCTGTCAAGCACAACCCAATACACTCTTATGCTTATGACTCGACCCTTCATAGTTCTTTCACATTTAGTACCTCCTTTACACAATTTGATATTATAAAGTCCCAAATAAACACAGCAATTTCTCTGCACTAGGACCTTTCTAAAATCAATGAATGGGGACAAACAAATCTGGTCTCATTTAATGCTCAGAAAACTAAATACATTAATTTCTCCAACAGAAAGAATCCCTCAGGCTCTCACATAATTTTATATGATGTCAGTATTCCCATATCCAGTACAATTGATATCCTAGGTGTTACTCTAAGCCCCAACCTAAGCTGGACAGTTTATGTTAAATCTCTTCCTAAAAATGCTTCCAAAAAAATGGGACTTATGTACAGAGTTCGTGAGTTCTTCACTGATGAGCAGATGGCCAAAATATACAAAAGTCATGTGCGTTCTCATAGCGAATACTGTTCACCACTCTGGAGTGGATGTGGAGAAGTTGCATTGAGGTAGTTGGACAAAATTCAAAATAAAGCCATTAAATTAACCAATAATCCTGCCATTACGCAGGACCTTTCTCCATTATCATATACGTAGAGATGTTGCTTCTTTAGCATTATTTTATCAATATTTTTACCGTAAGTGCTCTGACGAACTGGCTTCAGTTTAGCCTCCCCTTCACATTTTCTCCCGAAATACTCCGGCAGCTGGGTGCGTACATGAACTCACACTTTCTCCCCTGCAGAACCTCTGCTTATCAAAATTCTTTTTCTCTAGAACTACTACTCTCTGGAATTCACTTCCTGGAAGTTGTTTCCCACAAACATTTAATTCACTTCAATTTAAATCCAGTTGTAATAAATATTTTATGAATGGAAGATGCCTTTAGGCACATGGTCTTATTTTTGTTTCCTTTGTTTTTCTTTCTCCATTCATTATCTATTTAAAAAAAAATCTCCTACAAAACTACCATTGTTTCCACCAACACTACAGGAGCCAAAATTTTTATCTAATATACTGCCTTAATCTAATATACTTTAGCAGTAGCCGTGTGTGTGTGTGTGTGTGTGTGTGTGTGTGTGTTTTGGGCAGCCGAAAACACACATTCAAATCACACAAAATTGGCACAAAAATCGCAAAAAATTCTCTGATGTGAAAAAACTTGGTCCCATCACGATTGAAAAACTTTTAATATATTAATGAGCGATTAAAGTTTGACCAAAAAATGCCACTCCCAGCACCCGGTCAGTTGCCGTGGTTGAGTGGTTAATATCTCGGACTTGCATTGAGGTAGTTGGACAAAATTCAAAATAAAGCCATTAAATTAACCAATAATCCTGCCATTACGCAGGACCTTTCTCCATTATCATATACGTAGAGATGTTGCTTCTTTAGCATTATTTTATCAATATTTTTACCGTAAGTGCTCTGACGAACTGGCTTCAGTTTAGCCTCCCCTTCACATTTTCTCCCGAAATACTCCGGCAGCTGGGTGCGTACATGAACTCACACTTTCTCCCCTGCAGAACCTCTGCTTATCAAAATTCTTTTTCCCTAGAACTACTACTCTCTGGAATTCACTTCTTGGGTTCCATTCCCGAAGCTGCAAATAATATGATCTATTGGTTAGCTGCAAAAAATCCAACTGACGACGTTAGACTAGAACACTTCATAAACGGACCATCATAGGCCCTTCGATGTCACCTTGACGGCCGATAGTGACAATGTTAGACTAGAACAGCACATGAACAGGACTCGGATTACCTAAAATTATTGCAATACGCATGCAAAGCGCGCGGAAACGAGTTAGAAGCACGAGGAAACGAGTGAGAAGCATAAGAAAGCGAGTGCGCAGCACGAGAGCCCTCTGCAGGAGCAAGTGCGAGAGGGCTCGAAGGGCCCACGAGCACTTGTCCTAACTAAAGACATTTCCTCCACTACTACAGCCACGGACATATACACCAAAACACATACCAATATTCTTAAGTGTTCAGTCCATCCACAGGGACGTCTCTTGTGGTGCAAAGGTTAATTTCAGAATCTCGCATCCAAAAGCATCTACAGTATATTCCTAGTACACTCATTTTCGCATCACTTGCATACGAAAGAAATTACACACAGATAATGACTTTGTGTTTACTCTGAAATACAGTAAGACCCAACCTTTACCTGGAGAAGGTTGAAGTCACGTCTTACTGTTGTACCTTCATAAACAGTTTCAAAACGTGGACATAATTTCCTTTATGCTAACTATTCACGGTACTGTGAAGTTCAGACTGAGTTTCCAACATGTCCATTGCAGTGAGCTGCCATATTTCACCAGAACTATTACCGTGAAGAGTAACTGGGATTTTTAAAATGCAATAACCAAGGAGTGGCCAACCTAACTTACAGGGCTTGCTCTTGAAGAGCTCTTTAGTGGGGGCAAAGGGGGATTTCACGGCTATTCCCTCTAATAATTTTGAGTGGCATGGTGTGACTGGGCATATTTCAAGGGTAGTAAATGCCACCCCGGACACCTCTCTGGCAACGCCACTGTTTTGCCTCTAAACAATCACCATAACTACTGAAATTTTTAAGCGTTACTAACGTTTTCTCACCCCATCATCATACTGAAAAAAGGTCAATGTGATGACAAACCTTTCTGCCACCATTACTATAATATTTTCACAACTACCAACACTTCAGTATTAACCATCCATCCAGTTGTAACCACAAACATGGCTAGTTGCAACTAACGCTATCAGCTATTCAAAGAACCTCCGAAAATAACGCCACATCCATTAATTCACCATAATTATTAAAATGTTCCTAATTTTCTTTTTTAGTTTTTCTTCCATGATTATCATTTTCACACAAAGCATCTTCGGAACTATCGTCATTGCCATCACAACAACCACAATTACCACACCCACCCACAATTATATATATATATATATATATATATATATATATATATATATATATATATATATATATAATCATTCTTTTTCTGTGTCTACCCACCTCTCTTCCTATTTCTCTCCTCTCTCCTCTCACTTTTTATTAGTCTTCTTTTTCAGGTGATCTTACATTGAGTGACAAGCCTATTGGTTTCTTGTAAGTCAGGAAACCGCTTACAGTGTTAGGTGGAAACCATATACCCAACCCACACGTGTTCCCTACGTGTCAACAACTGGATCGGCCGAGGGTTAATGCCCTTCACCGTAAAACAACTAACTCAAAGACAAACGGCCACCCCTTTCTGGATTATGGTGTTTGGCTATAGATAGACAAATAGTTTTTTAATTTATGTATTTTTCTGTTAATTAATTAATTAATATATTTATGCATGCATGCAAGAAGGAACCAAAGGCCAGAGACCCGCACGATTGTTCCCTCCAAGAAAAAACAAAAACTAGATAATAGAGAGCCAAATTCAAGATCCGTTTACTTCGAGATGCCTGGGCACACTGCGTCTGAAAGATTGATCATTGGCAGTAGGAAATACAAACAGAAAAACAGTTCAAGAACTGACCTGTTCCATACATGAAGGGCTGGGAGTAACGGTTAACTCTTCCATTGGAGAGTTGGACAGAAAAGGGATGAGAGTTTGTAGCTATGCAGGTGCTATGCTTCTGCCGTAATAGTGGAGGGATGCAAGCAGACCGTTCAGAGGTGCAGTGACCATTAAAGTGACGAGATAAAAAGAGATAAAGATGTAACAGTGCAACGATGAGACAGATTTTGAAGAGAGCTAGTAAGAGGACGGAAGTTAATGAGACAAAAAGCCCTTGACTTCAGTTTGCTGAGAAGAGCTGTATGTGGGGATCCTCCCCACACATGAGACTTGTACTCTACACAGAGGAGAATAAAACGCATGTCTAAAGTCAACAACTATACAGAGGGAAGTATGCACACAGTCTGCTTAGCACACCCAATCTCTTGAGATCAGATTTTAAAAGAGGTAATATGATCTGTCCAAGATAAATCACGAGAGAATAAAACCCAAGGTATGTTAAAAATTAGGCTGTATTGAGTTGGGCATGATTAAATTTTATAGGATGCTCCTGAGGAAAACTGTGTCGAGTTGAAAGGTGTAAGAACTGAGTTTTTGGTACATTAAAAATAACAAAATTACTCTTACCCCAATCAGAGATATGAGCCAACTCAAAAAATAGGTGTGCCATAGCCTCATCCCTTGTGCTATAGAAGGACCAGAAAAGAAGCGAGAGATGAAGGCACAGATAGAAAGATAGAAGCCGTAGGAGGGCGGTTTGGAAATCAAAGATTTATGCCAGATTTGATCGAAAGCCTTTGAGATATCAAGTGCAATAGCAAAGCTTTCGCCAACGTCCCGAAAGGAGGATGACCAGGAGTCTTAAAGGTAAGTGAGATGATTGCCAGTGGAGCGTCCTCGGCAGAACCCGTACTGATGATTGGAAAGAAGGTTGTGATGAGAAGGGTGCTTTAAAACTTTTCGTTTGAAATAGAAAAAAAAAAACTCTTGAAGTACAAGAAGTTAAAGCAAATGGGCGATAGATAGAGGGCTGGGGATGGACACTCTTCCTTACGACAGGCTGAATGAGTGCAAACTTCCAGCAAGAAGGAAATGAACAAATTGACAAACAAACGCGAAAGAGTTTACCTAGGCAGGATGTAAGCACAGAGGCACAGTCCTTTAGAAGAACAAGAGGGTCCTCATCAGGCCCATATGCCTGATGCCAGTGATGACAGAAAACACAGTAATTGAAGAAATTTTATTGTCAGCCTTGATGAAGTCAGCGGGTGAAGCGATGGAGAAACAGTACTGGAATCGTCTTCGGCGGAACTGGAGGAGAAGGCATGAGCAAAGAGTTCTGTTTTATCAGTAGAAATAATAGCTACAGAGCCATAAGAGTCGAAAAGAGGAGGGAAGGATGATGAAGTAAAGTTGTTACAAAAGTAATTGGCAAGAGTGCCAAAAGCAGTGGGAAGAATTTGAGTTGGAGAGTTCAGAGCATTTAATATGAATGACCCCTGGGGGTAGAGGGGTTTTCAAGAATACTCCCCCAGTATCCCTGCTTGGCATACGAGACGACTAAAAGGGTTGGCGGAGGGTTAGTGCCCCTCCCCGGAAAACAGCTAACTAAAAAAACGAACAAGAAGCCTCGGACAAGGACTGACCCAAAGATGACAACCAAGGACCAGACAATAGACATGGTACAGATCCTTATGTGTGTGTGGATGAAAGGATGCGAATATGTGTGATGGATGCAAGAGCTTATAGAGGTTGGGGGAGTGGACTTTCTGACCATTACTTGGTGGTGGCCAATATCAAGATCCAAGCAAGATGGAGAAATAGAAGGGAAGGATGGGAAGAAGGAGTAGTTGCAAGGAGAGTGGAAAGGTTACAAGAGGATAAGAAAATGGCAGAATATAAGAGAGAAGTAGCGGAACAATTGGGTAAATATGACTTGGAGCAGATGGGGGACGTGGAAGGTGTGTGCAGGATATTCGCAACAGAAATATGTGCAGCATGTGATGCGGTGTGTGGGGTGAAGAGAAGACGAAGAGGGGTGCAAGGAACAGCGTGGTGGAATGACGAGGTGAGACAGGCTGTGGCACAAAAGAAGAAAGCATACAATGAATGGATGAGAAATAGGGGTGTGGAAGAAGTTGAGAGGCGGAAGAGAGAGGTATATATAGAAAGGAAGAGAGAGGTATATATAGAAAGGAAGAGAGAGGTGAAAAGATTAATAAGAGAGAGTAAGAAGAAAGTGGATGAGGAATTTGGAAGGAATTTGAGTGTAAAATGGAGGGACTGTAAGAAAATGTTCTGGAAAGAGGTGAAAAGAGTACGACAGGGTGGCAGTGAAGTTAGCCGGGGAGTGAAAGTTAAAAATGGTAGAATACTAGTGGAGAAGGGAGAAAAAGTGAGCAGATGGAGAGAACACTTTAAAGAATTGTTGAACATAGAGGATGGGAGGAATGCGAGTATAAGTGGCTGGGGAATGGCTGGGAGAAGGAGGGAGGTGAGAAGACAGGAAGAAATCAGTAGGACAGAAGTTGTGGAAGCAATGAAGAAAGTCAAATTGGGGAAAGACCAGGAACTGATGGAGTGTGTGGTGAAATGCTGAAGCATGGGGGAGAGATACTTTGTAGTAGTAGAATGGATGTGGAAGATGTGTAGATTGGCCTAGGAGGAAGGTAGAGTCCCAGAGGATTGGAAGTCAGGTATAATTATTCCAATGTACAAATGAAAAGGGGGAAAAAAGTGTGTGGTAATCATAGGGGCATTTGTCTTCTTATTGTAATAAGAAAAGTGTATGGTAGGGTACTTATTGACAAAGTTACGGAAAGAACAGAGGAATTAGTTGGAGCGAACAGGGAGGCTTTAGGAAGGGGAGAGGTTGTGTAGATCAGATATTCATTCTTAGATCTTTAGTGGAAAAGTTTCTAGAGAATGGAAAGAAGTTATATGCAGCTTTCATGGATTTGGAGAAAGCATATGACAGGGTCGATAGACAAGGATTGTGGAAAGTATTGAGAATATATGGAGTAGATGGGAAGTTGTTGAATGCTGTGAAGAGCATGTATGATGGTGGTTAGGCTGCAGTGCGTGTGGATGGTGAACTGAGTGAATTTTTCTCTCTGAAGGTTGGGTTGAAACAGGGATGTGTCATGTCTCCATGGTTGTTCAATCTGTACATAGATGGGGTAATAAAAGAGGTACAAGGTAGGGCAGTGGATGTTGGAGTGGCCCTGGTGAGAGAGGGTAGTGTTTGGAAACTCCCTGTACTGTTGTTTGCAGATGATACTGTGTTGTTGAGTGAAGACGAAGGAGAGCTGCAGGCTTGGTGGATGAGTTTGGGAGAGTGTGTAAGAAATGGAATCTAAAGGTGAATGTAGGGAAGAGTAAAGTGATGGTCTTTGGGAGAGGTGAAGTCAGTGAATGTACTGTACAGTAAGGTTGGATGGTGAGGAATTGGAAAATGTGAGTACGTTTAAGTACTTGGGTAGTGTGATGAGTAAGGATGGAAGTTTGGAGGGTGAAGTGCTTGAAAAGGTACAGCAAGGAAGAAAGGTTGCTGGTTCCTTGAAAGCAGTGATAAGAAACAGGGAAGCGGGCATGGAAGTGCAAAGTTTCTACATGACAGTATTGTGATACCAACTCTAACGTATAGAAGTAAAGCTTGGATGTTGTTGGAGAAACACAAGTGAAGAGTGAGGGCAGTGGAAATGAGTTATTTGAGAGGAGCCTGTGGAGTCACATGGAGAGACAGGCTGACAAATGAAGATATAAAGGAGCGTTGTGGTGTGGATGTGGATGTGATAGGAAGCATTAGGAGGAACACACTGAGGTGGTTTGGCCATGTGGAGGGGATGGAGGGTGAGAGACTGACGAGGAGAGTGTGAGTGAGGTGGAGGGGGGAGAGGGAGGGGGAGGCTGAGGATGAGATGGAGGGATGGGGTGGAGAGGTATATGAGAGAGAGGGGTGTGAGTTGGGAGCAGGGCAGTGAAATGGCGGGGGACAGGGCGACGTGGAGGCTATTTATTTGTGGCCACCCCGTACGGGATTGAGGCGTCTGGCAATAGATAGATAGAAAGAATTTATTTTTACCAGAGTGAATGGCAGACTTAGCACGATTCCGGGCAGAAATATAACAGAGATGAGATTCAGGGGTGGGTTGGGTCCTTTATCCTATGTATGCCTCCTTGTTGCGGACAGCATTAAAACAAGCATTATTAAACCATGTCTTTTTTTTTTTTTTTTTTTTTTTCATTAGTCACAGGATAAGAGAGAGAGAAAAAAAGGATGCTTCCTTGTCCGAAAGAATAACTTCTGCATTGCACAAGGAACACTCAGACAGTTCTCGGCAATGGAGGCAATAATATTTCCAGGGATAATCAAAGAAATACTGCCTGAGGGCCACCCAATCAGCAGCTGCAAAGTGCCACAGCCACTGTTTCTTGGGAGGGTCCACAGGACTTATTGGAGTGGCAGGGCAGGTCAAGGTGACATGATCGTGATCGTAGATGCATAAGCAGAGGGATTAATTGTAAGGAAAATGTCACTTATGTTGTAACTATGTCCCAGGCAGTTCGAGATAGGGTTTGGGAGCTGTACAAGCTGCTCTAGGTCATCAAGGAAGAAAAAAATGTAGGCTGATTCACCAGGTGGATCAGTGAAAGGAGAGGAGAAACAAAGGTGATGGTGAACATTTATTGATATTGCCTAGAATGGAGATTTCAGAGAAAAGAGGATTTTATAGGATATGTTCCATCTTAGAAGATAGTCAAAGAATTTTTCATAGTCAGTAGAATTAGGGGATGAGTAAACAGCATAGAAATATTAAGGGAATGGCAGGATAGCCGAAGCCAAGAATAGAGAAATCAAGTTCAGGAACACGAGAGCAAGCAATGTTGTTGTGTACATATACACAACAGCCGCCTTTGGCTTTATATGAGTATAGAGAAATAAGGAGTATACTGAGAAGGGTTTGCTATTGAGTCATCTGAGACTGTTGAGTCTCAGTAAAGAAGAGAAAGTGAAGTTTAGAAGAGGTGAGCTGGTGTTCAACAGGAAGTTAAAGGGCAGGCCATGAATGTTCCAGAAATAAAGCAGTGAGCCAGACAGTGGTTCCATGCATCTCACTTGGTCGTCAATGAGAGAGGAGGGGAAGGAGGGGGTTTTGACGGTCCTCCTCCCTCCCCCTTTGGGGACTTCGACCTCTGTTGTTTAGATTCTATTTTTGTTTAAATTTTGAACAGCAAGCACTGTGTGTAATGTGCATGTAGTTTGGCGTTTCAAGTTAGAGGAACTTGTACTGGAAAGCATGCTGGCCTACTCTGCGTGTGTGTATGTGTGTGTGTGTTTTTTTTTAATAACAGAATGGAGAAAGGAAAAACAAATGAATAAAAAAAAATAATCCATACACCAGATTAATGATGTTCTCTGTTCATAAAATATCTGTAACAGTTAGACTTGAACAGCTGTGGGTTGAAATTTGGAGGGAAGCAACTCTGGGGAAGCGAGTTCCAAAGAGATGCAGTTCAGGGAATGAAAGAATTCTGATAGGCAGAAGTTCTGCAATATGGCTGAGTGACAATCCAGTCATGACTGCTCGTATGAGCATTTGCCAAAAAAATATCTGTAAAATAATGCAAGGGAGACAATATTCCTTATTACTTGCAGGGGAGGTAGTTTATTTGTAATGGCAGGGTTGTTAATAATATTAACAGCTTTGTTCTGAATTTTATCTAGTTGTTGTAATGGAACCATTCCACAAGGGTGGGCAATATTCAAGCTGAGAGCACACATGACTTATAAATTATAGCTAACTGCTCATCAACGAAGAAGTTACGGACTCTGTACAATAATCCAAATTTCTTTGAGGTGGTTTTAGCAAGTGATCAAACATGAAAGGTCCAGCTGAGGGCACTGTTAAGTGAGACCCAAAAATTTCAATACTTTTGGAGATGGGAATATTAGTGTCGCTGAAGGTAATGTACGAATCTGGCAATATCTGTCTATTAGTAAATTGTATATATTTAGTTTTACTAGCATTAAAAGAGACAATGGTGGATCTTTCGTGGAGAAAACCATATCGTCTATCACTAATTAAGTTGCTGGATTCAAGATGTTTAACAATGTGCTTATTAATTAAAATTTCAAATACCTTACCAAGAGACGATGTGACAGCTATTGGTCTGTAATCAGAGGGGTCAAAAGAACTTCCTTTCTTCGGAACTAGGTGGATATTGGCTTCTTTCCATGAATTTGGGAATAAAGAAGTACGTATGCATAATCTGAATAATTTGGCTAGGACAGAGGCAAGTTCAGGGGAACACTTTTTCAAAACAATTCGCGGAATTCCATCTGGGCCTGGAGCTTTGTTGGAAGGTAAATTGTCTAGGATGGATTGTACGTATCTTGTCTGTATTTTAAGTGGGGCAATTTCGGGAGAACCAAGTTCTAGTACTGGGATATTCTGGCTGGTATCGTCTGTGGTAGAGTTTCTGGCAAATGTACTGGCAAAAAATATCTGCTTTCCCACAAGGGTCATTTGCAATGTTCCCATCTGAAGATTTTAGTGGGGGAATGGAAAATGACTTGTTAAAGTTATTGTTGAAAGAATTAAGAGTTGATCAGAATATTCTATTGTCATTAGGGTTGTTAAGTAGTTTTGATGCTTGCTTTTGAAGAAAGTTTGATTTAGCTAGATTTAATACAGCTTTTGCATGATTTCTAGCAATTTTAAACAGAGAGTGATTCAGATGTTTTTAAAGTAACAGTTATATGCTAATGACTTTTGGGCTGTTGCTCTGGCACAGTTCCCATCAAACCATTTTGGAGAGTTCAATCTTTTAGTGAACTGTTGACATGGTATGAATAAGTCCATACCGGCTAGTAATAAGTCGCAAATGTGGGACTGGGTGGAATTGGGGTCACTAGAGAAGAAAGACTGCCATGGAATGTCAGCAAGACAATTTCTAAATCCATCCCAGTCTGCCCTATCAAAGTGCCATCGGGTCACCCTGACAGGTTCAGAATGGGGAGGTGTGGGGGGGTTAACTAATGAGGCTTTGATGAGATTGTGCTCAGAGGATCCAAGTGGTGACAGTACCTCTATCATGCAGTGATCTGGATTATATGTCAAGAGTAAACCCAAGAGATGGGCATTATGGTCAGGATTATCAGGTATTTTGGTTGGTTGCTTTTCCAGCTGGGTGAGTTTAAACGATTCTGCAAACAGCCCACACTCTAGACCAGCGTCATCAGTCCTGGCAGAATGTAATAACCATTCAACATTATGTATGTTAAAATCACCCAAAATGGTAATTTCGGTGCTAAGGGCAAGGTTAAGGTTACTCAGCTGTATGGGTATGGAATCAAGTACACTGGGTTCCGAAGAAGCACTGGGGGAGCGATAAACTACACAAATATATTTGGTAATATTTTGATAATTTAGTTTATATAATAACGGATGAAATGAAGTTTAAAATAGTGTCAACTGCATATTGGGGTTTGATATAACAACAGGTGCCGCCCTTGTTACGGAAGTTTGTGAGGAGATGGTAACCGGGAAAACAAAATGGAGATATATCAGTAGAGGGTGAGATTTGTGGTTCTGTCAGGAGAAGGGCCAAAGGGAATATGGACTGAAGGAAAAAATAAACTGAGTTTAAATTTGTGGTAAGGCCGCGGATGCTGGTGAAGAATAAGGCCACACTTTCACCTCTTTGCCGACGAGCATTACCGGAAACAGCAACAGTCACTGCCGGCACAGTCACTTGATGGCGACCAGGAGGACCCCGTGCCACGAGCACTACCCTGCCGGCGGTGGCAATCCGAGGTACCACCTCATTTGATAGTAACATTGCACCGGCCATTACTAAAGAGAGTGAATAGAAGGTGTGATATGTTATGTGCGTGTAATGTCGTGTAGACAGTTGAAGGTAGAGGTATAATGAGAGCATGCTGGCCTACTGTCTGTGTAAATGAACGCAATGAAAATGCTTAGCAAAGGGCGATGGTCAGGATCAAGTCCTAAGGGCTAGTGAAACGGGAGCTCCAGCTCTCCCTATCAATAGCTTCCCATCCACCTCGGGAGTACTGCCCTGCTCGACTGGTGCTACAGTACCACCCCGGGAGTACTTAAAAATGTTTAGCAAAGGGGGATGGTCAGAGTTAGTTAAGAGGTGCTGATGAAACGGGAGCTCCAACTCTTCCTGTCATGAGTTTTCCATCCACCTTGGGAGTACTGCCCTGTTGTACTGGTGCTGGGAGTACTGCCCTGCTCTACTGGTGCTGGGAGTACTGTCCTGCTCTACTGGTGCTGGGAGTACTGCCCTGCTCTACTGGTGCTGGGAGTACTGCCCTGCTCTACTGGTGCTGGGAGTACTGCCCTGCTCTACTGGTGCTGGGAGTACTGTCCTGCTCTACTGGTGCTGGGAGTACTGCCCTGCTCTACTGGTGCTGGGAGTACTGTCCTGCTCTACTGGTGATACAGTCTACTCCCTGAACACACACACACACACACACACACACACACATATATATATATATATATATATATATATATATATATATATATATATATATATATATATATATATATATATATATATATATATATAGGAAAACCCTGCAACGTTCTACTGCACAACACTGGCCTCTCCCAGACGTTTCTGCATGATTTTGTTTGGGAGAAAAAATCCAATATTAACCATTAATGTTGTAGCTATATCCCTGGCACGAAGGGCCACCACCCTTTCCGGCTGGGGCCACATTTGCAAGAGGGTCTAAGGTGCGTGAAGACGTGGCCTTGCCATCCTCCTCCAGGCACTCTTCGTTCCATCCCACGAAAAGAGACTTGGAGGAGTGTTTTAAGTCTGACTGTGCATTGTAGCTGACACTTACTAGATGTGGCTGCTAAAAGTCTTTTCTCTACTAGGTCGATGCTGCACTTAAGTCTTCTCACTACTGTATGGCAGCACTCAACGAGCAGAATATATAATAGGTGGCCCCATGGTCCGCGCCGTTTAAGGCAGTACCACACACACACACACACACACACACACACACACATATATATATATATATATATATATATATATATATATATATATATATATATATATATATATATATATATATATATATATATATATTAGTTTCCAACCTTTCTTCCAGTAATTCCAATTACTTCACCCTTGTCTCCATTTCCATTACAGATTATGTTTGCACAGCTATCACCATTCCTCCAACGAACAGTAAAATTATAACTTTCAAAATTTCATCTGCTAGTAACAATATTTGCCCGACTAAAACTATTTTCACCATTGGTATTAAAGTGTTGCAGGACATACGCCAACGTTTTACCCCAACTACTCAGTTTTTCTAAGAAGACTGTCAACGTTTATTCCACAATTACGAATATTAGTGCCGTAACTACTAACAATACTATCCTAAATACCACAATTTGTACCACAACTACAACATTCATACCACTAGTACAAACATTTCCCCTCCAACAATCATCACTCCTACCATAACTGTTAGCATTAACCTCAAAGCATAACGTCACCACAGAGGCCAAAATTTCCAGTACTACTAGAAGCATACACACACAGTCTCCAACTCAACAATACAAGGAAAACAGTAAACAGCCAGTGCCAAATTAATCCTTACTAAGTGTATGGAACCCGAGACTGGGCTGCATACTCCGGTTAACGATCACAAACATGATGTTTTTTTTATCTTTCTCTTGCCACTAACAGACAGTATTATTCGGTTTAAGAGGAACGTTTGATTTTGCAGTCTCATATATATATATATATATATATATATATATATATATATATATATAACTTACCACCCTGTGCAGGTGGTGCCTCACTGGTTAATAACCACATTTTAGCTACTTGGCTCGACACACCTGACCTTCACTGTGGCTATCATCTTTTAGCATTACGCGCGCACACACACACACACACACACACACACACACACACACACACACACACACACACACACACACACACACACACACACACACACACACACACACACACACACACACACACACACTAAATGTCAAGCATTATATTGTCACAACAATGGAATTGATAAAAAACCTTATCATTAAGGGAAATTCCAGTACGGTTACAATATACATGGCGTACATGTTGGAATGGACAGAGGAGTCGTCTCGCCAATTAGAAGGTTAATCACTATCATTACGGACAATGCCAGTGATATTTAAACGATCATGACTACTAAGACTGTAAACATGATTAATATAAAAATAAATGATAACACAGAGATCTCCAGCTATAGACTATGCCCATAATTTATTTCACAACAAGAAATGCCAATCACTTGAATCAGATGGCACATTTTTGGACCATTTTTGTTACTTTCAGATTATTTCATTCAACTCATAATAGACCTCTCATAATGAAGGGGTAAATGAAGGTTTTACATAACCCCTCCAGCTCGACAATTCTCTCTGAAGCTGAGCTATATAGCTTGTTGGAATATGCAAATGATATAGGTAGATGAAGATATTAACGTTATTACCACAACCACAGCTACTGTAGCCTACCAACCTGAACTCACGATTCCACACATCACCAGTCTGCCACCAGTTACACGACTGTAACCACCAGCTCTGGCATCACAATGCCACAACTACCAAAATGATTACATACACTGTTGAAAAAAGTACACTTGCCCTTACCAATACCATTTCAGTTTTCGAAGTGTAATTCGGACGGTTAGTTGTTATCTCGTTTCTTATTATTTTTCAAGTGTTTGCTAATACTCACTTCAAGTTTTATCTCACCCCTGTCTTAGAATGAAAACTGTTATTATGATGATAAGACTAGCACAAAGTCATTGAAGCAACTGTTACTACTAAAGACATGATCAACACAATCATTACAGGGAATATGTTACTGTATCATTCTCTCTTCACTTGACAGTAAATCACCATCTCTCCATTTTGAATAATGACCTTAAAGAATTACATAAATTAATGAAAGAAAAGCATTCGGGAGCCGAATGCTAATTGCCCGCCAGAATATGCTGTAGGCCAAGTCCAAGATTATGGCTATATCTTGATACCTGGAAAGGTTCATGATGATAGCCCAAGCCATTCATGAGGTATAGTGGAGCTAAACATGGGTGATAAAAAACTAAGACCTATGGCAGCCATTTTAGTAACCTTGACCTTGACCCCGAGTAGCCATTTTCGAACTCATCCAAGATTTTGGCCATATCTTGGTACCCTGAAAGTGTCATGTTGATAGTTTAAGCTGTTTAATAGATATAATGGTGGAAAAGTCAGGCAATAACTACTTGACCTTTAACAGCCATTTTGGTGGCCTTGTTGTTGACCCAGTGTTCCCGTTTTTTAACTCGGACAAGATTTTGGCCACAGCTTGATGCCCTGAAGGTTTCATGTTGATAACTCAAGCCATTCATGAGATATAATGGGAACAAATACTCTCTCTCTCTCTCTCTCTCTCTCTCTCTCTCACACACACACACACACACACACACACACACACACACACACACACACACACACACACACACACACACACACACACACACACACACACACACACACACACACACACACACACACACACACAGGAAGGAAAAACATTACTGCTCTACTTTGTAAGACAGGTGATAAAAATTACAATGACAGCATGGGAAACACCAAATAAGTACCAGTATTATAACTTTACATTAGCCTCTAATATGGGATAACATTGACTACTGCTACGGCTATGAACAATAGTAATAAAGGCTAACCTGCTAAGTCCAGCTATCATGTATACATATCCTCCCGGAGCCGTCTGGGTGACACATATACATGATCTAGTGTTTTGTGGTATTGTTTGAATATTCTGCGGGTTATTTCCACCACATGCAGCCACTGGCAACCCTCTTGTATGCATGTGAATCATGTTCCAGTTACTTGCATACCTCCGTAATGGACAGACCTATGCACAAAGTTTTCCCTGTGTCTGGATCCTTGGCTGAGCACCCACAGCCACTGACTTCAACACCAATGAAGTCCAAAGACCAGAAAAGAAAAAGCCTTAGTGATAGTGTGATAGGGAGAGAACTCGAGGTGACATTACCACCAATTGTGAGTGGTAAAAAAGTGACTCTTCCTCTCAGGAAAATGATCGCCATAATGAGTGTCAAATTTATGCATCGTGTGAGGAAAGTGGAGGATGTAAATCTATTGTGTCCCCCTGTACATCTGCTGTTTCCGATGATGGGAATGGTTCAGAGGGGTATTGACGATCCTGGAGAGGGGGATATTGACAAGGATAAGGAGATGGAAGAGGAGGTAGGGAGTGAAGAAAGGGAGGAGGTGGAGGAGGGAGGGAGAAAGGAGGAGGAAATGAGGTGCATCAAGCCTCACACAATCCCTCTCTATTGACGTGAATAATGGAAGCAGAAAGTTTGTTTCATGATGAAATCAGTGCCATATTTTTTATTGAAAGTTTCCATGTGTGTATGTTTGTTATGGTGAAAAAGTACAAATCACAGGGAAAAAATTGTTATAGTGGAAAACATAGTCGAGTGGGGAAAGGGAGGAAGGAGGGTGGAGGAAACATGGTGCCTCGCGCCACTGATATGTCAATTTAGGTGAATAATGAGAGCAGAAGTTTGTTTCATGATGAAATTAGTGCCTTACTTCTAACTGAAAATGTTTTTTTGTGTGTATATTTATTATGATGAAAAAGTTTAAATCATAGGGGAAAAAATTCTGTTATAGTGGAAAATACAGTATTTTCGATCATGGACAATACATGTATAAATATATTGTACACAATATATATTTTAGGTTTTGTGTATTAGTAGTAGTAGAAGTAGCAGTAGTTGTACTAGTAATGATAGTATCTGTTGTGGTAGTGGTACTAGTAGTAGTTGTAGTAGTAGTGGTAGTTGTAGTAGTGGCAGTTGTAGTAATGGTAGTTGTAGTATTAGCAGTAGTTGTAGTTGATGTAGTTGCAGTAGTAGTAGTAATAGTAGTAATAATAGTATTATTGTAGTAGTTGTAATACCCAGACTTCTAGTCGCACACCAGTGCCAGAATCAAGTGACAATGTAAGCCAAACATACATCTCCGTGTGTGTGTGTGTGTGTGTGTGTGTGTGTGTGTGTGTGTGTGTTCTTACCTAATTGTTCTTACCTAATTGTATCTTTACAGGAATGAGTCAAGCTCGTACTGTCCCGTGTCTTAAACCATATTTATCGTACATATCCTTAAATTTGTGAATTGTTTCGGCACACACTATTTCATTCGGTAGTCATTCCATTGATCAATTGCTCTGTTTGGGAAACTGAATTTCCTTACGTCTTTATCACCTCTCTTCTTATGCAGTTTTTTGCAGTGTCCTCTTGCTGATGCTTCTCCATATGTTAAATAATCATTTATGTCTATTTTCTCCTTCCCTGATATGCACTTATATAGCATTATCATGTCACCTCTTTTCCTTCTCTCCTGTAGTGTTGGTAGATTCAGTTTATTTAATCTTTCTTCGTAGCTTAGGTCCCTTAAGCTTGGTATCCATCTTGTAGTGGCCCTTTGAACTTTTTCAATCTTGTCTATATGCTTTTTGAGATGAGGACTCCAGACTACTGATGCATATTCCAGGGTTGGTCTAAAGAAGGATGTTATTATCCTTCTTAGCATGTCTTCATTTATGTATGTGAATGCTATTCTCATATTTGCCAGCAGTGTATACATGTTCCGTACCTTCTCGCTGATGTGGTCAGCCGGAGATAGTCTGTTATTGATAATCACACCTAGGTCTTTCTCTCTTTCTGATGTGTATAGGGTTTTATTTCCTAACTTATAATCCCAATCAGGTCTTTTTCCACTTTTACCAAACTTGATTACATGACACTTGTCCACACTGAATTCCATTTGCCATGTACTACTCCATTCATGAAGTTTATTTAATTCTTCTTGTAGCTCCCTACAAGAGTCTGTGTTAGTAATTCTCCTTTGTATTTTTGCATCATCTGCAAACATATTCAGATAGCTCTCATTTCCAGTGTTACTGTTTATATCATTTATATACACTAAAAACATGATTGGTGCCAGCACTGAACCCTGTGGTACTCCACTAGTCACTTCTTTCCATGATGAGTAGTTTCCTCTTAGTACTGTCCTCATTTCTCTTTTTCTGAGAAAGTCTTGCATCCAACAAAACAGTTTGCCTCGAATTCCTCCTTGATGATACAGTTTCCATAAAAGTCTTTGGTGTGGTACTGTGTCAAAGGCTTTCTTGAAATCTAAATAGATACTGTCCACCCATCCTTCCCTTTCCTGTATTGTGTTTGTTACTCTGTCATAGTAGCTCAACAGATTAGTAACACATGATTTTCCTTTTCTGAAACCAAACTGTCTTTCTGTTATCATACTGTGTTCTTTTAGATGAATTACCCAAGCTTTTCTTATAAGCTTTTCTAATACCTTGCTTACAACACTGGTCAGTGATACTGGTTGGTAGTTGAGTGGATTTTGTCTATTTCCTTTCTTGAATAAGGGGACAATATTTGCTTTTTTCCAAATATCAGGTAGTTTACCTTGACTCAAGGATTTCTTGAAAATTAAAAATAATGGTTTACTTAACTCCTTTGCACATTCTCGTAATACCCAACATTAAATTTCATCAGGACCACTTGCTTTTCCTCTGTCTAATCTACTTAACTCCTCCTGTATTACTTTTTCTGCTATTTGTATATCTGGTAGTATGTGTGGACATGCATGTTCCACATAGTCCCTATCAAATTTTTTTTCTTCTGTAAAAACTAATTGGAAATTCTTATTTAGTGCTTCACAAACATCTTTCTCTTGTGTATAAGTGATTCCCTCATCCATAATGGATTGTATTATATCTTTTACTTTGGTTTTGCTTCTGATATAGCTGTAAAACAGCTTTGGTTGATCACTACTTTTATTTATTATATCCTCCTCATACTGTTTTTGAGCTTCCCTCCTTATTCTTGTATAGTCGTTTCTTGCCTGTTTGTAATTATTATACGCCCTTTCACTATTGTGTCTTCTGTATCTATTCCACAACAAATCTCTTCTTTCTTTTGATTTTTTACATTCTGTATTGAACCATTTCTGTATTTTCTTATCTGCTTCTTTGTGCTGTGGGATGTACTTCTGGACTCCTATTTCATAAAATTCACAGAATTTTTTATATCCAGCATTTAAATCTTGTCCTCTAAGCTCATTTTCCCAATCAACTTCTAAGAAATACTTCTTTAGGTCATGATAATTTCCCTTTTTATAGTTTAGGCTCTTTTTGTAATTGTCATTGCTGTTTACTAGGTCATATGCTATCCTGAAGTTATAATTTAGTACTGCATGATCGCTTTTGCCGAGTGGAGGGTGATATATTAAACTGTCAATATCATTTTCTTGCCTAGTAAATATTAGATCTAGCACTGAAGGTACATCAAGTCCTCTTTTTCTGGTGGTTTCCCTCACATGTTGCGTTAGGAAAAACTCTTGTACTAGATCCAGGAGCTTTTGGTCCCAACAGCTTTCTTGGCTAATTATATCTAGAGTATTCCAATTTATATATGTATTGAAATCCCCAGTTAGTATAATTCTTTCCGATTTCTCTTCCATTTTATGTAGTAATGATCTTATACTTTGAATTGTACTCTCTGCCAGGTCCTCATATTCGTCTCTTTCCCATGTGTTTGATCTGGGTGGCATGTACAAATTGGCTACAATTACTTTCCCTTCAGATGTGTTGATCTCTACTGCAATCAGTTCTACTTGTGATGGTATATCTAGGTTTATTTCCTTGACTTTTAGATTTTTCTTAGTTAATATTATAATTCCTCCTCCTTTTTTTAAATTTCTGTCTCTTCTCCATATATTGTATTCCTCCAAGTTTAGTATGTCATTGGATATCCTTGGTGTTAATTTTGTTTCAGTTAGGTATATTATTTGTGGTTCATTTTCTCTGACATAATCATTCATCTCTAGTAATTTTGATACCATTCCATCTACATTTAAGTACATCAACTTTATCATTTTGTTTATATACTGGTCATGACATGGTTCTACTACCTTGCACCTTTTTCTTCCATCCTGTTTGTGTACCACTTTCGTACCTGCAATCCTATTACTTTGTAAAAAAAAAAAATTCTTCTTCTCCTCTTCTGATCTTCCCTCATTTTTTGTTTTTGCTTCCTCCCTTTTCTCTTTCAGTAATTCCAGTTCCTCTTGTGTTAGGCATCTTTTTATCCATACATTTTTGAACTCCTCTTTTTCCATAAGATTCTTTGCATTTTTTAGTATCTCTTCCACACTGTTTACACTCTGGAAAGTCACCTTTAGAGGTCTTGTCTTGCTTTTCTCGTATTTCCCTAACCTTTTGTGTTCCTCTATGTCTTAACTACAGATTTCCTCTGATACTTCTTTCAGTAAGCTCATTACATTTGCCATCTCCTTTTTCTCTTGTGATCTTGTTTTTTACTTCTTCCTCTTCTATACCAGTGATTACTATAGATTTATTTATCTCTACTGAATCTCTGACTAACTTTGGGTTGTTTTGGATTATTCTTTTCACTTCCTTTTTAATGCTTTTTTCCTCCACCCTTGTTTCTAAGTCTTTTTTTACTTTCACCATTTCAGCATATGTGGTTTCTGCATCATTATTGTAGCTTTGCACAGCTTCATGCACCTGTGTTATCTTCTCCTCAATATCACTGCTCTGGTCCATAAGACTGCTTGCTTGCCTAATTGTCTCTGCGTCATTTTTGAACTCTTCCATAACACTCTCGTGATTGACTACTGTACTTGCCATTTCACTCACTATCTTCCTAAGCATACTCAATTCCACTGTTAGTTCACTGATGGTTGTGTCTTTCTTATTGGCCTCCCTTCCTAGTTTTTCTATCTCTTCCTTTTGCAAGTGCATCTGCTTCTTTATTTCATCAATTTCATTTTTGAAAGCCATTTCTAGTTTGTGTACACGTTCAACCAGTCTATTGCGAGTCTCCATTTCAACCAGTTCTTGGTAGAAATCGTCATTTTGCTTTTTACTTTTATCCCTTTTCTTTTCCAAATTTGTTTTACTAAAGTATGTATCCATTTTGCAATACTAAAAGAACAGAGTATGTACTTACAGAGCATGCACACTTTCCCCACGTTGTTGTAGTCTAAACAGACCCAGCTGACTCAGCGCATTTTTTTTCCTCGTGGTTCTCTTTTCTGTTTGAATAAGTCTTGTTTAAACTTATTATTTTTTTCCATTTAATAATGAAAAATCATTTAGTCTAACCTGGTACAGAGCTTGACTCATGCAAAGATACTAATTTGGGTAATGCCACTGGCCGTGTTGGTTTGGTACAGAGCGCCACTGTCGGATGTCTGCATCTGATATATATATATATATATATATATATATATATATATATATATATACAGAAGCACATGCATTCCTGATCCGTTCTTCTAGTGTGGGGAGTTCTCGAGGCTTGGTGGCATACACTTTGCTCTTAATGCAGCCTCACAAAATGTCATATGGTGTAAGATCTGGCGAGTGAGCAGCCCATTCGATGGGACAATGGCGACCAATCCACCGATATGGGAACTGCTCATTCAGAAATGAACGAACCTCATGCGAGTAATGAGCAGGGGCACTGACTTGCTGGAAAATGACTTCTTGCATGTCAGCTATACCTGACAGTTGGGGGATGAAGAACTGAAACATACGAAGGTAAGTGTCTCTGTTGATGTTCACAGAACTTCCATCTTTACCCTAGAAGAACGGACCAATCAACCCAGCTGAGGAGATGGCACACCAGACGACCAATTTTGGCATGTCCCTTTCATGTGTACGGATTTCCATAGGACTGTGAGTTCCCCAGATGTGGGTGTTGTGCCGACTGACGCGACCAGAAAGGTGGAAGAGAGTTTTGTCACTGGACCACATGTGCTCCACGATCTATGGGTCTGTTTCGTAGTGATGCAGCTGTGTCTCACACATCTCCACCCGGTAATCATAGTCTTGAGGTTCCAGCTACTGAACCACCTTGATATTGTACGGATGCAGCTTGAGATCACACCGCAAAATCCTTTGGATAGATGTCACGCTGATGTTCAATTCCACAGTTGCTGCCTAATGGACTTTTCTTAACTCTGAGCAAAAGCTTCATGGACGGTTTCGACATTCTCACTCCGCCCACTTTGAGGTCTTCGTGATCAGGGTTCGTCCTGAACGGATCCGGTCTCCATAAACTTCTGGTAGGTGGAGACAATGGTGTTCCTATCTGGAGCATAATGCTGTCCGTAGACTGTCTGGAATCGTCACTGCACTTCAACAACAGATTGAAAACCTGCCATGCGGTAATTTTACACCTCTTCTCTAGAGTCAGCATGGTACCAGAAGAAAAGGGTGCAAAACTTCAATTGTAGACTCAAAAAAATTCTCAGCTACTGAGTATGAGTCTACTACATGATGAACGTCGTTGGTCGATTACCTGCAAAGAAAATTGAAAATCAAATTTGTGAGGGACTTTTGAAACACCCAGTATATATATATATATATATATATATATATATATATATATATATATATGGAGCCTCAGTGGTACAGTGGTAAAGTGTGCGTTTTCGTACACTGGAGAGTGAGGGTTCGTGCCTCGCCAGGGTAATAAGCTTTGGAAGCGTTCTCCCGGCCATATACTGCTTTGGCGAACACCAGGGGTGTTGTGGTTGAACCACTGTCACATACTGTAAAGTATGTTTGCACCCAGTCAGCTTGTGCAGGCCAAGTACACTTGGTTCACAGACTACACACACATCCAAAGCCGCTACTACACTACAATCACACTTACAAGCACTTCTCACCTTACATACAATCTCTACCAGACAGCCTAAGCCACTTGGTAGAGATACATAGGCTGTACCTTTTCCTACTTAAGTCGGGATAGGCCGGTCCTGCAGTGGATACTTAAACGGTTGATGATGATGATGATATGTATATATATATATATATATATATATATATATAGATAGATATATAGATTAATATAGATAAAGATATATATATATATACAATTTACACACGAGAGAGGACCCCAAAATTCCTGCAATAGATCGATAGTTTGGGAAAATTAAATAGTTCCCCGTTGCACTGGTTAGCACCATTTGCATGCAATCTGGAGAATCTTTCTGCCAGGTGGCAGTGCACCAACGGGGTCACGTCTGTATTTCTGGAGGCCATTCTCTCTTTGTGCACATGGCTTCTGTGATTGTCGTCCTCACACCACTATGAGAAGTTTGAATGAGCAAATAGTATCTGCAGTAAATTCTGTTTTTGCTCGAGAAATCTATGGCTGAGGAAGTGACAATGCTTGAGGAAGCTTTCAAGGAGCAGGCTATGAAAAAACACATATCAATAAATGGTGGCTGGGGAATGGCTGGGAGAAGGAGGGAGGTGAGAAGACAGGAAGAAATCAGTAGGATAGAAGTTGTGGAAGCAATGAAGAAAGTTAAATTGGGGAAAGCCCCAGGAATTGATGGAGTGTGTGGTGAAATGCTGAAGCATGGGGGAGAGATAGTAGTAGAATGGATGTGGAAGATGTGCAGATTGGCCTGGGAGGAAGGTAGAGTCCCGGAGGATTGGAAGTCATGTATAATTATTTCCTTGTACAAAGGAAAAGGGGAAAAAAAAAGTGTGTGGTAATCATAGGGGCATTTGTCTTCTTAGTATAATAAGAAAAGTGTATGGTAGGATACTTATAGACAGAGTTAGAGAAAGAACAGAGAAATTAGTTGGAGAAGAACAGGGAGGCTTTAGGAAGGGAAGAGGTTGTGTAGATCAGATATTCATTCTTAGATCTTTAGTGGAAAAGTTTCTAGAGAAGGGAAGGAAGTTGTATGCGGCTTTCATGGATTTGGAGAAAGCATATGACAGGGTGGATAGACAAGGATTGTGGAAAGTGTTAAGAATATATGGAGTAGATGGGAAGTTGTTGAATGCTGTGAAGAGTATGTACGATGGTGCGAAGGCTGCAGTGCATGTGGATGGTGAACTAAGTGAATTTTTCTCTTTGAAAGTTGGTTTGAAACAGGGATGTGTCATGTCTCCATGGTTGTTCAATCTGTACATGGATGGGGTAATAAAAGAGGTGCAAGGTAGGGTAGTGGATGTTGGAGTGGCCCTGGTGAGAGAGGATAGTGTTTGGAAACTCCCTGTACTGTTGTTTGCAGATGATACTGTGTTGTTGAGTGAAGACGAAGGGGAGCTGCAAGGCTTGGTGGATGAGTTTGAGAGAGTGTGTAAGAAACGGAATCTAAAGGTGAATGTAGGGAAGAGTAAAGTGATGGTCTTTGAGAGAGGTGAAGTTAGTGAATGTACAGCGAGGTTGGATGGTGAGGAATTGGAAAATGTGAGTACGTTTAAGTACTTGGGTAGTGTGATGAGTAGGGATGGAGGTTTGGAGGGTGAAGTGCTTGAAAGGGTACAGCAGGGAAGAAAGGTTGCTGTTTCTTTGAAAGCAGTGATAAGAAACAGGGAAGTGAGCATGGAAGTGAAAAAGTTACTACATGACAGTATTGTGATACCAACTCTAACGTATGGAAGTGAAGCTTGGACATTGTTGGAAGGACACAAGTCAAGAGTGAGAGCAGTGGAAATGAGTTATTTAAGAGGAGCCTGTGGAGTCACGTGGAGAGACAGGCTGACGAATGAGGATATAAAGGAGCGTTGTGGTGTGGATGTGGATGTGATAGGAAGCGTTATGAGGAACACACTGAGGTGGTTTGGCCATGTGGAGAGGATGGAGGGTGAAAGACTGACGAAGAGAGTGTATGTGAGTGAGGTGGAGGGGGGAAAAGGAAGGGGGAGGCCAAGGATGAGATGGAGGGATGGGGTGGAGAGGTATATGAGAGAGGGGGGTGTGAGTTGGGAGCAGGGCAGTGAAATGGCGGGGGACAGGGCGACTTGGAGGCGATTTGTTTGTGGCCACCCCAAACGGGATTGAGGCGTCTGGCAATAGATAGTTAGATAGAATAAGTGGTACGCCCGTTTTAAGAAGGGCAACATATGAATTCGAGAGTCGCCATGCCCTGGCCGTCCTTCAAACTCTCAAACAGATGGAAACATAAAAAAAAAAAACGACAGGTAATCTTGGAAGACCGTCAGTGCACTATTGACAAACTATTCAAGACCACAGCCGTTTCTTGGGGTTCAGTCCAACGGATTGTGACACAAGATCTCGTCATGCATTGAGTTTTGGCATAGTTCATCAAGTTTTCTAAAAGATCATAAAGCAAACCATGTGAACGTGTCAGGACTTGAAAGGGCAATTAAGAAATTGTACATAATTTCTTTCAAATGTCATTACAGGTGATGAGACCTGGGTCTACAGGAATGGCCCCGAAATGAAGCAGTAGTCCAGTCAGTGGAAGACACCGGTATCTCCAATACCGAAAAAAGCACCTCCATCACTAAGACAGTGTTAATCTTTTTTGTTTGTTTTTTTTTTGTTTTTTTACACTGAGTGAGTAGCCCGAAAAGAAATTGTTCCCGTGGACAGGATGTGAACTAGCAGTTTTACATTGCACTTCTGAGGTGTGTATGGGAAAGCATGAGGCACAAGAGTCCAGAAAAGTGGCGCACCCAGGGATGGCTATTGATCACAACAATGCCCCAGCTGACATGGCACTGAGAGTTCAGCAATTTTTGACCAAGTAATGTCACTGATGCTCCATACACACCGAAATCACCACAACTCGCTCTTTGTGATTTTTTCTTGTTCCTGAAGATCAAGTTAGAAGAAAGGCAGAAGATATGACAAGTTAGAATAACTCCAGGAAAAGACGCAAGTATCTCTTGACAAAGTGACGAGAGATGACTAGAAGGAGTGTTTATAGGATAAGGAGAAATGCAGGGACAAGTGCATACTGTAGCATCTCAAGGAGAGTACTTCGAAGGAAACTCAAATGGATATGCTGTAAGTCCGTAATGAAGTTTTTTGTTAATAATTCCGGGAATTTAGGGATTTCCCCTCGTATATCATAATTTTGTGTGTGTGTGTGTGTGTGTGTGTGTGTGTGTGTGTGTGTGTGTGTGTGTGTGTGTGTGTGTGTGTGTGTGTCGCACAGCTGACACTGGAATAAGGAGATAAATAAATGGTGCCAGGCACAACAGACCTCACCCAACAGCAGTTATTTTTTTTTCTTTTGAAACTGACTCGTTTCTGCCATTTAGTATCAGTGCACAGTTAAATGTGAGGTGATGGCACAAATGTTTTCAAGTTACGATTTCTGGAAACCCGTGATCTTGCATTTGACTTTTCTAGGTAACTCAAGGTTAAAGGTCATGCTGCTAAATGAAAGCTCATATAAGAATTCTCATATCTTGGTAACAGTAAATATCTCTATTTTCAACAAGTTTCCAGTTATATCCCCCTGAATATCCGTTGATTTTGACCTTTCAAGGTCACTTACGATCAAAGGTCAATGTACCAATTAAAGACCATTATGGGTTTTCCTATATGTTTATAATAGTAAATATCTTTCTATCTTCAACCAGTTTCGAGTTAGGCTATAGCCCTTTTGATGCTGTGACCTTGAGTTTGAAGTTTCAAGTTCATTCAGGGTCAGAGGTCTTGGTACCAAATGAAAGCCTATATTTCGAGTTCCTGTATATTCACAATAGTAAATATCTCTATATTCAACCTTTTTCAAGTAAGAACCCTCTGAAAATCCGTGACCTTGATTTTGACCTTTCGTGGTCACTGGATTAACTCCAAAATTTAATCACCTTTTGGGGGAAGCAGTGTCCACATATCCTGAAAGTTTCACCTAATTTCATTCAGCTGTTTTCAGGTAATGTTGCCAACTAAGATACAAACAATGAAACTTGACCAAAAGCAATACATAGTCGACTCCGTCCGGACAAGGTAATTGTCAGAAATTTATTTATTCAAGTCGGTATCCTCACTTGGGGCACCAAAAATGTGTCAGAAAATTCTTATACGCTCCTTTGTCTGACGTGTGTTAACCTAAGACAACCTTAGGAGGATTAGGTGTAACTGATACTCCAACTCACCTAGTTATTATTCTCCTATCTCCGAGCTAATACCCCATAGAATTGGCCAATTCATAAAGGTTACATAGCTAGAAAGAGTTGGACAACAGATGACGACGAGCCTGACGTTTAGGTCGGTTGCCTGGGCTGCCAAGCGTCCTTGAGGTGTATATTTACAGCGTGCTAACTCAACGATTTCTAGGAACAGAGTCACAACATGGCGAGCTTCTTCTCCCCTCATAGGATTTGAAGAGATGCCAACTATTTATTAATTACAATGCTAAATGCAGTTAGATTACATCATGATATATTCAGAGCGAATCTAATTAATCTTAGTTTTACAGTAATTAAACTAAAGCCAAACCAAATATTCCCTTTATCTGTGTAAATATGTAAAATCCACATCTGCTTTTTACGTGAGGCTTTTCATCCTCAGGACACGTCATCTACCGTGCAGACGCAGTTTAGGTCAATGGAACTTTCCAAAGCAATTACATGTGTTTACAATATTGTTGTCCACAAGGGTTAAACGCAATAGCATTTAATTTATTAATAATAGGAATTATTAAAGAGAACACAATCTCTGGGTTACAAAAACTGCCTGAACAGTTATTAACGATCTCCAGGTTTTCTTCTGCTTCTAACCAGGGATGACTTTTTTAAAAAGTAAAGGGCACAACCGCTCTGGGGGAAATATTTCCCACAGTTTTGGGGCCAGGCGAAATGATACGCTGTATCATGTAATATGACCCTTAGCCAGGTGTTCTCTCTATAGGTCTCGAGAACCCGTTGCTGCAGCCCTTCTAGGTCGTGCATCTTGACCCATTTGGTCTCCACCATTTACTGTCTCTGGGGGTAGCCGTTAACTCAAGAGGTACCAGTTTATTAATAGCTTTTATGTTGGTATGTCCCCGACATTTTTTTATTACGAGTCTCAGCACCCCCTCTGAATCTAGATGCGTGGACACACTTTAACTAATGGCCACTGGGATCTTGGTTGTTCTGTTTTTACTAAGACCACATCTCCTATGTTTAAAACAGACTTGTTGCTGGCAACCTGAGCCCCATAAAATCTTTCTCATAGGCTCAAAAGATATTCTCCACTCCAATGTCTACTCCATGTATTCAATATCCTTTTCAGACATTGATATCCCTCACACAGATGTTGTCGTAATTCATTATTTCCTATGGTAGGATCATCTACTTCCTCCTGGATATCCACACAAGGCACCAGATGGAGCTTTCTGCCATATAACATATAAGCCGGTGTCAGTGCCTCAATCGAAATGCTAGTGTCATCTAGATAGGTTGGGGGTCTATCATTAATCCTAGCTTCAATTTTAGTTATCACTGTTCTTAACTCGTCTCTTGTGATCTTAGTTCTGTGTAAGGTTTTCCTTAGGCAGATTTTCACGGTACCAATCATTCGTTCGATAAATCCATTTTGCCATGGCGCTTTTGAAGCTATGAACTACCAGGTGCAATTTTGGATTTCCAGCGCCAACTTAACCTTTGAGTCATTCATTATATTTAAAAGTAGAGGTGCTGCTCCAACAAAATTGGTTCTGTTGTCGCTTATTAACTTATTAGGACAAGACATTCTAGCGGCAAACCTTCTAAAGACATTCAGGAATGTCTCTGAACTCAGATCTTCTGCTGTTTCTAGATGGACTGCCCTTGTGTAGGTGCATGTAAACAGACATATATACACCTTATGGGAAAATCCCTCACCTGTAAGCGTTATAGCCCCTGTGTAATCAACTCCAGTTACTTTGAAGGGCCAACTTACATTTATCCAATCCCTTGGAAAGGTAGGTGGTCCTGGATAGTCATATGGTCGTTATTCATACCTCCTACATGTAATGCAACCTTTGAGATATTTCTTTATGACCTGTCTACCCTTAGGGATCCAATACCTTTCCCGGATTCGGGCCAAAGTCTGTGGCACACCTCCTTGAAGAGTCAAATCATGGGCTTCCTTTACAATTAACTGTACAAAATAATGGTCCTTAGGTAATAATATGGGGTGTCTAGTTTGGAGAGGCAAATCTGCCTTTATTATTCGGCCCCGGGATCTAATTAGACCCTTTCCGTCTAAGAACAAGCCTAAATCTCTTATCAGCTTATTCTTGTTCCCAGTGCCTTTGGCTAAAAGGTCATATATCTCTCCATAATAATTCCCTTGTATCCTTTTCAGCCAATATTCCACGGGATCTAACTGCTGAAACCCCACTTTCTTATTAAAAAATTTAACAACTATTTCATTAGTGTTAATAAGTTGTCTTATTGATGAGAATCGACTAATGTTAATTACTTCTGGTCAGGTACTACAGGTTCCAAGTTTACTGCACCAACCTCAGCAATGCTATACTGTTTCTGCTCAGGGCACTTCTAAATGAGTAACCATTTAGGACCTTTAAACCACAGGTTACCTTTGATCAGTCTTTTTACAGTCGAAACTCTCGAGAGCAGATCAGCTGGGTTTTGTTTGAAGGATACATGCATAAATTTAAATTTGGAAGACAGCTCTATAATAGTCTTCAATCTATTGCGGACGAAAGGAATTTTACTGCCTTCCTTCCCTATCCAGTACAGACAAATCACACTGTCACTCCATATATAGGTATCCTCAAACTGAGTATCAAGTATGGTGGTCAAATACCTGGCCAATTTAGTTCCTACTTCTATGGAAGCCAATTCCATTTGTGGTAGAGTTCTTCCTTTAATTGGCGCAACTCTGGCTTTGGACGTAATAATCTTACTATCCTCTCCTGTTGCGCAATAAGCTACTGCTCCATAAGCCCTTTGAGATGCATCACAAAATATGTGTAAATGCAACTTCTCATTACTGTGTATTTTCCTGGGAATACACATGCTTGATGTGGTTTCAAACTCCTTTCTAATCTGTTCTCATTGTTCCACATATGTCTCACCTAATTCTGTGTCCCAGTCCAACTTTTCTCGACAGGCCTCCTGCACTAAACATTTGCCCCTAATAGCAATAGGACTGACCAATCCTAATGGGTCAAATAACGTGAAGACCTGACTTAACAAGGACCTCTTGGTGAGAGTGACATAAGAAAACTTAATTGGTTTCAAACTAGTTTGATTAGCTCTTGTATCCCAGATAAGACCCAACACATTTTGAATTTTGGGAATGTCATTATTTGGATAGTCCTCTTGTATTTTATTCCTCAAAAGCGGTGAATTTTAGTTTCAGCTCTGTAACGGCAAGTTTGCCTTCCCACATTCGGAATTGGCTACTTCATAAGCCTTCAATGCTTCCGCCTCTGTATCAGCAATACCTTGCAAATTATCTATATAAAAAGCCTGCCCTATTTCTGGACATTTGGCATCTTCAAAATGATGCTTTAAAGTGTTGCAAAGTAGGAAAGGACTAGCAAAAGAGCCAAAGAGAACCGATCAGAAACAGTAAGTTTTCAATGGACTATCCTCATTTTGAGGATAATGACGCCAGAGGAATTTTTAAAATTTCCTATCCTCCTCTCTCAATCTGTTCTGAGAAAGGCCTTACTAATGTCTGCTGTATAAGCATAAAGCTTCTCTCTAAATCTTAGCAATACATTCCCTAACTTCTCTGTTAGTGTAGGTCCAGAGTATAGGCAATCGTTCAAGCTAGCTGATCCTTTGGATGCTTTCCTACTACAATTGAAAACTATCCTTATGGGAGTAGTTACTGAATCCATGCTTTCAGCATGATGTGGCAAATAATGTTCTTCTTTGTGGTTGACAGGGAATTCTACCTCTTCTATAAATTTATTCCTCAATTGAGCCTTTCTAATATTATCATATATGGTTATATGTTCTGCTTTATCTCTCAACTTTCTTAGAAGAGAATTTAACTGAGCCTTTGCTGCTTGGTAATTTGTTAGTAACTCCTAATGGTTTAGTTTTCATGGTAATCCTACCCAATACTGTCCATCCTTATATTCCACAGGCTGCTTTTACGAATCCAAAGTTATTTTATCTTCAGGGGTTGGTTCCTCAGAGTGTATTTCTACACTGTCTAGGTCCCATAATTTGTGTACAGGTTCAATATTTTCATCCAGAAAGTCATTTATCTGAGTAGGTTCTAATTCTCCACCTATTCTAGCTACCATCAGTGACTCAGTCTACTAGTTTTCCTCACCTTTAGCTTGTTTTGGAAAAGGCAACTGACCCATAATAAGGTTACCTCCCGGACTCTTGAACAACTGTACATTATTCGTCTTGAAAGTCTTATATAGGAATCTTCCACAGTAATCCGAACCAAATATTATTTTAATGGGACCCACAGTACCTGATTCCACATGAGCCAACTTTATCCTTGAGCTTTGTAGATGATCAGAGGTTTCCTTCAGTCCCTTTATATATATACAGCCGCTGTTATACGGCATTTATATCTGCCCAGTTGTATTACAGGTCTAACTAAATCAGAGGACTAAGCCTCCGTAGTAGTTAGGAATCCTGTAATGGCTAGATTTACGTTGCCAAAATAGGTAACATTAATGTCTTCACAATGTCGGCAGAAATGAAGGTTTTCTGAACACCCGTATCAAAAAGAGTACATACTAATTGGTTTCTGTTCTTAATCACTACCTTCACATCTGCTGTTGGAACTGTATCTGGCACTACTACTGGAGTATTCCCCTTAGCAATTGTCATATTGACACTCGTAGTTTTAGGAACCTCATTTTTCATCCCTGGGCATAAAGCACTATGATGCTGATCCCTTTTACATTTGAAACAAAGATTTAATTTTGTCTTGCAGTCCGCAGAAGTGTGTTCGAAATTCATGCAGATTATACAGCAACCCAATTCCTGAAGCTTTCCTACTCTAGAAGCATAATCAGAATAATGTTGACAAGATGCACTGGAATGTTGCTCACCACAAAATGCACAAATTTTCCTGTCCTTTAGCATGGAAGGTTTTACTTCCTTATTTTCATCAGCTTGTCTATTCCTTGTCTTTATTATTTTATCCTCAGCCTTCTCTGATTCCGGTTTCCCAACCAGTTGGCCATTGGGTTTTTTCTTCATTTCAGTCTTCTGTTTAATCTTAGCAGGCTTTATTGTTCCTTGCAAATGTTTACAGAGTTGCATTAAGCCTTCTTCAATCTCCTCACAGGAGAAATTATCCTTTTGGTTCCTACTGTACAATACATCCTTGGTTTTTAGCAGAAGCTTTAAGGACACAGTTCTAGAAAGCACCCAGTCTGCGGCCTTAATATTTTCATAAGTACCTAAAGCGTTTAAATTACAACTCATAGCAATTCTAAAACTTTGCAAGGAATCAAAATCATGTTTAGGTATAGGTAAATCAAGTAGAGCCTTCAGTAATTGGGTGATAACTTGCTCCCTGTCTTCGTAGTTTTGTATAAGGATACTCAAGGGCATCTCATAATTGTTTTCTTCCACTGCTAATTCTTTTATCAGCTTATAAGGCGTTCCCTTAAGCTCTCCTAACAGATATGTGGGTTTGCTTACGTTAGGGAGATCTGTTCCTAAGTCTACTAATACCAAGTCGGTTCACTTTCCAGCAGGGCGCAGGGAGGCATGGCTTCTGTGTGACGTCAGTTGGCTTCAGTAACAGAAAATGTATAAAACCGCAGACTCAAATTAAACATTTATAACAAAGGAAAACGAAGCAGGGGCAGAAGTGCTTCCCTCATACCCCTACACCTTCCATCACACCCCCACACGTTTCCTCATTTAACCGAATGGAAAAAGAAAAAAAAGAAAGTGTCATGGTCTGAGTAGTGGAACAAACATCGACCCTCCATCATGGTAAAGAGTCAACTGAGCTTGTGTTTCGTGCCAGAGCCAGTCGATGTCACTCCGATGATTCGCCCCCTGTGGGAGCTTGGAGCCGTTTTAGAAGGAAGTGAACCGACTTGGTATTAGTAGACTTAGATCTGTTCTATCATGAACTAAGTATCTGAACTGGTCCCAAAAGGATTTCCAATTTTGCTCCCCATCAAACTCCAGAAGCGTAATTTGGGGTAGTACAGCTTTATTCCGCGGTTCCACAACTTGTTTTTCTGCTGCAGTCTCAGCCAATTTTGACTCTAGTATCTTAACTATGGTTAAATATTCTTCTAATTTACCTTCAGATTCTGCAGTCTCTGACTCAACGAGATCTTTACCATCAGCTTTTACTATGGCCGCTTCTAAATTTATGTAACCTTCTTCATACTTAGTCCATCGGTCTTTAAGTATATTCAGGAGACTATTTAATTTCTTGCTGGACAAAGGTGTTTCATGTAAGGATTGTTTGCAATCATTTATGGCTCTCGTTACCCATCCTGCCTTACTACTAGAAGAGCTCTGCAACAAGAAAACAGACATGTTGACTGATATCTAATTTAATAATTTAACCATTAACTTCAACCACAATTTACCCGTGCTTAGTAATTATCTAATTATTTTGAATTTTGATGAGTGTAGGGATTAGGTCTGCAATATCAAACCTATCCTCCTGGGCTGTTAAACATCTAGGGTTATATCTTATCCCCACACTCAATAAATCCAAAATACGCATATTCCCAGCTCAGCTAATTAATAATTTTAAATATTGAGGAGTGTAGGGATTAGGACCGCAGTAGCAAACCTTTCCCCCTAGGTTGTTAAACCTCTAGGGTTATATCTTATCTCCACACTCAGTTTCCAAATAAACCATACTCCCTGAGCTCAGAAATATTTATCTCCTAGTATACCATAGGCCCACCCATAGCTTCTATAGCATAGAACTGTCCTTTCTTTAGTTCTATATTCATCAGTCATTCATTCATTGCCAGACACCATGTATCCCACACGGGGTGGCCAAGGGCTTAGAGTTAATTGTTTTACAGGGAGGGGCACTAATCCTCCACCAACCCCACTTGACACGTAGGGATGCCAACAGCATCTGGTGTTCCCAGGCGGTCACCCATCCAAGTACTAACCAGACCCTATATAATTTATAAATTTCTGCAGAACTGCTTCTCAGCCATGATGAGTCCAATGTATACCATCGGCTTTTAATGTTGCTTGGAAGGGCTTTGCATTAAAGTGGATAAAATCCTTTCCCTTCCTAATTCGTTGCAACTTCCTGTTCAGAGCTCTGCTAATTAATTTATACATACCATAGCAAACTGAAGAACAATATGGTAGGTTTCTCAAGAAGGGTTATGGTTACCGAGGATTTACATGAACCTTCTA